>NC_045446.1:4833399-4868589 GCF_002776525.5 Piliocolobus tephrosceles | reverse complement strand
TGTGTGTGTGTGTGTGTGTGAACTGCATATGGAAACCTGTGTGTGTGTGTGCACTTCATATGGAAACCTGTGTGTGTGTGCACTGGGTATGGAAATCTGTGTGTGTGTGTGTCTGTGTGTGCACTCCACGTGGAAACCCATATGTGTGTGTGCACTGCGTGTGAAAACCTGTGTGTATGTGCGTATGTGTGCGTGTATAATTGCTTTATTTTGAAAAATACTTCTGGGATATTTTTCAGGCTCCATGGTGTGGCTGTGCCCACTTCTCCCCTCTGCAGAGAGGACAAAACAAAGACGGATGCATGGAAAAACACCTCATAAATTATTGTAGTCCCATAAAACTTAATAAACCATTCCCTCTGATTCTTCAAAGCAATGGTTCTAACTGGGGGGTGGTTTTGCCCTCCAGGGGCTCCTCAGCTGTATCTGGAGATGTTTTTGGTTGTCCCGATCTTGTGGTTAGGTGGACACTGGCATCCAGCATCGGGGAAGCCAGGAGGCTGCAGAACTCCACCCCCGGCCCCACCCGGCACTGGACTGTCCCCCCTACCAAGAATCATCAGCCCCAAATGCCAGAAGCACGCACGCTGAAAAACCCCCTTCTGAGACTTCATGATCCCAGCTTCTGTGGTCCTAGGGTTAGCGTTTGTTTTTGCTGTTCGTTTTCAATAAGGCCCTGAGCGCCACACACAGGGCTCCCTGTGGGCGCAAATGTGTGCCTTCCCCACTCTCCTGTGGCCTTGGGAGCCAGTTCTGGGCAAAGTCAAGGAAGTAGCCACCCGTCGGTGGGGCTCCCAGGAAAAGAAAGCCTCCAGGGGCTCCCTTTGAAAAAGGAAGGTGCCTCTGGCTTAGCCTGTAACCCCTGTCTCTCTCCCCTTCTTCTTGCCTGGGCAGGGACGGGTTATGGGCACTGTCTTGGAACCCTGAGGACACGCTGATGTGGAAAGGGCTTTGAACACCGTCCACAGACCAACAGCTCTCACCTCGCACCGCTCTCCTAGCCCTCCCTTCCCACATGCCAGTCGGCATCTCCCCCTGTACAATCCATGGACAGGCCTCCCGGTCCTCCCCTCCAAATCTGCCAAATCTGCTTCACCCACACCCTCCTCTGACCCAGCTGACAGCAGCTTCTGCACATGCACCAGGATTGCTGAATCCATGACCTACTGGTCTACTCCTCCCCTTGGGTAGGGCTCAGGGCCCCTAGTGGAGGCAGGCTGGAAGACACGGCCCCTCTGTAATGCCCTTGCTGTGACAACCTGCTCCAATGTCCCACAGAGTCTTTTCCAGCCCTTCTTGGGAGCCCTGGGATCTGGGCTTGCCCCCTGCCTTTTGGAGAGATGTGAGGGAGCAGGGGCTGCCAGGAAGTCACATCTTACATTCCTGCTATGGGTTAGGGGATGCTGCAGGACAGGACGGAGGGCCAGGGCCAGGTCTCAGCAGGACCGTGGTCATCTATCTCCTGCTCTCAGAGGGGAGGCTTGGGGTAGGATCCTAGTCAACCTATCAGCAGAGAGATAGCCAGAGAATTCTGACTCTCCTTACCCACCTCATCTCCTCTTGCCAGACTCTGAGGACAGTTGCCCAGGATTCCAGAGCTGAGAGGCTGGAGATAAGCATGTGGTCCTGCCCGCTCATAGGTTAAAGTGCTGCTTCTCTTTAACTCGGGGGCATCTGCACCTCAGGAAACCCACCAGTGTGCGCTCTCTCATTCCTGGGGGAGATCCCATCCTCACTTCCCACCAACCGCCAACTCAAAACAACACCTTTTCAGCCTTTTTTCCGGTTACTGCTAATGCCCAAGGGGCACCCCCAGTGGCTGTGCGTTTTCCATTTCCTTCACTGGGCTCTCCATGATCCCATTTCACATGTGCCTGTGGGAAGTGGGAGTTTCTGTGACAATATCACGATGACTAGACCCCAGTTCCCCGGGAGAATCAGTGCACCGTCTCGGAGTTCGGTGGCCTCGAAGCCAAAGAATTGGTGAAAACCCAACAGAGTATCTACTCTCACATCTCCAGGCCCCGTGACTGGTGGACCAGGAGAATTTGCAACCTTTAAACCAGCTCACCTGAGAGCCCAGTGAAGGTGCAAATTACTCACAAAAGCAAAGCTCTTGGGATTCCTGGGTTTGGTCATCGGGGTCCACAGGTTCATGGGGCTGCACTTTAGACAGCTGGGTTTCCCAAACCCCTCCTGATCCTCAGTGCAAAATGTGCTCCTTGGATAGCAAATGTGCGTTTTCAATGTGACTTAGCAAGCTGAAGGATCATTCTGTAGTGAGCCTCCAACAGCCACAGCCAGGCTTATGTTGCAAAGTTGGGCCAAAGGTTTCTGCAACCCGGGAACCTCATTCCTCTACTGAACCTAAGGACCTTCAGGGAGCAGTGAAAATGCAAGTCCCTGTGCTGCCCCAGCAGTTCTGATTCACCGAGTCTGAGCAGGGTCCATGAATTTGCATTTTTAACCAGCTTTTCATATGATGTTGATCCAAGAGGTCTGAGGAACTCTGCTCTAAGAAAAAAGGTCTAGCGATTTTTTGAGGATGATCATCTTTAAACAAACCATGTTCCCAAAAGACCTGCCCTCACGGATGGTGAGTACAACTTCTTCCTTGTGTTGAGAGTTTTGCCTGTGGGTCTGAGCCAAAGAAGCAACAAATAATGAGGGCCTTTCATGTTGTGTGATCAACTTCCAAAACTTCATAACGCTTTTGCAAACCAGATATTTGATGCCGAGGACTTTACCTGCCTCTTACCGAAGAAAATAAAAATAGAGGGATGTTGGCGGTCTTGTCCAAAGACTCACACCCAGAAAATCCTTCATCCAGGAATAAAAACCATTACGGGAGTGGAAATAACTTGATTGGGGTCTATGTTATACATCATATAATTCACTGGTTTTGAGCGTGCTAGTGAATGAATGATGTCTTTGTAAATTTACCAAGCAGTGTGATCATCAACATACAGCTGCAGAACCATTCGTCACCCCAAGAAGGTTCCTCCTGCTGCTCACTGGTAATTCCCGCTGCACCCACTGCACCTCCCATCCCTGCCCAGCCAACCACTGAGCTCCTTTTTGCCCCTATAGATTTACCTTTTCTGGACATTCCATCTGAATGGAATTGCGCAACGTGTGTTCTCTTGTGGTGGGCTTTTCTCTCTTGTGCAAATGTTTTCTATCCCTCCGGCTGTGGCACACGGCCTTAGTTTGTTCCCCTCGATTGCTGAGTCGCATTCCTCTATGTGGATGGACGGCACTGTGTTTATCCATTCACTTGATGATGGACATTCAGGTTGCTTTTAATTTTTGAAACCACCCCTTTTGAAATACCACAATCTAGCTGCTTCTCGGAAGAGCTGTCACAGTTGAACGTCCTGTCCAGGTGGATGGATGGGGTGGGGGGGCTGGAAGTGCGCAGTGAGTCGCATCTTCTGGGCTCTCCTGTCTACCCAAGGGGCAGCCATCGGCATGGGGGGACATCAGACCTGGTACAAGGCACACGTGGCCTGGGTGAGGCCAGGCTCTCTGGACACCAAGCCCAAAGCGGAGTTGTGGAGTACGGGCTCCTGGGGAAGCCTGCCGGGAGGGATGAGCGGGGTGAGGCAAGAGGAGGAACTGAGCCTGGCTCTGGCCTCAGCGAAAGGCTGCCCCTAGCCCGGTGTTCAGGGCAGCTCTGGGGCACGAGTCCCACTGCACCGCTGGTGCCAGGGCTGGGCCAGCCTTTGATCCACCTCCAGCAGTCACTGGTGTGGGCTGCCCCTTGAGGTGGGGGATTAGATAACTGTCTGGGCACCAGGACAGGGGGCTCCCAACAGCACCCGCCAGGTGCCATGGACAGCCAAGACCCTCAGTAACTGGGAGGTGGATGCCCTCACTCATAAAAGGGATCTGGGCAGGCACCAATAGTGTTTGTTACAGCCTCACACAAACTCGGGTCCCCATGAACCCAGCAGCAATATCAGCTCACTCCTGCCAGCTCTCCAACCTCCAGCTGCCTGGGCGGAGACCCCCAAGACAACGAGCTTGTCCCCACCTCGGGGCCCCCACACACACTGCTGTCTCTTCCCCTAATGCACGCCTTGCCGCCTGGTCTTCCCAAATGTACACAGCACACGTGTGTGTGCATGCAGGTGTCCAGGGTGGGGGGCTCAGGAAAAGGTGGGACCATCCTGCCAGCAGCCTCCAAGTAGCTCTGACCTCAGGACCTGTCTCACAAACGGTTTAGAAAAGGTCAACCATGCCCAAGGTGCCCGCTCATGCTGCAGTGAAATCCGGTCCTGTGTGCAAGCACAGAAGTGAAGACAATCGCAAGTCAGGGAGGGAAGAGATATTGGGAAGACACACTGGAATGCCGTGGCCACACTGAAGCAGGCCTGGACCACACCTGCCATGGATATTAGAGGGCTTCCTGGAGGAGGTGTCAGTTGAGGAGACCCTAGGAAGGTAGAACTCAGTCCAGTGATGAAGAGGAGCCATGAAATCCAACGGGGAGAAATTGGCACCCAAGGTGAGGCAGCAGAAGAGGTCTTGCTCAGTTAGGTGCCCACAACCGGCTGGAGTTCAGGTTGTAGGCAGGGGTCCAAGGGTGAGGCTAAAAACGGGGTCAGGAAAGGCCTTCTGTGTTTGAGTTTTAGCTCAAGGCCCGTGAAAAGCAGGGAAAGACTTGACCACATTGGTTATGATCTGCTCACCAGCCTCATTTTTCCTGTGGAATTGGATACTCATTATCCATGTGGCTTTCACTGGGTGACTCTGAGGGTCCTGGGAGAACTCCAACCATCGGAACACAACTTGTACTCTATGTTGCTGCCTTAAGTCTTCCAGTCTTAAGCTGGGCCCACCCCTGAGATGCTTATGATGCTACCATCTTGTTAATTAAGACTTTAACTTCTGAAGAATGCAGAAAAGAGTAGCTACACATTAAAACTGTTCTCTGCAGTATCCAACGAAGAGGCCTTTGGAAGGAATGCAATAGGTTTTTACTGTTTTAGGCTGCCAAGCTCTTGCATGCAAAGATTCTGGCATCCAATAGCAATTCATAGTCTTTTCTCCTTCAAATACTCTGTGTTTGCCAGCTGATAAGCCAGCTCTTCGGTAGTAGGGCCAGGCAGCAGTCCTGGGTCCTAACCGGGCTGGTATCTGTACTTGGGAGGAAGGGAAAAAATAATCCATGCATTTCTCGTTGGCTTTGGAGGGCAGCACCACCTGCCTGGATCAGGGGTCACTTGGTAGCTGAGTTCACTGAGACAGAAGCCACCACCAGCCCTGGAAGGGCGACTGATAAGAAGCTTTCAGAGCACCCTGGGGAGAATGCAGGTGCCGGGAACAAGGCCTGTGGTTCTGCCGCTCTTGGAAAGAGTAAAGATGTCATGGAAATTCAACTACAAGGTCTAGAAAAACCTAGTGGAGAGCTTTCGGTGGTTTTGACTGAAATTTCAACCGTGTGTGCCTCCCTCTGTTAGTGTGAGTCTGGGAGCTTCCTGGCTAAGTCACTCCAGGGTGAATTCCCCAGCCAGGCCCAGAGACGGGGAGATGGCAGGTCCACAGAGCCAATGGGCCATGCTCCAGCCCAGCTCTGTTCCCAGGGCCCTACTCCCGGCTGCACTCATGGCTGAGGCCTGGGTGTCTGGCTCCTCCCCATCACCCCAAGCCTCATCAAGTCTGCCCTGGCACTGAGGCGGCAGAAGTGCAGTGCGTTCAGAAGCTGAGAAGCACGTGACTGGAAGGAGGTCTTGCCCCCACCCTCCCTTGCACCATCTACTCAGGGTCCGGCCCCCAGGTGTCCCCGGCTCCCTGCGACTCTCCCTTCACCTGTCCTGAGCCTGCGGCTTCCTGACCCCACTATCCCATCACCTACTTTTGCTCCCATCTGCACCCACCTTGTCCCCCAAGCCAACAGCCTCATGTCTCATCACCAAGGCCACTGAGGCCCAGGGAGGTCAGAGGCAGGCCAGGGTCGCAGAGCAAGGGCGAGAACTCAGGGCCTCCTTCACCAGCCTGGGGGCCCTGCCTTTTCCCACCAAGCTGCGGGTCCAGGCTGCTTCTACAGGGAGAGACGCTCATTGCTCTGTGTGTCCCCCCTGGACCTTGGTCAGACCAAAGCCGCTTGAAGTTGGGGCAGACTTGGAGGTGTTTATTTCCCTCAGGGGTGTGAGGTGGTGGATGCAGCTGGGACACTGGGGGCTTCCTGTCAAGACCTACAGCCTGATGGGGATTGGGTTTGGTTTCCGTGGTTTCTTTCCTCAAGTCCTGAAGAGTTGATGCTCTCTTTCAATCACCCTGTCTCCCCTTCTCTGTCTCTCTCTGTCTCCCTGTGTGTCTCTTGCTGTCTCCCCCCTCTGTCTCTGTCTCCCCATGTCCCCGTGTCTCTGTGTGTCTCTCTCGTCTCTTTGCCCTTGTTTCTCTGTGTTTCTTTCTGTCTGTCCCTCTCTGTCTCTCTCTGGCCCTCTGTCTCCCTCTCTCTGTGTGTCTCTCTCTGTGTCTCCCTCTTGTGTCTTTGCTCTTGTCTCTGTCTCCCTGTGTCTCTCTCTGTCTCCCCCTTTCTGTCTGTCTCCATCTCCCTGTTTCTGTCTCTCTCTACTCTCTCCCTGTCCCTATGTCTCTCTCCCCACACGGACTGAGCTTTGAGACCTTCCTCCAGCCTGTCCCTCTTCCGGGATGGCTGCCCAAAGGTCTGAGGTAAGTGGGATGGACCCACACCGCCTGGAGGGCTCTCAGGCCCAGGAGAAGCGGTGGTGGTGGAGGCGG
Source organism: Piliocolobus tephrosceles (assembly GCF_002776525.5). Taxonomy (NCBI): domain Eukaryota; kingdom Metazoa; phylum Chordata; class Mammalia; order Primates; family Cercopithecidae; genus Piliocolobus; species Piliocolobus tephrosceles. The sequence continues at coordinate 4,861,839 of NC_045446.1, read as the reverse complement.
AAGGAATTTAGAACGCCTAAGGCGTTAAGCGGCAGGAGATAGTGACTCTTGTGGGCTTTAGTGTCTCTGTCCACCTGGTTTTCTGGTATTCTGGAGGTAGAAAAGTCACTTGCGTGAGTCCACGGAATCACTTTGGCTGAACGGGCTGTATCTGGCCAGCTGTGGGGCTGCCCTGGTGGTCTGCCCAGGACAAGCTCTCCTGGATGTATGACAATGGGCCAGTCACCCCACACTTCCAACCTGTTTCCTCCAGGGACCCTTCCAGCTCCTCTCTGCTTCTTATCAGCGCCAGGCTGGTTGCGGGGTAGGCGTGGGGCCCCAAGCACATTCCTTCCCCTTTTCAGGCTGGAGCAGGGCAGGTTGCACGTCTGTGAGCTCCAGAGCAGAGGACCCAGCCCTACCTGTGAACCTTTCAAGATGCACACCTGACCTGGGGTCTTTGGGCAGAGCCTGGCCGGCCAAGGTGCCCTGACTCTGACCTTAGTCACGATAGGGCTGCCCGACTGGCCTGGCCATCTCCGGATATTTGCCATTGGCCCCAAGAGGAACTGGAGAGAGATTGAGTGCAGAACAGCCTAAATCCATTCGTTGCTTGCAAAACAAACCCAAGTTCTGTCCTTCCTGCTGCTGGGACAGTGGCAGAATCGTAGAAGAAGGGGGCCACTGAGTATGGGGCTCAGGGGACAGTGATGAGACTGGCCTGGGTCCACACACGAGAGCTCACTCTGCAAAGAAGTCTGATTAGAGATCCCGATGCCAAGCCTGGCTCAGAGCAATTTGGGCACTGCTCGAGGGATGCTTAACCATGCTAGGAAATTCTTCCGGTGACTTTATTACCACACATCAAAAGTGGCTCCCCCACCCAGCCCCATAACCTCCTCTGTGCAGAGCTGCGTACCTCCTGCTGATCTGCCCTCAAAGCAGTGGCCACCTCTGAAGAGTCCCCCCAGGATGTACGTCCTGTATAAGGCAGCCTCAATGTTCCCGAATCTATCCTCAGAAAAGACAGACCCCCTTTATAATGGAGTCCTTACCAAATCGCTTCTGTTGTAGGTCTCCCTCTCAATATTTTGTTTTCTGTTCAATAGACTTCATTTTTGAGCAGTTTTAGGTTTACAGAAAAATTGAGCAGAAAGTACAGAGAATTCCCATCTCCTCTCTCATCCCGCCTCCAGCTTCCCCTGTCACTAACATCTTGCATTGATTTGGTACATTTGCTACAAGTGATGCACCAACGGCGGTACATTATTATCTGCTAGAGTCCACAGTTTACAACACGGTTCACTCTTGGGGTTGTGCATTCTGTGGGTTTGTTTGTTTGTTTTACTTTTTTTTTTTTTCTTGAGACGGAGTCTTGCTCTGTCTCCCAGACTGGAGTGCAGTGGCACGATCTTGGCTCACTGCAACCTCTGCGTCCCAGGTTCAAGCCATTCTCCTGCCTCAGCCTCCTGAGTAGCTGGGATGACAGGCATCTGCCACCACACCCAGCTAATTTTTGTATTTTTAGTAGAGATGGGGTTTCACCATGTTGGTCACGCTGGTCTCAAACTCCTGACCTCAGGTGATCCGCCCGCCTCAGCCTCCCAAAGTGCCAGGATTACAGGTGTAAACCGCTGTGCCCAGCCCACTCTGTGAGTTTTGACAATGGTACGATGACGTGTATCCATCTTTACTGTGTCATATGCAATACAGTCAGCCCTCTGTATCCATAGGTTCTTCATCCACTGGTTCAACCAAGCACAGACTGGAAATAAGAATTTGTGTTCACTAAGTCCCCTGTGCTCCACCTATTCATCCTTTCCTTCCCTGAGCCCCTGGCCACCACCCATCATCTTACTGTCTCCATAGTTCTGGCTTTCCTGGAGTCAGAGTTGGAATCACACAGTATGTAGCCTTTTCAGATTGTCTTCTTTCACCTGGTAAGATACATTTACAATTCTACCGCATCTTTCATGACCTGATAGCTCATTGCTTTTTCTTTTTTCTTTTTTTTGAGACTAAGTTTCATTCTTATTGTCCAGGCTGGAGTGCAATGGCACAATCTCAGCTCACTGCAACCTCCACCTCCCAGGTTCAAGTGATTCTCCTGCCTCAGTCTCCTGAGTAGCTGGGATGACAGGCACCGGCCACCACGCCAGGCTAATTTTTGTATTTTTAGTAGAGACGGGGTTTCACCATGTTGGTCAGGCTGGTCTCAAACTCCCGATCTCAGGTGATCCGCCCGCCTTGACCTCCCAAAGTGCTGGGATTACAGGCGTGAGCCACTGTGCCAACCAGTTTGTTTGTCTCTTCACCTCCTGAAAGATATCTGGGTTGCTTCCGAGTGTTAGCAATCGTGCAGAAGCGACTGTAAACATCTGTGTGCAGGTTTCTGTGTAGACATAAGTCGTCAACTCCTTTGGGTAAATACCAAAGAGCGTGATTGCTGGATCACATGAAAAGAGCGCGTTTAGTTTCATAAGAAACCACCAAACTGGTTTCCAAAGTGGCTGCACCATTTTATATTCCCAGCAGCAGTGATGAGAGTTCCTGTTGCTCCACATCCTCGCCAGCATTTGGTGTTTTTGATTTTGGCCACTCTAATAGGTATTTAATGGTGTCTCATTCTCATTGCTGTTTTAATTTTCAATTCCCTAATGACATATGACGTTGAGCATCTTTTCATATGTTTATTTGGTATCTGTATCTTTTTTTTTTTTTTTTTTTTGAGACAGTGTCTCGCTCTGTCACCCAGGCTGGAGTGCAGTGGCACAATCACCACTCACTGTAACCTCCGCCACACAGGTTCAAGCAATTCTCCTGCGTCAGCCTCCCAAGTAGCTGGGATTACAGTCATGGAGTCATCAAATCTCAGGCTACTGGATTTTATTTCCCCAGCCTCTCTTTTGGCCAGATGTGGCCACCTGGTAGGTCCAGGCCAAGGACTCACAAGCAGAAGTGCTGGGTGGGGTTCTAGGGACACTCTCTCAAGGGAGCTAACTCAGATGGGAGCTGTACTCCTCTCTTCTTTCTGCTGCCCGGAACTCAGATGTGATGGCTGAACTCCAGCAGCCAGGTTAGACCATGAGGTATCCTCGGGAAGGGAAATGGCACACTAGGATGGTAGAGCTGAAAGACTGAAGAAGGAGCAAGGTCCCTGGTGCCTGTGAAGCCCCCATACAACCTCAGACTACTCACTTCCAGACTTCTTTTATGAGAAAAACAAAGAAACTTCTATGCTCTATAAGACACACTTATTTTGGACTTTCTATTACAAGCAGTCGAATGTATTCTATCTGAAAGAGATGCAGTAGCAGAAACAACCTCAGTCTCTAGAGACTCTCAATGCCTACGAAAGGTGTCATCGAGAGCTGAAGACATCTAGCATAGCCTTAGAATTCTCCCTGGGACCATGGCCTCATAACTGTAAAGGTCCAGTATGCAGGGCCCAAGTACTTTTTTTTTTTTTTTTTTTTTAGAGATGGGGTCTCACTATGTTGCCCAGGCTGGATTCAAACTCTTGGGCTCAAGGGATTCTTCCACCTCAACCTCCCAAGTAGCTGGGACGACGGCTACATGCCACCAGGCCCAGCCCACGTCTTTTAAAGACCACTTGGCTGTGGGGTCTCCACTACAGACCTATAAAAGAAATGAGGGAGCACTTGCCCCACCTTTATGGGAGTGGCTCCTTGAAGGAGTGGACAGTTGCCAGCTAGCCCAGACGGGAGAGGAGCTGCACTCTGCAAAGTGTTGCCATAAAACCATGTCATAGTATGTGAGATGGGAAAAGCGGTATGTCTGCATCAAAGCATTTCATGTCATATGTAATTGTAAATGTGTGTATGTGCAACTAGATCAGTGAGTTGGACTAGATAAGTAGATGTCTCACAATTTCATCTATGTCCCCGAAAGTTCATGTGTTCAGGCTGGCTGCTCATTACTCAAACTCCTTTTGAAGCTTCTCTTTGGGAAAATAGGCACCCACCACCATCTATTCAGGATCACCAGGTGTATTAGGCAAGCCTGGGCAATGGCTGTCTTGCAGAATAGGTGTGTATCCCCCTTGCATGACTGCAAAGACTGGTTTTGTTAAATAATACATTTGTTTGGAAAAGCAATCACATTATTTTATTATTGGTAGCATTTGATAAATCCTAATCATGTGGATAATTCTAATAATATATTCTAATCACGTGGATTCTTATGATAGCCTAATAATAGTGATGATGACGTTCTAGTGATGAACCTAACAATCTATTCTAATCATGCAGGTGTCCTGTTGGTATGAGATGCCCTGTGAAAGCATCTTTGATCTTCTCGCCTTGGATTTTAACTTGACACCTGTCCCTAATGGGTCATTCATGGGTCTTCGATAGAATGGCCACTGGTCACCTCCTGAAGTGGTTCTTACTGGGGTCAGATAACTCAGCACCAGTTCTTCCGGCATCTCAAGCCATGTGCTTCCACAAGCATGGTATTGATAACATGTGCTCTAGGCATTGCCTGAACCCTGACATGATGGCCACACCAACTTCTGGACCTCTTGGGAGTCAGATCCTTCAGCAAGAGTAGATCTGGCCCCAGTCAGCCTCCCTGAGGTTCCTACCCCATGACATGAAGGACACAGAGCCCATTTCTCCCTTAAATTGCTCTCTGAAGCCCTGAGTATTCCTCTTCACGGAGTCATAAAATCTCAGGCTTCCAGAGATCTTACAAGACCATTTCTTTCATTGAAGGCTCTCCAAAGGAATGCTGCAGCTTCAGACACAGCCTACGCTCTGTCCATGCAATACAATACAACCAAACTTACCAGGTGTGGAAAAAGCAAGCAAGTAAGTGATCTGCTGCTTAGATGGTGCTGTAGGTTGAACTGCGTCCCCCAAAAAGATACGTTGACGTTCTCATCTCTGGTACCCGTGAATGGGAACTTATTTGGAAACAGGCCCTTTGCATATGTAATTAGTTAAATTGAGATGAGGTCATGCCGGAGTAAGGTGGGCCCTAATCCAATAACTGGTGTCCCTATAAGAAGATGAAAGACAGACACAGAGGAGAAGGCCATGTGAAGATGAGGCAGAGACTGGAGTGATGCGGCCACAGTCGAGGAATGCCAGGAGCCCCCAGAAGTTGGAAAAGACAGGAAGGATCCTCCCCAAGAACCTTCAGAAAGAGGCAATTGACACCTTGATTTTGAACTTTCAGTCTCCAGATCCACTAGAGAATGATTTTTTGTTATTGTTTTATGCCACCAAGTAACTCTTAGTCCAAGGCCAAAGCCCTGAGAACCTGGCACTGGCAGCGGGGGTGAGAGGGGCGTGCAGATGTAAATCTTGGGTGTGAAGGTCCATGTATTAGCAGCAGGAGCTCTGATGTCAGAGAGAGGAAAAGAAGTGTGTCCCAGGTCCAAGAGAAAGAAGGAATTCACCTTTCCTCTGTCTTTTTGTTCTACCCAGGCCCTCAATGGATTGGATGGTGCCCACTCACACTGGGCAAGGGTCAATCTTCTTTACACAATCCACTGATTCCAATGCCAATGTCTTCTGGAAACACCTTCACAGACACACCCAGGAATAATGCTTTACTGTTATCTGGGGATCCCTTAACCCGGTCAAGTGGATGCTTAAAATTACTCACTACATTGTTTAATGTATTACTAGGGATTTTATAATTTGGGTTGCTATTGTGAATGTCTTTATTTTGTACTATATTTCCTGCGTGGCTCCGGCTGGTATATAAGAAAGTTGTATAATTACTTTCTAACCAGCCACCTTCTGAATTCTCCTACAATACAGCCTAGTAAGTTTTTCGTGAATGTGCTAGGATTTATACATAGATAAAATAATTATAGTTTGTCTCCTCCTTACCAAAACTACACCTCTGTAGGAACTTGTAGCAGTAACAGCGGGGCATTTTGCCCTGTCCCTGACTCTAGTGGAAATGTGTTTAGTGGTCAGTCACTGAATACAAAGGTGGTTGCTGGATATCAAATGGATATTTTCACCATGGCAAGGAAGTATCCTGCTGGCCTTTACTTACTAAGAATTTCCTTTACTTTTCAAATCAGAAATAAATATTGAATTTTATCAAATGTCTCTTTGGAAATTATTCAAATGATAGTAGGGATTGTTCCTCCTTTTGGCCCATTAATGAGAGGAATTAGTAGATTGTCTAATACTGAGCCTGGCTCCCTTTCTTTGAATAAAACCTGACTGTTTATGCTGTATGCCTTAAAATACTCTGTCGGACTGTGTTTGCATTATTTTATTTGAAATCTTACTTTGTGAATTTATGAATCTATGTTTACAAATTAGGTATGTCTGCAGTTTTCTGTGGTGGGACTAGAGAAACTCTTCATCCCGTTTTTCGGTAAGAGTGGTCTACATCGTATAGGGACGACTGATTACTTGAGGGCTTGAGGGAATTCAGCCTTTTGGGAGGACAATTCCTTGATAACTTTTCAATTTCTCCTATGGGTGTTTGTCTTTTCAGGTTTTCAACCCCTCCTTAATTCAGTAATTTTGCCACTTGTATTTTTCTAGGCAATAGTAGCCACATCATAGGCACCCAGTAAACATGAAGCCATTTATCAGTCGTGGGTCTTCCATAGCTTCTTTGTAACTGTGTGAATTCTCCAACTCTGCGGCAGAGTCCCTTTTCTCGTTCTTATTTGTTCTCCTTTTTTATTCCTTAATAATGAAAGCATTTAATACGTCTCTAAATTCAACCTTGACCACATCCCATAAATTTGGATGTCTGTAATTTCAGTTTTTACTTCTGCTTTGACCTAATTTAGAAGAGTGTTTTTTAAAACCACATGGTTGGGTTATAAATTTCTGATTTTATTGCTTTGGAATCATACAGTGTGATTTATATAAACATAAAACTGTTACAGTAAGAGCCAGAAAATGTGCATTCTCAATTGGTAAGGTAATAAACACACACATAAAGGCGTTTATTAATTATAATTTTACCTATTATAGTTACGATTATGTTGTATACTCTATTTTTTGCCTATTTCATAGGCCAAAGACTGAGAGAAGTATGTTCAAGATATCTTTAGCATAGGCCCACAAGCACTTACACAAATCTACTGGAGCAGGCTATAAATCAAAACTCAGAGTGATCTAGTTTTTAGAAAAGTAATATAAGGCATTCACGTAAAGCCTCCAGACAGACGGGAGGCAGGACCCCATAATCAAATCCAGTGATGTTTCTTCAGTGAAATACACAAATACCCACACTGAGTGAGATAAGACTATAAATAGCCTCCTAACGGCTCAAGTCCAGTTTCATTCCCTAGCTGGTGTTAGGCTTAAGAAAAGGTTTTGCCTTTCCGAGTCTTTTGAAAACCAAATGATGAAAAGAAGATTTGGGGCCTTGATGGATTTCTGTCCATTTCTCCCTATATTTCTAGCCATGTTTGCATTATATATTTTAAGGCATAATTATCTATCACCAAGAAACTTAAGTCAGTGTATCTTTATTTTGAATTTTATCATCCATAAACATAGCCAGTAATATGCACCTATAGTCCTATCTACTTGGGAGACTGAGGCAGGAGGATCACTCGAGCCCAGGAGTTCAAGTTGAGCCTGGGCAACATAGCAAGACCTGTCTCAAAAAAATAAATAAATAAAAGTAAAAATAAAGTTACCTTCTCTGTTCTGCTTCTGTTTTTGCTATTGAATTTTACTTGGGCCAATATTAATATTGTGACCCCCCCCTTTTTTTTTTGAGGCAGAGTCTCACTCTGTCACCCAGGCTGGAGTAGAGTGGCAAGTTCTTGGCTCACTGCAAGCTCTGCCTCCTAGGTTCAAGCAATTCTCATGCCCCAGCCTCCCAAGCAGTTGGGACCATAGTCATGTGCTACCATGCCCAGGTAATTTTTTGTATTTTTAGTAAAGACAAGGTTTTGCCATGTTGGTTGGGCTAGCCTCAAACTCCTGGCCTCAGTGATCCGCCCACCTTGACCTCCCAAAGTGCTGAGATTGCAGGCGTGGAGCCACCATGCTCGGCCCCTTCTTTCTTTGTATTTGCATTTATTTAGTATGTATTTTCCTACATACTTTTTTCACCTTTTGAGCAACTACATTTTAGGGGTATCACCTGGAAATGGCACGTAACTGAATTTTAGAGTCTTCTCAATTAAAGAATATGTCCCATTTACATTTATTATTATTACCAAGATATCCAGTCCTATTTTGTCTCTTTATTCTATGATTGTGTGTGCATTTCTTTTTGTTTTCTGTCTTTGATATGTTGTATTAGCCTGTTTTCACACTGCTATAAAAAAACTACCTGAGACTGGGTAATTTATAAAGGAAAGAGGTTTAATTGACTCACAGTCATGCATGGCTGGGAGGCCTCAGGAAACTTACAATTATGTCAGAAGGTGAAGGCAAGGCCTGTCTTACATGGCGGCAGGAAAGAGAGTGTGCAAGGGGGGAACCACCACACACTTTTAAACCCTCAGATCTCATGAGAAACTCACTATCACCAGAACAACATGGGGAAACCACCCCGATGATCAAATCACCTCCCACCAGGTCCCTTCCTTGACATGTGGGGATTACAATTTGAGATGAGACGTGAGTGGGGACACCCAAACTATATCTTATGTTGAATATACATTAAGTTGAACCCTATGAAATTGCCTATATTGAGCTGTTTTAGACTTATAAAAATGTCAATTTCATAGGATTTAACCCAATCAGTCTCCTGATCTTTATTTGGGTCGGGGGGATTCTGCAATAGAACATTTTCAGACTGCGATCCTCATCTTTTAGATACTGTTGTGTTTCTCCTGTTTTGCCCCTTATTGGCATTTATTTATTTATTTATTTTATTTTTTCTGGAGTTTGTTTGTAGGTTGGTTGGTTTGCTGGTTTGCTTCCTTTTTAAAATCCCTGAAAAAGGCAAGATCTGTAAAGGCATCGTGTTTTTACATGACCAGGCAAATAATTGTACTTGGTGGATTTCCTTTCTCAGCTCCCAAACAGAGAAGCAAATTAGGTGCTCAATTCCCAGTCTAATTCCCAGTTTCTTTAGCAGAACTTACTTAGTACACTGCTCTCCGTGGGGTTAAAGTTTGTCTGTTCTTCTCTGATGTTGACATGAAGCTGTGTCTCAGGGCCATCTGTGGTATCACATACTTTATGGTTCAGTGTCTGTGGGGACATTTTATTGGAACTTGGAGAATTATCTGTGGTTGGTGGTCTGTAACAGTTAGCCAATTCATATCCCACCAACCTATGTCATCATGTTCCATTTAAAGTTTCATTCTTAGGCTAGGCACGGTGTCTCATGCTTGTGATCGCAACACTTTAGGAGGCTGAGGTGGGAGGACTGCTTAAAGCTAGAAGTTCAAGACCAGCCTGGGCAATATAGCAAGACCCCATCTCCACAAAAAATCAGCCAGGTACAGTGGCATGCACCTATAGTTCCAGCTATTCAAGAGGCTGAGGTGGGAAGATCTGCTTAAACACAGAAGTAAAAGGCTGTAGCAAGCTATGATGGCACCACTGCACTCAGCTTGGGCAACAAAGCAAGACTCTGACTCAATAATGATAATAATAATAATAAAGGTTGTTTCTTTGGAGTCATCTTGAAATTTTAACATATGCACATAAACATGAAACGCTGAAAGCAAAGGAGGCAGAAAGAAGCCCTTAACAAAAGCCAAAGGCAGATGGTTTCCTCCAGACACATAAAATAGAATTTAATCTCTCAGTCTCACAATGAGGAAACTTCCCTTGCAACAAGTTAGGAGGGTGATATGCAGAGCAAATACTCTGAATAATTATGACATCTGGTTTTAGCCTTAGAAATAATGTTCATATATCAAAAGCTCAATGTCATTAGATGACAAGTCTGACATGGAAGAGGCTTGGCCACATTCTCTGTTAAGAGAAGCAGGATTCCTGCCCCTAGGCTCACCGGTAACCTGCGTTTGTTATTGCTGAACATCAGGCCCATGTCGCCGTGTTCAGCCTGCACGTCGACATCAGTTGCAACAACTCTACCTCCAAGTATGACACACTCAGTACCCACTCCACCAGGATTCGTTGGGATGTGAACCATGACAATGAACCAATGACTGTACCTTACCTAGGCTTTTCCAAATGGGCCCCAGATGGTGAGTTACGAAGGACATAGGGTGGCCCTCAGTTTTCCCCCCGGCTGCTGTCACAACGGGCTCTTAAAACCGTGAATCTGGGACAGGCACGGTGGCTCACGCCTGTAATCACAGCACTTCGGGAGGCCAAGGCAGGCGGATCATGAGGTCAAGAGATAGAGATCATCCTGGCCAACATGGTGAAACCCTGTCTCTACTCAAAATACAAAAATTAGCTGGGTGTGGTGGCGGGCGCCTGTAGTCCCAAGCTATGGGGGAGGCTGAGGCAGGAGAATCACTTGAACCTGGGAGGCAGAGGTTGCAGTGAGCCAAGATCGTGCCACTGCACTCCAGCCTGCTGACACAGTGAGACTCTGTCCCAAAAACAAACAAACAACAGCAATAAAAATAAAAATAAAAATAAATGTGAATCTGACCAAGCCACTCTCTGCTTAAGAAACTGCAGTGTTCCCCACTGCTGGGGCACTGTGGCCAGACTCCTTAGTGGAGCCCTAAGGGACCCTCCTGAGTGGCCCACCGACCCCTACAGCTCTTCTAACTCTTCTCTGAGGAAGAGTTACAGCTATTTTATTTTATTATTTTATTTTATTTTATCGAGATGGAGTCTCACTCTGCCACCCAGGCTGGAGTGCAATGGGGTGATCTCAGCTCACCAAATCCCTGCCTCCCAGGTTCAAGTGACTCTCCTGCCTCAACCTCCTGAGTAGCTGGGACTACAGGTGCATGCCATCATGCCAAACTAATTTTTGTATGTTTTTAGTAGAGACAGAGTTTCACCATGTTAGCGAGGCTGGTCTCGAACTCCTGACCTCAGGTGATCCACCCACCTCGGCCTCCCAAAGTGCTGGGATTACAGGCGTGAGCCACCGCGCCTGATCTAGTTATAGCCATTTTAACCCCAGCCCCCTCCCCACTACTGTCCCTGGCTGTCACTTTTCATGGGCTCTGCTGCTTCCAGGAGGCTGGCCAATCCACCAGAAGGACATCCTCCCTCCTAGCCTCCTCCCTGTCTTCCTGCTAAAACCCAATACATCCCTAGGCACCTGCCCCTGTGTCTGGTGAAGCCCTCCCTGATATCCCAGGCAGTCTTCTGGATCCCCTCAGCATCTCTTTCCCCATACAGCAGGTGCCACATGGTACTCCAAGCCATGGCTTCATGCCTTCAACAGCGTCATCACCCTGAGCTTCCAAGGACATACCCATGCACCCGATGTCTTGAGGAGGCAACGTGGCACAGAGCACGGGTTTGGACTCAGACTTCCCAGACACACACCCTTGGGGGAGTTACTTCACCCCCCCAAGTCTACTTTCCCCATCTACAAGTTGAGGTCTCAACAGCACCTGCCTCATTCTGCAGACCCAATGGGCGCGTTTTTGTGACGTGCCTCCCAGTAGCACCTGTGACAGAGAATGAGCATGTGTTTTTGCTGTTGCCATGATCGTACTGTTATTCTCAACACCTTGGTCAGCCCAAAGTCAAAAACAGGGCCTGACACAGGTCAGAGGAATGTCTGTGCTCCGGACAGTGGAGCCACATTCACCCCCTTGTTTTACCTGATGTTTCATGTATCCTTTTGACTCATCCTCACACTCTGTCTTGCCAGGACACATGGGCAAAGGCTGGGTCTGGGCTAAGAGACGCGGCTTCCAAAACCGTTGTGGCCTGATGGCTTGCTTGAGTTTTAAAGCTGTTTGCAAAGCCACAGCAGACTACGTATGGGCAACATATATCCTCTCCCTCCCTGCTGTGGTTATCAGCCAGGAACTGCCACCTGCCTGCCGTTCTTGGCCTCCTGAAACTTCTTCTGCATCCCTATCACATATTTTTGTTTTCCTCCAGAAATCAACAAAGCACCAAACAACACAATTTGACAGAAAAACTGGCGAATTTTGACTTTTAAAAATTTCAAATAGCTCTTTTCCCTTCTATTCCCTCAAATAACTAACCAGGGACAGGCCATGCTTTCTCTGATCCTATTCAGGAAATGAATTTTGATGACTAGAGTTACGTGGATGTGTGGTATGTTTCCCATCCGTGGGAGTTCTCTAGCCGTGGACACTTTTTTCCAGTCCTATAAAGATCTTGCTGGAACTGGACACAGAAGAGTTGAGTCAAGTTCCTCAAGTCAGCTCTGGATCTGCGATTGACGAGTTCAAGTTCTCTGCATGACCCAAGGCTGAATCATCCACAGTTTGGCCTCTGCCCAGTAGAATGAACTTAGGTACTGTAGAGCAGCTACATGATTTTTATAATAAAGTTCACCCACCAGGACAACTCACGCCTGGCCTAGGATTACGGACGCAGTGGAATGGTTGTGGATCCCTACTATATAAAAAGCACTTGAAAAGCAATGAAGAAAAAGAGAGAAGCCTATTGGAAAACTATGGGAAAGACATGAGCAGGCAATTCAAAGAGAAGGAAATTCAGTTACCAGTAAAAATATAAAACAGCGCCCGACCTTATAATTGGTTTAAAAACTGCATTTTTTAAACCAATAGTGTAAGAAGTTTGGGTTTTGTTTTTGCGTTCTTTATCAGATTGGCAAAGACAAAAAAAGGTTGAAAATATCCAATGTCACTATTGGAGAGGGCACAAATTAACTCAGCCTTGGGAGGGGTAGGGACTATAAGCAGCTATTGATCACATTTTAAATTGTGGATGATCTTTGATAGCAACTATGCATCTATGAATTAGCTTAACTGAAAAACCCACGTGAGTGTACAAGTATAGATAGGAAGGATGTTCATTATGGCATTGTTTTTAATGGCAAATTTTAGGACCCTCATCCCTGAAAAGGAAGCAGGCCCAGAAGGTTCACAGGGAACAGCTCCTAAACTTTTCATACCAATGCAGTTTAAAACTTGAGCATACAAGGAAGAAAATTTTTAAATTATTTTTATAAAGTAAGCATAACGTTGATACCAAAACTTGATGGAATCTTTGGATAAAATTTCTTATAAATATCAAAGGGAAAATCCAAAGTAAAATATAAACAAGTAGAGTTCAGAAGCACATGAAAATAAGAGTACATTCACACTGGGAAATATGTTAATAAAATTGATTATATTAATTGACTTGAGGGGAGGTAATCAAATGATTGTTTCCACAGTTGAAAAACATTTGAAAAAGTCCTGGTTAAATACTCAGTAAAAAAAGAATAGACCAAAATATCTTTAATCTTACAAAATATTTCCATCTCAGCCAGCTTCCTCTTAATACCAGAAACATGAAAGGTATTGCCACTAAGACAGCAACATGCATTATCAACACTGTTATTTAATTGTTCCACAATTACTAGCAAATACAACCAGAAAAAGGCAAATAAATTCAAAGTATAAAAATGGAAAAGAAGAAAAAGTCTTAGTATTTGTAGGTGATATCCTTATATTCCTAGAAAACCCCAAAATACATTGAAAGGCTATTATAAGCAATCAAATGCATCGCTCAGAGAGCAGACTGTATTAAAAAATCAGTAGCTTTCACACACATACACACACAAATGTGTACACACAAACCACACACAATCCAGAATCTGCTTCTCAGTTAATTTTTTTTAAAGATAAAATGCTAGGAATAAACATAAAAAGAATTTTTAAAGAACACAAAATAACATAAACAATTGGAAAAACAATCCAAATTCTAGAAGCCAATTCTCACTACGTTAATTTCCAAAGTCAATTTGACCCCACTGAAAATACAAACAGCTTCTTTTTCTCTAACCAGACAAAGCAATGGTAAAATTCATGTGGAAAAATAAGTAAGATAGCTAGGAAAACCCTGAAAAAGAAGAGGAGAAAAGAGTGTGATAGTCTTGGCAGATATTTAAACATATTACAAAGCATCAGTCATTAAAATAGTGTGGTATCAGAAATGAATAGACCACTGACAAGGCATAGAAAGTCCAGATAGACTTGAAATACACATGACACTTCAGTACATGGAAAAGAGGGTATCTCAACCAATGAGGAAGAGATGGCCACAAATGGTGTTGGGACAACCAGGGACCTCGTCACGTAGCTCAGATGAATTCCACATCGGTCAAAGGTTCAAATGAGAAAAGTAAAGGAAACAAATTTTAAAAGTGCTACAAAAAAAACATGAAAGAATTCTTTTACAGCTAGAAAATGGGGAAGGCCTTTAAGTTATGACTCAATATATTAAAGGGATAAAAAAGTTTCAACTACATGAAAACAAAAATCTCCCACATGTTAAAAAAGAAAAAAAAAAGCACCATAAGGAAAACCAAAAAGCAAGACTAATTGAAATCTTTAGGGTAGGCCGTAATCCAATAAAAATGGTGTCCTTACAAGAAGAGGAGATTAAGATGCAATTTCAATTTATGAAACCAGAAGTGTGGTTATTCAACTATCTATAAATGTTGTCAGTTTTGATGGTGTAAAGTTAAAAGTACAGTTGGGAAGGGGAAGAGAAAATGACCTTAATCCAATACAACTGGTATCTTCATAAGAGGAGACTAAGACACAGTTTCAATTTATGAAGCCTAAACTGTGGTTAGCCAACTATCTATAAATGTCCATTTTGATGGTGTAAAGTTTCAAGTACAGTCAGGAAGGGGGAAGAGAACATGAGAAGAGGTATGTTATAGACTGAATGTCTGCATCCCTCCAGGATTCATATGTTAAAGTCTGACACAGTGGCTGTATTTGGAGATGGGGCCTCTAAGTAAGTGACTAGGGTTAAATGAGGTCAGAAAAGTGGGACCGTGATCCAATAAGATTGTTGTCTTTGTGAGAAGAGACACCAGAGAGCTCTCTGTCTCTCTGTCTCTCTCTCTCTCTCTCTTTCTACCTCTCTCCATCTTCCCCTACTGCCAGCCATGTGAGGACATAGCAAGAAGGCTACAGTCTGCAAGCCAGGAAGACAGCCCTTACCAGCAACCAACTCTGCCACCTTGGTTTGGAACTTCCAGCCTCCAGGACCGTGAGACAATAAATTCCTGTTATTTAGGCCAACCAGTCTGTGGTATTTTGTTAGGGCAGCCGTAAGCATCTCACAGAATGGTGAATGGAAAGACGCCACCAGCCCTTGCTGTGTCCTATTCACGTACCATCTCCTGTTCTGACAGATGTGGATGTAATTCACTTACAATATCCTACCATCTCCTCCTGAAACAGTGAGATCAGATTTCATTTCCTCTGTGAGGCTCATTTTTGATTCACTGATATCACTGTCATAAGACTGAAACAGGCTCTTGGGATTTGAGAACTCTAAGAAATGCTAGCCATTATCCCAGGCAC
Organism: Piliocolobus tephrosceles; assembly: GCF_002776525.5. NCBI lineage: Eukaryota > Metazoa > Chordata > Mammalia > Primates > Cercopithecidae > Piliocolobus > Piliocolobus tephrosceles. The sequence continues at coordinate 4,846,466 of NC_045446.1, read as the reverse complement.
CCTATCAAATCATGCTGATGGGAAGAATCCTGCTGACGGGGAGTGTTAGGGTTGAGTTGTACTCCCCTAAAATGAAAATGTTGAAGTCCTAACCCCCAGGGCCTCAGAACTGACCCCAACTGCCCAGTGACTGCAGTTGGACATAAGGTCTTCACAGAGGTGATTAAGGTAAAATGAGGTCAGATGGGGGGATCCTAATCCAATCTGACTTGTATCCTTATAAGAAAAGAAGATGCGGACACAGATACGTACAGGGGGATGATCATGTGAAGACACAGGGAGAATGAACATCTACAAGCTGGAGAGACACCTCAGGAGAAACCAGACCTTGACAGCCCAGCCCTCCCCAAACAACCCCATGTCTACACTAAAGTCCTCTCCCAGCCTTCCCACCCACCCCCACACATATGGAGTGTCCCCCATCCAGCACCCGATGGTGAGCAGATTCCAGGAATGAGGTTCAAGGTACAATAAGAACGGACACAGACAAGCCAATGAGAAAAGGCCAGAGAGGGCAGGGGGCTCTCCAGAAAGAGGGCCTGGGGCTGTCCATGAAGGAGGGTGTCGTGTACATCTGTGAACAGAAGGAAAGAAATGGAAAATCCTTTCTCAGAAGGAAAACGAAAGGAGACCCGTTCTCTGGGAGCTCTTCTCAGCTACATCTTTCCCCTCGAAAAAGTCTCCAAAAGCTGTCATGTTCTTCACAGTCCTGTTCTCCGAACCATCTTGGATTCTCAAGTATTGTGAGAAAAATTTAATCCTTATGCTCCAGATTCATTTATATTAAAATCATCAAAATGCTTTCGTCTGTCTAAGGGGACTTTAGTGTTCTTTTTATAGACCTATCCAAGCCCATTTTTGCTTTGAATCACGTTCTGGCAACTATAAATGAATGCAATCTCCTGCTCCCTGAATTCCATTCTGTTTCATGGTTGGAACTCTAGAGTGGGGACGGCGCTCTGTGTGGCTGAATGAACTCCCCTCTCTTCCTATTGAGCTGGACTGTGCTGCACACAGAGGGCCCGAGGAGGCCACCTCTGCTCCAACGGCCCACGGGGGCTTAGGGGGCCGCACGTGTTGCTTCCTGATCATCCAGTACCCACAGCAGCCTGGGTATAGACAATGAGCTCTCAAAACCAGGGCCTCTGCCCAGTGGCTCTGGCAGCTCCTTGGCGCAGTGAGGCCGTCCCTCTCCAGTGGCTCTGGCAGCGCCCCGGGCAGTGAGGCCGTCCCTCTGAGTGCTCACTGTGCCAGGTGGCACACACTCTTGTCTCCAGGTCCTGGTCTAAGAACCTCCCCCCAGGGTCTGTCTGGCTCAGTGCCTCCCAAAAGCAGCTGCATTTCAGAATCGCCTGGAAGCTTTAAACAAACCCAGATGGGTTCTGCCAGAATGGCAGTGGGTGGCCTTCGTCTTCTTGCAAAACTGCCCCAGGTGAGTCTTCTTTGTGGCCAGGTGAGAACCGCAGGTCCGACTCAGTTCCATGCACACAGTAAGTGCCTGTTGAATATGCAAATAGGAAACGCTTCCATGAATGAAGCGCTGGCATCCACGGGTAGGTGTCCAAAGGTACCTTTCTCCAAAACTTCCCCCACACCCCCGCTCTGTCCCCATTGGCCATGCTGGGTGGCCAGTCATCCGGGTGACAGGAGGACAGCCAGGGAGCCTCCTTCTTGCTGCTGGGGTCCCCTTTCTGGACCAGCCCTCTTTCTGCAGCCCATGGGGGAGCAGACTGGCACCTCATTTAAGCTTTTTCTCTGTGGCTGAACTTTTAACTCTTTGTTTCCTGTGTCATTGCTTTATCTCCCCAGCCAGGTATAAACCGCTGAAGGCAGAGGCCACATCTCCGAGCTGTTGCCCTCCTCAGGGCCTGACTGGAGGCTGCACCAGGAGGCCGCACAGGAAGGATGAGGTTTTGGCCTTGAAGGCCAACTCTGCCAGCTCCAGGGACCTTGGAGAACAGATCCTAAGTTGGGTACATTCAGTCTCGGGGTGGGCAGAGACAGGCTCAGCCAGCCATAGTTCCTTTTCTCCTTCCCACAGACACAGTGATTGGCTCCGGGCAGTCATGTGACCCAAGCAGAGCAAATCAGAGACCTCCTTGGGATTGCTCTGTGGGTGGTGGCACGGATGAGTGTTGTTTCCACTAGGGTCGGAGAACAAGGTAAGCCTGGAGTCCATCATCTCTGGCCACGTGAGAGATGCCCGTGCAAATTGACAAAGAGAAAGGAGAGAACATTGAGAGGAAATCAGAGCCAAGACAGAAAACAAAGCCTAATGACATCACCTGAGTGCCTGGATCCAGCCATCCCTGAAGCTGCTTGACTTCGCCAGTCACAAGAGCCAACTGGGATCCTTTTGGCTCACGCTGGTTTTTGTAGGATTTCTTCCCCCTGCCACCAGGCATCTAAGAGAGCACACTGAGGCCTGTGCAGAGGAGGCCACCAGAGAAGCAAAGGGGCTGACACAGTGAGCCCGAAGGAATGGGGTGCTTAGCCCAAAAAGAAGAGCACTGTGCTGGTTGACTCCAGGTATTCAAAGGGCAGGTGAGGGAAGAATTTGCTCAAACGAGCAGCCTCACAGTGCCAGAGGTCGGGGTGGGTGTGTGGACTCTGCTGTGAGGGAAGGCTGCTCCACACAGCTTCACCCTCTCCTTGATCAAGTCAGGGTTCTGTGGTGCAGACATGCAAAACTCAAGCTTCCCCATTCCGCAGCCTATTTCAGGGACACTGATGACTCAGCCAGCATCTTACCCTCCCACCCACGCCCAGCACCCACCCAGCAGAGGTGGTTGACGTCCCAAAAAGCCTGCATTTGCTAGACATATGATGGGCTCCCCCAGGAACCCGCTGCACGGACCCCACTCTTACTGCAGCTAACCCCAGCCCATCACAGCTGACATGGCCCTAGCCAGGTGCTGACAGTTCCACTGCTTGCAGTGGATGAGTCAGGGGACACTTGGGGCCCTTGAGGCGGTAGGGTCTGTGTAATAAGAAGACTGGCATCAAGCGTGGAAGGGGTCTTCTCCTGGGAGTGGAGACCTGGGTGAGTCCTGCCACAAAGAACTGGGGACCTGAAGCCATGTCTCCTGTCCTCGGGCCTCCAATTCCTCAGGTCTGAATACCAACAAGCCTTTTGAGCTTATGCAGTCACAAGAGCTAGGACCACTGCACCAACTTCCCCTGGAGCCCACCCCATGTGTGATGGGCCCAATTGTGTCCCCAGAATTCATATGTAGAGGTGCCTCAGAATGTGACTGCTTTAGAGATAGGGCTTTTAGGAGTAATTAAGTTAAAAGGAGGTCCCCAGCACAGGCCCTAATCCCATATGACTGTGTCCCTATAAGAAGAGGAGATGAGGACACAGACACACACAGAGGGTTGACCCTGTGAGGACACAGGGAGAAGATATCATCTACAAGCCAAGAAAGAGGCCTCAGGGAAAACCAACCCTGCCGACACTTTGATCTTGGACTTCCAGCCTCCAGAACTGTGAGACAATACATGCTTGTAGTTTAAGCCATCCACCAGTTTTGGCAGCGGGACCAACAACTGCACCAGGTCATACCTCAGCACCGTTGGTCCTGCTGGGCCCTTGACCTGGGGTGCCTGCCCTTTCCCACTGGCCAGTCTCCGCCTTCCACTTCTGCCTTCAAGGAGTAAGTTGGTGTCACTTATTCTAGGAAGGCTCTCTGGTACACACACGCTCACACACACATGCTCACACACACATGCTCACACACACACACACGCTCTCTCACACACATGCACACACATGCTCACATACACATGCATATGCTCTCTCACACACGGTCACATACAGACACATGCTCTCACACATGCTCTCATACCCGCTCACACATCCATGCACACACATATGCTCACACACGCTCACACACGCACACAACTCTCACACACATGCTCACACGCATGCTGACATACACACACATGCTCTCACACACACACATGCTCACACATATACACACATACACACTCTCACACATGTACGCATGTGCTTATACACACATATGCTCTCTCACATACATGCTGACACATGCACACACATGCTCTCACACACACATGCTCACATACACACATCCTCACACATGCTCACACACACATACACACACATGCCCTCACATACACAGGCCCACACACTCACAAAAACATATGCTCACACACACACACACATACACACATGCTCACACACACACACATGCTCACAGTCATGCACAGGCTCATACACACAGGCTCATACACAGGCTCACACACATATGCTCACACACAGGCTCACACATTCACATACACGCTCATGCACAACCTCACACACGCACTAACACATGCTCACACACACACAGAGTTGCCTCCTTCTGTTAGATGGTGGACCCTGGCAGCAGCAAATGCCACCTTGGTGTCTCACCTTGGCCATGCCATCACCATCTCCCTGTCCCTAGAGTCCCCAGGTGGACACTGCACACCTGCGCTTAGAAGCCCAGCATCCCCTTCTACCTCACTGGGACCACGAAGCACCTGCAGGACCACGAAGGTCCCTCTAGTCCTTGGACTCAGCATCCAGCACCATGCTAGCACCTTGGCTTTCAGGACTTGTCCGGTGAAGGAGTGACAGGCACATCCCAGCCACCATCACCACAGACCCGTGGCTGGACACATGGTGGCCCCTTCCCTTTCCCAACTGCTTTCTTTCCCCAGAACTCCCAGGACCTCATACCTTGTCCTCACACTCTCCTTGCCAGACACAGGGACACGGCTACCGCGCAGTCATTTTGGCCACTCCTGGACCTCTAGGGACTGTGTTGACTCAAGTCTTAATAGGGCTTATTGGAGATATTTTTCTTCTTCTTCTTCAACAACAGCAAAATGGACCCTACCATGTGCCTGTCCTGGAAACAACAGACACCTTGTTGGGTGGGCTGGGCAGTGGAGACACAGAGCAGGCCCCACCCAGTGACCCCTCCAGCCAGGAGCCACCATGCAAGAGTGGCCCTCCCAGCGTTCTGTCCCCTGAGAGGTGAAGTGCGGGTGCTGGCTTTGTCAGGTGGCTGAGCTCTCAGCTACCTTCCTCGGGGGTCCCTGCAGGAAGAAACTGAGGGGCTCTGGGAACCTGTCCAGGCTATGCCCAAAGTTGGCCCTCCCAGTGATGATGTGAAGGGGGTGGTAACATCGGGCCTGCCCATGGTCACCTCTGATTTCTGCTGCTGCCTCAAAGGGGGATGTGGGCTGCTCAGCCCAACCACAGGCTCCAGCCAAGCCACCCCCATTTTGAATTTCCCTCACATGCAAACCAAAGGCACAGGGAGTGCCTGCCATGGGAGGGGGCAAGCAAGTATCCTTCCCGCAGCCCTGGCGGTGGGACAGGGTGGGAACCCCAGGAACACCAGAGTTTCTCTCCATGGACAGGCTAGCATCTCATCCACTGTCCCCAGGGGACGCCTCTCTCCAAAGGGCAGCTCCAACCTGCAGGGTCAGTGCCAGCCCCCACGAGTTGGAGGGGGAGGACTGGCCCACAGGATGCAGTCCTGTGCTCAGGATGTCATAACAAGGTCTACAAACTGAGTGGCCTAACAACTGAAATGTATCCTCTCACAGTTCCGGAGGCCCTAGGTCCATACTGAAGGTGCCAGGAGGGTTGGTTCTGTCTGAGGGAAACCTGTGCCACGCCTCTCCTTCGCTGCTGGGGGCCCCAGGCCCTCCTTGGCTTCTTAGCTTGTCAATGGCTTCCTCTCCCTGCATCTCCCCCTGGTTGTCCCTCTGTGTGATTTCCCCTTTTCATGAGGACCAAAGCCATGTTGGATTAGTGCCCATCCTAATGACCTCATCATAATCATCTGCAGAGACCCTATTTCCAAACAAGGTCACATTCCCGTTCATGGGTACCAGGGCTCAGGACTCCAGCATCACTTAAGGGGACACAGTCCAGCCCATGCCACAGGATAGGGGAGGCCGGGCTTTGTGTCCCTTCCCACCAGGCCAGGAAGTGCATCAGCCCGTGGGATGCCAGGCACAGAGTGTAGAACATTCAGGAGAAAGTCCTCTCCCTAGCCCACCAAAATCTCCAGGACTCTGTACACTAGGAGCTGAGGAAATGGCATGGAATTTGTCTCATCTTATGGTGATTCCAAGTAGACTCAGCATTGGTGCCAGATTCGGGACACTGGCAATACCAGGTCAGCCTTTTAAAATTGTTGTTATTATCATTATAATCATTGTCACTGTTACAATTGATGCAGCCTGAGTTTTACTTAGAAAAAAGGAATGGCTGTGAGCTTTTGTGACAACTGGGGACTGACATCAGGACAGAGGTCCCCAAGGTGTGAGCACCGGGGGTAGGAAGGAGCACTTGCTTATGTGCTCACAGCCACTGAGTCCTTGCACTGTCAAGAGGAAGCAAAGTTCCCTGGAAATATGGCCAGAGGGATGTAACCGCTTCCTTATGCAGGGCACGTGGGTTCCGGGTCCCCACAGTTGGTGCTGATAGCCACCCGGGGGGCAGGAGTAGCATGGCTCTGTGCACTCTTGTGTCAGGCTCAGGGTCCAGTCAGCAGCCCCAACCTCTAGCCTGGGAGAGTCTGGACAGGTGATTGGTCATCCCTGGAGGGCCACAGACCAGGTGTGGCCCTAGTCGAATTAGGGTGTAGCTCTAATCTGATAGCACTGTGGCCCTATAGGAAGAGCAAGAGACACCAGAGAGGCTGCTCCCTCTCTTCCTCCACCATGCAAAGACACAGCAAGAAGGCGGCAGTCTGCCAGCCAGGAAGAGAGCCCTCACCAGGAGCTAAACCTGGCAGGAACCTTGGTCTTGGACGTCTGGTGGCTCCCAGAATTGTGAAAATTCTGTTGTTTAAGCCACCCAGTCTGTGGTGCTTTGTTGTAACATCCTAAGCAGATGGAGGCAGCTCTCCTTGCTTTGCTAATAAAAATCATTTGCCTGAGTACATGAATTCAGGTGTTCAGAAAGTTGTCCTGGACAGGCATGGTGGTTCACACCTGTAATCTCAGCACTTTGGAGGCAGAAGTGGGAGGATTGCTTGAGCCCAAGAATTCAAGACCAGCTTGGGCAACATGGTGAAAACCCACCTCTACTGAAAACGGAAAAATTAGCTGGGCGTGGTGGCACACCTGTAGTCACAGCTACTTGAGAGGCTGAGAGGGAGGAGGATCACTTGAGCCCAAGAGTTCAAGGCTGTAGTGAGCCATGACAGCAACACTGCACTCCAGCACAGTGACTCACGCCTGTAATCCCAGCACTTTGGGAGGCCAAAGTGGGAGAATCGCTGGAGCCCAGGAGTTCAAGACCAGAAAGTATTCCTACCCTTACTTCTCAATCTTAACACTCCACGGTGCAAATGCTTTGTGAGTGGTGGGGCCAGGCCAGAGCCCAGGGCTCAGCCCCCTGGCTCAGTACTATGTTCCATACTCCAAAGTTAGATTTCAGAGCCATTTGTGATCAGTCTACTTGGGCACTTGAGAATGAAACCCATTTCTCAGAGTGAAAACAGAGGCCAGAGGAGTTAAACAAATGCCTAGAAGCCTGAGGAGCCTGGCTGTACATATTCCTTTATAGCATAAACAAACTGACCAATTGTAATAAAATGGGTTCAGGAGGCCGGAGAGGCAAAGAGAATTTCTGAGTTCCTGCCCACCAGGCACACCCTGCACGTTTCAGAGCAGCCTGCCAGAGATGTTCTTGGGCAGCCACAGGGCCGCTGTCTTCACAGCCAGAGATCTCCCCTGTGGAGTTCCCAGCCATGCACCTAACCCTGCCTCATGAAACTGGATCCCACCAGACAGCTAAGCCTTCGGATGCCTGTAATTCCTTGGCTAATGCTAGGCTTAATTAAGACATCGACTTTAATAGCATTCTCACTGATTACTTTAAGAAATGGCAGGTCTGAAAGATGATATTTCCTGGTGTGCAAAGATATCATGATGAAATCTCCAAGTCATCGTTTCAACACAGGAAGTTATCAGCTACCTGGGGCAGTGCCGGTCCTGCCGCACAATTGGCCTGCTGTTAGTAGCGTTATTTAAGAGGCTGAGGCATCCGTGTTTCCCAGGAGCAGGTCAGTGGGGGAAAAAAAGGATCAATTGAGTATTTTAGCTCTGCATATAGGCCTTCTCGATGTTTGGTTTGCTTTGATGCGGGGGAAAAGTAAGCGTTATACGTTTGAACTTGCTGCTTTATCTTTTCCAGACTTCTGTCATGCCTCAAAGTCAGCTAAAAAAAAAAAAAAGTCGGCTTGAGTTAAATTAGCATTTCTGCCTCTCTTCCTTTGTCTTTATGCCTTTCAGTTTTAAAAGTAAGTATTGTAGTTTTATAAAAATCGAGTACCAGAATCTTTACAGTTCCACATGGCATAGCTGCCACCCAGGTCGAACGTGAAGCTGAGCTCTCCCGTTAGATCTGCAGACGCTCCCCATCAATGTCCATCTGGTGCATCAGGGTTGCGGGGGACACGGGAGAGGAAATGCGATTTCTATAAGGAATTGAGTACAGTTTCTAAAACACGCTATTTGTTTCCACCATGAGGTGGTGTATCTCTGGCAGGGTGTTGCCCTTTTTATAACATGGGTCTCTGTTTTCAAAAGAAATTGTCTGATATGCGCAAACTATTATTTTTGGAAGAATGGGACCAAAATGTCAGTGCTTTCCTAAGCCACCCTAGGGGTAGGGGTGAGGGGACTTGCCTGGGATCCTCCTCCATCGTCCAAGCAGAATCAAAGCTGGGGCAAGACTTCATTTGGGTCAGCACCACCCTCCACCGCCATGTCTCCATCCCTGGAGCCCAGATGGATTCAGCAGGGTGATGAGTTAATACTAGTTTCCTTCCTTAGCCAACTGGTCAATCAGGGTCCAAAGACGGGACCTTCCATGGGTACTGACTAAAGCCAGCACCCAGGGCAGGAAGAACTGCTGGCAATGGGCAATTCCAGAACCCATATCTGTGCCTCTTGGGAAGGACAGTGGCCTGTGGAGCGGCATCCACATGGGAGTGCGTGCCTCCCAACAGAACTCTCACCACGTAAACCCCTCCCCACCTGGGACCCCATGCCACACTCAGACCTCGGAAATTCATGTGTACTCAGGAAATTCAAACACGTTATCATCCTCCGACGTGCGGTGATGATGGTAATGATACTGGAAAGGCTTCACTCAATGCAACTGTGGATGGAGCTGACGGGGCAAGTGTGAACAGGACCACCACTGATGAACTGGGAAAGAAGCAAAGCCAATCATATTTCCACTCCTCCTTGGCTCTCAATACCCCCAGGCTCCAGACCTCAGACCATCCCTCCCTGAGTCACTCTTGGGAACAGGACCTGTGCTCTGGCTTTTGCAGGAGCAGCCATTGCTTGGGACCCCCGTAGGCCCCAGGACTGTGGCCAGTCCTTGCCTACCTTTGTTCTTTGGCAGGCCCACCAGGCAGCCACGTCCTCTATAGAGATGCACATATTCGTTTATTTATTCAATTCATTTTGACTTATTCATCAGATTTAAATGGACTCTTTTTGATAAAAGCCCAAAGAGTAGAAGGGAGGCGGCTCTCCAGATGCAGGTGCTGGGCCTCATGAGTTTCCTGTTAACCCCTTGATGAGGTCCCTGCATGTGCAAGACCACGGTGGCAGAGAGGAGACCGAGAGCAGAGGCCATGGGATACAAGAGCTGCTTCATGCTCAGCTTTGAGGGCCAGCCTGGCCAGGAGAAACCTAAACGTGGGAACCTGCAGCTTGCTGAGCCCAGCTGAGCTTGGGGTGAATCCACATGTAGAGGGTGTAGTATGCAGGACTGGTCGCACAGCTCAGATGGAAATTCCCCTTCTACAGTCAAAGTCCAGATTCCTGGCTTGGCCTTCGAGTCTCTCCAGACTGACTACTTTTCCAGCATCCACTTCAGGGCCCTGTGGTCAACACAGCAGAGCAGCTGCTTTCTCATCCCTAAGCTCACCGTCCAGGTCCCCTGTGTTGGCCTGGCTTCTGGGAGCATCCCCCAGTCTCTGATGAAAGCTGCTGAGGACTCACAGCCATGTCCTGAGCCAAGAATTGCCACTGACTACAGAGAAGCCCCCTGGCCTGGAACATCCCACTGGGACCACCCTGCCTGGGAGGACCATAGTCAGTGACTGACTGACTGACCCCAGGGGTCTAAGGGCCCCCATGCCTCACTATGGGACTGACTCTGTGATGCAGGTCACACTCCAGAGCCCCCTGTGGGGCTGAAACCACCACTGTGCTGAGCCTCCCCTGCCCCATCTAGCCTCTCTCACTTTCTTTCTCTTGAAAGCCCTCTGTCAATCAATCCCATGGACCCAAACCCTTGTCTCAGGCTCTGCATCTGAGAAGCCTGGCCAGAGACCCTGTCCTTTCATATTCTTCTGGCTTTGCTGCCTCTGTCCCCTCCATGGAAAGGCCTCTTTCTCCCTTATCACGGGTTGAATTTTGTCCCTCAAATATTTATGTGTTGATGTCCTAACCCCCCATATCTCAGGATATGACACTGTTTGGGGGAACAGGGACTTCAAAGAGGTAATTTAAGTTAAGTGAGATCACATGGGTGGGCCCTAATCCCATCTGATCCATGTCCCTGTAAGAGGAGATGAGGACACAGACATGCACAGAAAGACCACCCTGGAGGACACAGGGAGAAAGCGGTCGACTATAAACCAAAGAGAGAAGACTCAGGAGCAACCAGCCCTGTGACACCTTAATCTGGGACTTCCAGCCCCAGGACAGTGAGAGGATCAATTTCTATTGTTTAAGCCTCCCCATCTGCAATAGTTCATCATGGCAGCCCCAGCAGATCAAGGCACCTCTACATCCACTGACACCACATTTGCCCTTCAGGATCCAGCTGTCGTCCACCTGCAGTGCCTCCCTGCTTCTCCAAGATAGAATCATTTCTGCAGCACATTCTCGTGCTCCTCTTAATATAAATACCACACCCCCACTTGCATTATGCTAGTTATATACATTCCTATTCTCAGCAGACTTTGCCTTTTAATGTATTCATCCTTGCATTCCACGTAAGACCTACTAAATTGTCAATCATGTTCGTCAAGTTAAAAATGGACTTGGATCGAATTCCTTGACTCCCCAGGACAGGCCACCTTCCTCCTCCCCAGCAGGCCGAGCTCATTGGCAACTCAGATGGTATCGCACACGGGCACGGCGCAGGATCACGCTCTGGTCTCCGACACCAGCCCCATTTAAATGACTCTGGGGACAGAGAATAGGAACTTAAATTTCTTTCCATGCAGCTGAAGGCTTCCTCCTAGGAAGTCGCTGACTGAACACACTTCACTGAAAAGATCACAGATGAAACTGAGACCCTAGACCCATCTCAGGTCCCCTAGGGGCTCCCAAGCTGCGGGACTGGCTTCCCTTAAGACCCCCTTTGGCAGCGAGGCTGCTGGGAGTCTGTGCACCAAGAGGTCAATTGTCCAATATCACTGAGCCAAAGCTATCTGTTTAACAGACAACGTATCTGAGTGTCAGAATCAGCGACCATCATCCAAGATGCTGGGGTTTTTTCTTGCGCTTTGAAATGGATCCTTTGAGAGTCAGTCAAGGGGAAAGAATGTGGAAGGATGAAGCTCAGTAGAGCACCTCGGAGAAGGAGGGCCTCGGTGATAAGGGGGACATGAAACACCGGGAATTTCCCCTCCCATCACACACTTCCCTCCGTTACCTCTACACCTCTGTAGAAAAACTACTCATTTGTTTTTCTGAAGACAGGAGGGCAGGGCGTGTTGGGATCATCACAGCAAGGCATGTTTCCTGAAAAAGTTTTTGATTGTCAGGAGGAGACTTTTCGAAGTAAATGCATGAGAGTCTCCCTGCCTCCACCCTCCATACGAATACTGGGGGCTGGCTTTGCATAAGCAGCTTGTTGGCAGGAGGAAGGAAAGTAGATGTATCCCAGGATGAATGATAACTGCGTGGCCCTGGCCTTATGAACAATAGCTTTCTGGTCAGACAACATTAGCCACAGCCAGATTGCATTTTTAAAAGAATGTGCATTTTTTTTCTCTCTCCTAAAACTGAGAAGTCTCTTAAAAGACATCAAAAGTGTTGAGTGCAGATATTCAGAATAAATCAACCCTTTTCCCCCGCAGTATGGTTGTTGTTGTAATAACAGTCTTCTTATTTAGTGGATACTCATGTAACTTAAGATGAAAAGACATCTTATAGCCTTCGGGCAAAATGATGGGAAACCAGTGGTACACTGGAGGCTCCTTTACGCCCAGGAGGGAGTCAGTTTCAGGCCATGGGAAAGGGGCTCTTTTCACTGCTTCTTGAGACCAACCTCCTGCCTTTCAATATTTCCCTACAGCGACTTTTCATAAAGGCATGTAAAAATACCTTGGTTAATTGGTTGTGATGAAAGAACATAACACAGTGGTCACGGAGACCCATTGAGGGTTGGTCCAAGAATTCGTTAAGTAACTGGTTTCTGAGTAGATTTGCTTAAATGTGCATGTTCCTCTCTGATTTGGAGACATTTGGCAAGCTGAGGTTCAAAACAGGAAAGTCGGGTTCCAAGGCTCTAAGCAAATCGGTTCGACCTAGTGGGCCTCAAACGACCCAGCTAAGAAATGGGTCTAATTATACCCACGGCCTCAGATTGTTGTGAAGTTTAATTAATGCTTGAAAATGTTTTGAGATCCTTGGATGAAAACAGACCACAGATACAGAGTGTTATTACAGAATCCTGCCGGAGGCCTTCTTTTTCTGCAATAAAATGCTGTGGGCATTATCTGAACTTTGTCCCTGCCAGCAATGGGGTTTTCTGAGATGTGCCTCTGTCCACTATATCTGCTTTCAAACCATTTAAAGCCCTTTGACTGCTATGGGCCACTTATATGTAAATGCCCCAAGACAACAGACGAGAGATCTGACAGACTCCTTAGCAACTCAATTTCCAAGAAGTGGCTGGGCGCGGTGGCTCATGCCTGTAATCCCAGCACTTTGGGAGGCTGAGGCGGGTGGGTCACTTGAGGTCAGGAGTTCAAGACCAGCCTGACCAACATGGCGAAACCCTGTCTCTACTAAAA
>NC_045446.1:4769501-4832999 GCF_002776525.5 Piliocolobus tephrosceles | reverse complement strand
AATCAAAATGCTCTTTCTTAATGAACAGCCAAGGAGAGGGCTTGGGTTCTTTTATTTATTCTTTTATTTATTATTTTGTACTATAATAAAGTAGAAAAGACTGATCTTAACTAAATTTGGTCTCTAATAAAGGGATTCTGGATGCACATAGTTTTGTTTTCCTTTTGATCTTCATCTTTTAAACCTAAGTTTCTTGCTGGGCTCATGTACCCAGGTTAAGAGATGGATGGAAGGCTCTGCGTGATCTGCCGGTCACAGACTCACTGGCCTGTGGAGTTCTTGTGTAATCTGGTTAGGCCCCATTCTCAGGAGTCTGATGGGAAGCTGAAGATTTGTTATTTCTAAACACTGAACGGACTGGAAAGAAAGTGACTCTCACCTCCCTGATGTGGTCCCTCATGTCCCCTTTGCCCAGGACACTCTGCCCCCATATGGCCACTTGGCTGTCTCTTTGGCTCACTTGGAGGTCCATACAAATCCCCCCAACCCCCCATGCTGACTGCTCCCCACTCCCCTCTCCTTCCACCCACTGTCACCCTCAATTTCTTATCTGGCATTATTCCCTTTGTGTTATCACTCATTCAGTTACATGGAATTCTCTGTCTCTCCCTCTAGAATTCGGCATCCATGGAGTGGTGGGGAGAGGTGTCCATTTAATTCACTGTAGTATCCCCAGCCCAAGTATCCTACCTCACACATCGTGAGAGCTCGATCAATATTGCCGGGTAAACGGCCTCAGCGCCTAGTGGTGCGGAGTATGCAGAGGCTGAAACAAAGGCTTGAGTGTGAGCCCTTCATGGAGAAGTATGATCTGGGTTGGGGTGAGCAAGGCTGGAAGGACAAGAGGCGACACAAAGGCACAGCCTTGAACCTGCTATTGCTACCCTCACTGGTCTCTCAAACCAAGGGATTCCCTGACGAGTGTGTGACTGTTTTCCTGGACTTTCCTCTGGAGAAGGGAAAACATTAATTCCACCATCATCCACCAGCGACCACCCTCTGCTAGAGTCATCTCACAAACTCCGGTAAGGTGCATGAGTGGGTCGCAGTGTGACCATGAAAGGCATCACTCCTACTGCCCATGAATTCCTGGGGACACAGCCCCGTGTGCTGGCCATTAGCTCAGTGCATTCACCACACACTGGAAGATGGGGTCCCAGTGCCACTGGGTGTTGCCCTGAGCTGACACCTTAGCAGAGTCTTTAGCAAGATGCTCTCACATTTCCTTGGGCTGATGCTTCTGGCTTATGGGAGTATATCTATCGTAAGCCCAATAGATCCCACCAGTGTGTGCTCCAGTGAGCGTCTCCCTCACTATAAAAAGTGTCCTTGCTCCAAGGCATCTGCCAATTTCTTGGAGACAGATTCTGTCAGCCCTTTGATTGATGTGGGCAGAGCACTGTAAACACAGAAGGCAAACACATATCTAGAGTAATGTCAATTCCAAAAAAGACAAGTGTTATCTCCTTTAGACTAGAAGGCGACCAATATAATCAGCTGACCACTAAGTGGTTAGTGAGTGCCCTCAAGGAATGAGGCCTTATTGAAGGTTTGTCTTTACTGTCTGCTTTTGTGTGTGTTTGTTTGAAACAGGGTCTTGCTCAGTTGCCCGAACTGGAAGGCAGTGGCACAATCACGGCTCACTGCAGCCTCAACCTCCTGGGCTCAAGTGATCCGATCACCTCAGCCTCCGCAGTAGCTGAGACCACAGGTGCATGACACTATACCTGGCTAATTTTTTGTTTTTTGTAGAGATGGGATTTCACCATGTTACTCAGGCTGGTCTCAAACTCCTGGACTCAAGCGATCTGCCCACCTTGGTCTCCCAAAGTGCTGGGATTACAGGCATGAGCCACCACACCCAACCTAGTGTCTGCCTTTGAAAGGTTGGGCAGACCAGCATGATCTGTAGAACATCAAGACGATTATGGTACCTGTGATGTATATTCTTGGAGAACAGGAGTTAGGATAACACAGATCTGGAGTGAGATTGTGAATATCCTTCCTATAATGATAAATTGCTTTTTATCCTCTTTACTGATCAGGATAGAGAACACATTTGCTATAGCAATAGCTGCACACCTTCCAACTTCCAGTTCTGGTCAAAAGTAACTTTCGTGCCACACACAACTCTAAAACGGGGGGACGGGGGAGGGATATGAAGCAACTGTGCTCAGGCATTGGGTACAGGCAGCAAAGACTGTGATCTTTAAGAGAAGGGAAACTCCTGGTGTGAGCCCACGGATTGCCCTGCCTCTCTCCCTAAGGAAAATGTCCTGACTGTGGTCCAGGGGCTCAGCGAAAGCACAGCAATTTTACCCAGCTGAAGAGGCTGCCAAATAGCTGGATCTATGGGTCAGGACACCAGAAATGGGGGAAGCTCTTCCAAGCATGGGCACCTCAAAAGTTTGTGTAGGGGTCACCCACAGTCCTCGGCCAAAGGTGGAGCTGTGTGTATGCAGGGAAAGATTGAAGAATTACCAGAGATCAGTTGCTATGCAGTTGAGAGGGAGAACGATGCTGAGATATATTAGAACTCCAGCTCAGTCAGAGGGGAGTGGTTTCATTTATATCCCAAACATAAGAGACATCAGAAAAGTCATGCCTCAGGAGTAAGGACCACAGTCTAGAATAAGGTCTACTCTACACTCTCTAATGCCTAAAACTAAGCCTCAACAACAGGAGTATCACATGTAGCTGGAAGGCAAAACTTGGAGGATGAGTTAAATCAACTTAGAGGGGCTTAGGAAACACTAGATCCTACTTTATGCAAATTCAAGTTATCCGTCAGAATGAAACTGCCTGCTAGAATAGAAATCAACAGTACTCAGAGGCAAATAGCAGAATCCTAGATTTCTAGGGTGTGTTATATGCAATGTCCAGAATATAAAAAAAACAAATTCTAGACATCCAAGACAACAGGAAAATGTGAGCCATACTGAGAAAAAAGGCAGTCAATTGGAACTGACACTGAGATGTCCCAGATGTTGCACTTAGCAGACATAGACTTTAAAACTGTTATTATAATAAATATGTTAAGGGTTTAAAGAAAAATATGGTGTTAATGAGTGAACAGATAGGGAATTTCAGCAGAGAATTAAAACTCAGAGGAGAACCAAATGGAAATTCTACAATTCAAAAACACAAAGCAAATGAAAAAGTAGCTGGATTGACTTAAAAGAAGATTAGAAATGAGAGAATAAATGATCTAAAGACAAATCCATGGAATCTATGCAATCTAAATAACTGAGATCAAAAAAGAAATGTAAAGAAAGTAACAGATCCTGAGATACCTATGGAACAAAATCAAATGGCCTCGCAATGTGTAATTATAGTCCTAAAAGGAAAAGAGGGTGATAACAAGGCAGAAAAAAGTCTGAAGAAATAAAACAGAACTTTTCCGAAAGTTGATGGGAATCATCAACTTATAGATCCAAGTAAATCAGTGAACCCTAAACAGAACAACTGCCAAGAAAAACCACACCTAGGCACACCATAGTAAAACTGCTGGAAACCAAAGATAAAAAATCTTGAAAGCATTCAGGGGGAAAAAAAATGGACATCACAAGGAGGGAAACAAAGATACAAATCATACTGATGCCTCATCAGAAACAATACAATCAGAAGAAAGTGCCAAGAGAGACTTAATGTGTTGAAAAAATTTTTCAACTCAGAATTCTATATCCAGTGGCAATACCCTTCAAAAACAAGAGTGGAGGAAAGGATGAAATAAAGGCCTTTTTAGGCCCATAGAACCCGAAAGCATTTCTCACCAGTGGATCTGTACTGCCAGGGTGTTCCTTAGGCTGAATGGATATTATACCAATGGAAATAAGAACCCGCAAAAAGGAATGAAGACTGTCTGAACTGGTAAATAAGTGGGTAAATAGTCACTTGCCAAATGTCAGAGATTGTGTCAATCTGCTGCAACAAATTCACCACATCTGGCACAACAGCAGCAACGAGGTTAAGTTTACATGGTTAAGTTTACCATACCATCATGCACCATGACCCATCTGTTTTTGCAGGGGCCAGACATGTGAATTGGATGACAATGCCACGGAGCAGCATCACTTCATACCTTAAGTTTTTTGTGATGGTCCTAAATCCCTGCAGTTCCCCCTGGTTTGTAATATTGCTTCTGATTTTACCATCTTAGCCAGGAGGTGACAGTTTCAGGGGCTTCCACTTGGTTCTTCCCACTTCATGGCTCTTTTCCCACGAGTCAGAGAATCAAAGCAAGAGTCCTGCCAATTCTGAAGTCTAGCTACTGCAATTACTACAATCAGGGAGCAAGAAAATGACTATAAGGTGAGTCCCTGGATCGACTGGCACCACTGGGTGATGACCTTGGGCAGGAACTCCATTTATCACCTGGTCTTCTTAGGAAGGCCCCCCACCGTCCACTGCCAGTATAACCAGGGGATAATCAGGAGTTTCAGGTTGCCTCATATCAGGCCCTATATCAACAATCCCTGAAAGCGTAAGTAATCCTCTTTCTTCAGTGCACAGTTACCCTGGTAGATAGCCACATGTCCCTTCAGGAAAGCATCAGGGAAATAACTGCTTCATAAACTGGCAGTGGTATTACAGGATCCTCCCTCAAGGATACTCAACTTCCCTTTTAGTTAATTAATTAATTATTTAATTAATGGAGTCTTGGTTTGTAAACTGAAATCTACTACCACATATACTTCCCTGGTTCCCATTGGTTCATATTGATTAGCTCCTGATTTTTTCACTAGTGAGCCATTTCTTCTTAGAGCAGGAAATGTATTTCCTCACATGGGCCATGCTCAGGGCTGACCCTAGCTATGAGCCTCATTGGCTTGGACATACTGAGGTGGGAACACATACTGAAAATTGCCAATGTCATGTTACATACCTGCTTCAAGTGAGACTTTGTGAATTGGAGGAAGCTCTAGGCAAAGGGGACATTTCTCATTGAGGGGGTAAGGATATCTGCTGATGTAGAGGGCTCAAAAGAATCTGGAGGTACAGGATTTTCAGGCTCATCCACCTAAATGTTACCATCCTGGATCTCAAAGTTCCACTCTTTTCCTACCAGAACCCTAATTTGGACAAAGCAGATCTGTGCATTCAGTGTCCTTTGCTGCTCTGCCATTCTTACAATCAGATCCTGAGCTTGATTTTCAGTACAGTCTGCCCTACAGAAAATGAAAATCTTTAAACACTTCCAGAGACCCTCTGGATTCCACAGCTTGACATGAACTGACAGATGGCTAATCTAAACCTATCACTTTCTTTTTCAAGGCTCCCAAGGCCATTTAACTAAAGGAAGCACACTCCATGCTATTCAAATGCCACAGCCCTGCACAGCCCAATGCCTCATTTTCCATGTGTACCTCATCCCAGGCAACCACAGGTGAGAGCCTTGGCTATGTGTGCCATAATCATTACCACCACCTGGAATGGGCCCTCACTGATGTTTGACTAGTGAGTGATCCAATACCAAAATCCCATCCCAGGGCTCTGCTTTCAGAGGTTATTTTTTTTTTTCCAACTATCTTAGCCCAGTGTTCTTAGCAAATCCTGAAACAAAGACTTAACTGCAAGTACTTGGTTGGGAAGTGAGAACAAGTGAACAGGGCTGAGGGAGAGGAGGAGCAGGGAAGGCAAGAGGGAAAAGCCAAGTCACCCTGTGTTATTTGGTTAACTTCCAAGCACCTGCCATTTCAAATCAATAAACATCTGCTGGCTAATAGACCAACAGTAATGGTGGGCATGTCTTAACTGTGAAGCAGGAAACTAAGGCAACTGCCTAGATTTTAAATTCAGGAGCAAACTTTAGGCAGAGGTGAGAGGATTTGGGAATTATTCTCATCCTTGCCTCAGTTTCTTGAATTTCAGGGGAAGGGGAAGAAGAAGTCCTAGCCCGCTTGTAAGTATGACATTGGCTGCATTTCCAATTCCATACCCAGCCAGCCCTCCAAAACGCTATGTACTTTGTTTAAGTAAAGAAAGGAAATTAACATGGGCAGATGACATGCTGCTCATATTATAAGTAAAAATACTGGGATCTAAAGATATACAGGTCTCTGTTCAAAGTTCCAAATTCAAACTAGAGTCTGCTTCATTCCAAGGTTCTGGCTTCCCCTATCAGACCGTGCTGAGAACTTTGTCCTGAGAATCCGGAGTCCATCAACCCCAAACAGGCCCCTAATTATCTGAAGAATAATTTGGGTGAGGTAAGTGAGGTTCAGAGTTGTTTAAGGGAAACTGCCCGTTAAATCCGTGGATTCCGCTGAGATCACACATGAGCCCACCAGAATCATATTCTGGTCTCCACGGCCAGGAAGTTTTCTTTTTCCAAGAGATTGTTTTCTAAAGTGAGAAAACAGCCTTTTTCTTCTTCTGTATTCTGTGGGATTTTCCTCTTTGACTGTACAATTCGCTGAAAATATACATTTTGATAAGAGAAATATTTGGACATCTGGGCAGGAGGGAAGTTGTGAAATCTCTACCCACCGTCCCAGGAGGGAACGGAAAGTGAGGGGGCAGCTGGACTTCCGGGCTCCGGGATCAAAGTGACTCTGCTTGTCTCCATCAGACCTTCCTGATGCCAGTGTGCCCAGCTCTTTCCCTGTCTACATGGGCACCCACCTAGCCGGGGTGCCCCTGCAGCAAGAGGGATAGGGAAAAAGACCAAAGCACCTATCACAAATGCCATCCTCAAGGTCACAGCCTGCAGGGTCACCGGCCTCAGCCCACTCCCACTGTCAGAAAGCAAATAGCTGCTAGCAGCTCAGGATCACCTGGGCTCTGCAAACCCTGACCACGAGCAATCATTTTTCACAGGGATCATCGTGGTGTTTGTGCACCAGCACATCCCCTTCCTCCAGGGGTCCCCAGCCTTGGAGAGGACTCTCAGCACCTCAGGGAATCCACGTGGCTTAGAACCAAAAAATGACATCCAGGGAGCCCTGTTCAAGAGATTAGGGCCCTTGGCATCATGGCACCAGGGAAACCTGGGCCTGAGCAGTGAGAGTGTGTTGTCATGACCTCTATAGATCCGGGTAGGCTTCCTGGAGGAGGCGAGGCCCAGAAGAGCTTTGAGAAACATGAAACATTGGGATAGGTGGGGAGTGGTTGGGGATGGGGGGAGGGCAGTGAACAATGTAAACAAAGCTAAGGAAGCCCAAGTGGGCCTGTCCAGTTAGCTGTGAGTCGATGGCCTCGGGGCCATATTCTTGGGTGGGTGGGCGACCCATGATTTCTCCATGAGGTTTTTAAAATTGGTGTTCATTTCAGTGATCTTATCCTCCAGGCATCACATCCACATGTAATCATCTGGAATCATCTGGATGCTTCTGATTTCAGGGCTCAGATTTGCATTTCTCATTCAGCGGACACGAAAAGAAGATAACCAGGGCAGGAGCTCTGAGCCTTTTCTGCAATGTAGACTTTATGGGAAAGTTTTCAATTCTATGGACCCCTTCTCAGAATAACACTTATCAGTGCAAAATACAAAACATATAGGAATACAAAGGAAGCGAATTACACTGAAATCAGTTAACTGAATATTCTTAAAAAAAAAAAAAATGTGGGCTGGGCAGGGTAATCCCAGCACTTCAGGAGGCCGAGGCAGGAGGATCACATGAGGCCAGGAGTTCGAGACCAGCCTGACCAACATGGGGAAACCCCGTCTCTACTAAAAATACAAAAATTAGCCATGTGTGGTGGTGGGCGCCTGTAATCCCAGCTGCTTGGGAGTCTGAGGCAGGAGAATCGCTTGAACCCAGGAGGTGGAGGTTGCAGTGAGCTGAGATTATGCCTCTGCACTCCAGCCTAGGTGACAGAATGAGACTCGGTCTTGAAATAAATAAATAAATAAATTTAAAATTAAAAGTTTAAAAAAGACAAGCGTATCATATGGAAACTGCCCTGCTTTTTCAGCACATGCACTAAAGCCAGCAGCAGTTCTTCTCACTCACTTCCATGGCTTCGAAGGGCCAAACATGCCAAACAAACAAACAACATGCCGAGATGTCTGCAACAACTGTAAGGCGACTTGAAAAACTCCACAATTTCTACGAACGACAAAGCCACACGCCCCGCTGCTACAGCTGTGGCTCATGGCCTACCCTCAAATGCCAAAGTGCAGTCAGAGGCTGGTAAAAATCAAGATGTAACTTTCCCCTGTCCCAAGTTCACGGGCCCCAGGTTAAGAGCTCGTGACCTCTTCACATGCTGGGATGTGCATGTCTGGCTGCGGTCATATTAGCAAGTGGTGGTGGTGAGATCACGGTTCCACACACCTTGATCCTCAGGGGGAAGCCCTTCACCAGCTGGAAATGGGAAGATAGTTCCTTGGACAAAGCCTTAATGTGCCACACTGGGGCTTTAGTTCAGCATCTTGAAAATGGTGCCCTGTCTTAGTGTCTTGTAATATCAAATCCCTTTCACAGCCAGAGGCTAAAGTGGTGAACTTGATACACAGACAGCGTCTTTGCTCCACGGGAAGGATATGCAAGGAATGAGACATTTCACCGCCCTCAAGCAGGTCCACGTTTTACTCCTTAAGGGAGTGTGATGGTTTCAGGTGGGCTAGGGAAGAGGCAGCCAGCCCTAGCTGGGAACCCGGCTCTCCAATGCAGGGTCAGAG
Organism: Piliocolobus tephrosceles; assembly: GCF_002776525.5. Lineage (NCBI taxonomy): Eukaryota > Metazoa > Chordata > Mammalia > Primates > Cercopithecidae > Piliocolobus > Piliocolobus tephrosceles. The sequence goes on along the minus strand of NC_045446.1, from coordinate 4,824,373 downwards.
CCTCCCATCTCCACCCCAGCAGGGGAACCCAACCCAGCCCGCGGCAGGATGTAGGAAGGTGCTCTCAGTGAGTGCCTGACCCAGGGTGTTGAGCCACAGTGGCAGAGGGCACAGAAGAGACAGGAGCGGGGCAGGGGGCATTAGAAGGGCCCCCAAGCAAGGTGAGAGGGCGGCAGGCACAAATCTGCCCCTCTGAGGTCTCAGGCAAGGGCATGAGAGGACCTCAGGAATGGACCTCCTTCCCTACGTTGAAACGTTCAAAGCTGTGAATACCATAAGATAGGACAAAAAAGAAGTTTCAGGTGTCTGTGCTACCCCGCCACACGCACCCTCAAACAACTTGTTCTTTTAAAAAAGCCATTTTTGACTGTACCTCTTCCGAAGGGCAGGGAGAGGGCTGGCGGCAGGCCTGTCCATCCACACACGGAAACTTCGCAGCGGAGAGAATGCTGCCTGCGGTCCGCTGACCAAAACAAGCCCATTTGCAAATTGGCAGGTGGAATTCGCCCTGTGAAGATAAAGGGCTTGATTGAGGAATGTTTAAAAAAGTGATTTAAATGTTTTTATGGAGTGCAAAAACAAGAGAGGGGGAAAAAATTAAGTTAATAAAAATTTTACTGAATTAAGATAGAAACAAAGGCAACATTTTACAGCAGCCATTTCCACTGAGGTTTTTAAAACAGACTTTTATGAGCTATTTTTTTCTCTCTTTTTTCTTTTTTTTTTTTTTTTTAAACCTTGCTCAGTGAAAAGCCTTCTAAATTACTGCTGACCACATTATTTTCAGTTCCTGAGGCATGATTTTTCCCTGCGCTGAGGGAGGCTCCATCTCCCAATTTACAGATGGGCAGGCCCGTTGCCCTACTGGTGGCTTCTGCAATTTGACTCTGAGATCCGTTAATGAGTCTGGCGTTTAATGTTAAAGCCATTTAATGGTAACCAAACTCCTCAGGGATCCCACAGGGCTTTGATGGAAGCCCCAATCCTGTTGGCCCCTGCTAATTGCTTCGAGGCCCAGCTCCCCAGTTCTCCCCCACCCACAACCCCCCGACACACACCAAAAAAAGGTGGAGATGGAGTGAGGATGTTGTAACGAGGAGACCTTTGAGACTAGAAGGAGTCGTGGCTGAAGAGAAAGATGGTGTATATATTGCAAATCAACCCAGGATTGTCATCCACAGGCAAGAGACTATGAGGTTAGGGCTTCTCAGATTTCATACCGGAAACATTTGGTAAATTTTGGAGTAAGGAGCCAAGACTTATGGGGTGCCAAACCCTGAAGGCTGGATTCACCAATGTGACTGGATGCTGGTGAGGACACTTGTGTACAGAGGCACAATTACTGCCCAAGAAAACCCTGAACCAAGGGGTCCTGGATGCCAGCAAGGCCCTAGAAACAGACCCAGAAGCGACACAGCCTCCACCTCCGGCCCCCATCCTGCATGCCCTGGGCCAGGCAACCGCACCGGAAAGGCTGCACCTGCGGAGAGGCGGGGCCATGCAGGGGTCAGAGAGGCCTCTGGGAGCCTGGACTCTGGACCAGGGACCTGTGATGAGCACTCACAGGAGCTGCCAGCGTGGCCCTGCAACCCAACACAGTAAACAGCACCAGACTCTCAGCTCCAGCCGAGAGGCCCAGCTGAAATGAAGTTACAGGTCAGTCCTAGACTTTGGGGTCCTTGAATTGACTCCCACCTGCCTTAGGTGTAACAGGCACAAGTCAAGGACTGGGAAAGTGCTTATGTTCACCTCCCCTGGGTCAGGAAGCAGTGCCTGCGTTGTCCCCAGCCTGCCCTCCCGCAGGCAGCCCCCAGGAGGCAGGACCTCTACCACATCTTCTGCCCTGGGCCATGGTACAAGCCCCAGCACGTATTTGAGTAGGGGGCTCTGAAGCTTGAAACCAGAGCTGGTCCTGCAGAAGCCCCTGGGTGGGGAGGGGCCTGCAAATGTGACCTGGGCCGTCTCACGCTTCCCGTAAGACGTGGATAAACCCACACGCAAGGCTTCCACGGCAGGCTTTCCTGCTCCCAAAGAATGCAACTGTTAGTGGGGTTTATTCTCTCATGCCATTGGAGAGAGCCATTGGGGTTTATTCTCTCATGCAAATTGGAGAGAGCTCCGAGGTCTAAAATGCATTGTGGAAGCAGAGTTGCGGCGGATGCTGACTGCTGGGGGTTGGTTGGAGAGGCCCCGGAACCTCCTTCCTGCCTCTGGTGAACCCGTCCTCCAAACTGCCCCACCTGCTTCCCCACCTGGTCACGCAGCTCTCTAACCTGAGCATCTCCAGTGTGTCCTGCCGACAGGTGGACAGAGCCCAGCCCAGAGGCCCCCACACAGACCCGGCCAATGCTTCCCACCTCCTCTCCTGACTCTTGCCACAGACACTCCTGGAACCCCCCAGCTGCTCTCCAACCATCCTTGCCAGGCCTCATAGTCTGTCTAAATCAAATTCAATTTAACTTTAAACCCAAAGAGGCAAGAAATGCCATTTTGGAACTAATAATCCAGGTAAGGGCGCCACCCTGGCAACACACACAAAGCCCTTCGTGAAACACCTGGTGCATCCTAAGCGCTCGATGCATTGATCCACTCGACAAACTGGCAGAGAGCCACTTCTGTGAGCACCTGCAAGGCACACAGCCGAGCCCAAACCCAGGCCCTGCCCCACAGGGTGCATGGTCTAGTGCAAGGATTTACACAATAAATACCATACATTACAGAGCATGCTGGAAAGCAATGCATACCACAAAACAAAAGAAAATGGGCTGGGTGCAGTGGTTCATGACTGTAATCCCAGCACTTTGGGAGGCAGAGGCTGGTGGATCATGAGGTCAGGAGTTCGAGACCAGCCTGACCAACATGGTAAAACCCCGTCTCTACTGGAAATACAAAATTTAGCCAGGTGTGGTGGCAGACACCTATAATTCCAGCTACTCGGGAGGCTGAGGCAGGAGAATTGCTTGAATCTGGGAGGCAGAGGTTGCAGTGAGCCACAATCGCGCCACTGCACTCCAGCCTGGGCAACAGAGTGAGACTCCATCTCAAATAAATAAATAAAAAGAAAATGGCAAGGGGGTGGGGTGCACTGGGCAGGGGGCGCCCTGCAGCATCAGATGGGTTGGCTGGGGACAGCTACACCCAGAGCACAGCATTTGAAGAGTTAAAGCCCAAGAGGAAGCCCGCCCTGCAGCTAGCTAGGGAAAGAGCGTTCCAGGCCAAGAGGGCAGCCAGTGCAAGGGCCCTGAGGCAGGAGTGTGCCTGATGCATCAGACGCTCAGCAGAGAAGCTGGCCGGGCTCAGTAGAGTGAGTGTGAGGGAAACTGTAGGGGCAGAGGCCAGAGAGAGTGGGGAGGACCCACTGAGGGTGGGGAGAAATGGTGCAGGACCTCAGGGCAGCAGAAGGAACTAATATTTTCTCTGAGTGAAACAGAGAATGGCCTGGGGGACGAGGGGCACTGGGACCAGCCACACGAGACCAGCTCTGTCTCGTGCCAGACACAGTATAGATCGCACTATCCTCCCCACTCAAAGGCCAATGAAATGTCACAAGAGTGATGTCCCTTGAGTAGACAATTTCAGGGCCAGGACAGCTCAACCATGTCCTTTCTTCCTCTGGCATGGTGACCAGCTGGGGGCCAGGGCACTGAGCCCCCTGGCACACAGTGGGTGCCCAGCATGAAGCAGAACAGAGCCTTTGTTGTTTCCAGCCACTGAGATGGGGTTTCTTGTTACTGCAGCGAAACCAGCCTGACTCTGATATAGGGGCAGAGACAGAGGGGCAGCTAGGGGACTATGGCAGTAATCCTAGTGACAGACAACGCAGCTGAGGCCAGAAAAGGAGCAGGAGAGGTGCTGAGAAGCAGTCGGAGTTAGGTATATCCTGAAGGGAAAGCTGGGAGGGGGTGGGTATGGGGTGTGAGGGGAAACGGTGAGTCGGAGATGACTGCAAGGTTTGGGCTTGAACAACTAGAGAAATGGAGTCTCCACCAGCTGAGATGGGGAGGCTGGAGCAGGGAGGGGATCACGGGTTCAGTTGTGAACACGTTTGGGATGTCTCATTAACGTGAAGCCTGAAACATTCACGAGGTGGCAGGGGCAGGCGTCCCATGAATTAATGTGGGGACCAGGGGAGGTGTCCAGGTGGGAGACATCAACGTGGGAGTGGGTGGTCAGTATCCAGATGGGACTTAAATCCCTGAGCTGAATGAGATAACTGAGGGAATGCATGTCCACAGAAGAAAGGCCAGGTTCAAGGACAATCCTGGGATCCCAGAAACTTAGCATCCTCTGGGTCACACAAGCATTTGATATTTTACATGGGCCCAGGGTGGGAGAGAGGCCGTCGGTCTTTGGTCCATCTGGGCTGCCCAGGAGTGGCTCTCGTTGGCCACGTGAAGGTGGGCTCCATCCTGCTATGCCAGGATGCACAGGGATCCCAAGAAGGGAGCCCCACCCCAAAACTGTCTCCTTCTCCCTCCCCTACTTCTCAGAGACCTGCTGCTTTCCTGGATGCTCTGGAGGAACACCACAAGGGTCTTTCCCATTCTTGGAATGTCCCCTCTTTTAAACAAAGCCTCCATCTTGTCTGCCAGTTCTGGCCACATTTAGGTAGGCCACTCCTTCCCAGGCCCTGTTACAAACCCTAGAGCTTCCTCTAACCCTTGAGAAATTTCAACCCTTTTCTAAATGAAGAGTGTCTGTTTTTTGTTTGTTTGTTTCCTTGTTTGTTTTTGAGACAGAGTCTCTCTGTGTCACCAGGCTGGAGTACAGTGGCGTGATCTCGGCTCACTGCAACCTCTGCCTCCCAGGTTCAAGAGATTCTCCTGCCTCAGCCTCCCAAGTAGATGGGACTACAGGTGCGCACCACCACGTCCAGCTAATTTTTGTATTTTTAGTAGAGACGGGGTTTCACCATGTTGGCCAGGATGGTCTCAATCTCTTGACCTCGTGATCCGCCTGCATCAGCCTCCCAAAGTGCTGGGATTACAGGTGTGAGCCACTGCACCCGGCCTGCAGAGTATCTTAATCCTTCCCTGGGGCCAGAGCAGCTTGGTCCTCTTATCTCAAGGTATCACTTGCCCTCTGGAAGGAGAAGTAGGAAAGGGAAAAAATAGCTCTCATTTTCTTTGGATTCTTCTAGAACAGCAAAGAACACAGAATATTATCACAATATATTAACCTTCCACATATGCTTATCAACTTTGCTCAAATCATGAAAAATGAGTATCCTTCAAGGAACAAATAATCCTTCTACTAAATCAACCATTATAAAGATACATCAAATGGGGGACACAATGGGAGTATGACACGATTAGGGTTTTGAATCAAACTAAGAACAGCGAAGCTTTAAAGACTCGTCTGTATCATGAACATGGACCCTGGCAGTCCTAACACAATGAGAAAACTAGCCAAATCCAGTGAAGTCTGGGGTTTAATCAACAGTGTATTAGTTCGTTCTCACACTGCTATGAAGAAATACCCAAGGGTGGGTAATTTATAAAAGAAAAGAGGTTTAGGCCAGGCGCAGTGGCTCAAGCCTGTAATCCCAGCACTTTGGGAGGCCGAGACGGGCGGATCACGAGGTCAGGAGATCGAGACCATCCTGGCTAACACGGTGAAACCCCGTCTCTACTAAAAAATACAAAAAACTAGCCGGGCGAGGTGGCGGGGGCCTGTAGTCCCAGCTACTCGGGAGGCTGAGGCAGGAGAATGGTGTAAACTCGGGAGGCGGAGCTTGCACTGAGCTGAGATCCGGCCACTGCACTCCAGCCTGGGCAACAGAGCGAGACTCCGTCTCAAAAAAAAAAAAAAAAGAAAAGAGGTTTAATTGACTCACAGTTCTGCATGGCTGGGGAGGCCTAAGGAAACTTACAGTCATGGCAGAAGGCACCTCTTCACAGGGCAGCAGGAGAGAGAAAGTGCCGAGCAAAAGAAAAAAACCCCTTATAAGACCATCAGATCCCATGAGAAGTCACTTGCTCTCATGAGAACAGCATGGTGGAAACCACCTCTGATTCAATTATCTCCACCTGGTCCCACCCTTGACCTGTGGAGATTATTACAATTCAAGGTGAGAGTTGGGTGGAGGCACAGAGCTAACCTATATCAAAAAAATAATATACCAGTGTTGGTTTCTTAGCTTTGGCAAATGTACTGTGGTTACGCGAGATGTTAACAATAGGAGAAACTGGGTGAGAGGTATATGGGAACTCTGTACTATCAAAAATTATTCCAGAATTGGCTGGGCATAGTGGCTCACACCTGTAATCCCAGCACTTTCAGAGGCCAAGTCGGGTGGATCACCTGAGGTCAGGAGTTCAAGACCAGCCTAACCAACATGGTGAAACCTCATATCTTCTAAAAATACAAAAATTAGCTAGTTGCGGGGACGCATGCCTGAAATCCCAGTTAGTTGGGAGGCTGAGGCAGGAGAATCTCTTTAACCTGGGAGGTGGAGGTTGCAGTGAGCTGAGATCACACCACTGCACCCTAGCCTGGGCTCTGGGCGATGAGCGAGATTCTGTCTCAAGAAAATAAAAATTATTTCAGAATAAAAGTTTTATCTTAAAATTCCAAATATAAGCAGAGACTCTTGCCACTTTAAAAAAAAAAAAAAAAAAGTGTCTATAGCAACCAAGAAGAGTTTATCCCAAGACTACATCAGTGGCATTAAAGCAAGAAAATGATTTACATGATTTATCATATTACCATGAGAAATAGTAAGATCCATTTAATTATCTCAATAATATCAATGAGGCATTTGAAAAAAAGTCACTAGAAATTTGTATGACAGGTTTTATTCTAAATATGATAAAGATTATGGAATTTTATTTTTTATTTTTTGAGACAGGGTCTTGCTCTGTCACTCAGGCTAGAGTGCAGTGGCACACTCTTGGCTCACTGCAGCCTTGACCTCCCTAGGCTCAGATGATCCTCCCACCTCAAGTCTCATGAGTAGCTGGGACTACAGGTGCACTCCACCACAGCCAGCTAAGTGTTTGCATTTTTTGTAGAGACAGGGTTTTGCCATGTTGCCCAAGCTGGTCTTGAACTCCTGGGCGTAAGCAATCCTCCCTCCTTGGCCTCCTAAAATGCTGGGATTACAGGCGTGAGCCACTGCACCTGGCCAAGATTATGGATTTAAAATCAAAAGCCACCAGGCACAGTGGTATGTGCCTGTAGTCCCAGCTACTTAGAAGGCTGAGGCAGGGAGACAAACTGAGCTCAGGAATTCAAGGCTGCAGAGTGAGCTATGATCGTGCATGTAGATAGCTACTGCAGTCCAGCCTGGGCAGCATAACAAGACCCTATCTCTTAAAGAAAAAAAGGCCAATTATTGCTTAAGGAATAGAAAGTCATTAGCACTAAAAATCTGGACATGCTCTCGTTTGTCCAGTTACCACTCCTATTTTAATATAAAACTAAATTAAAACTAGAAACACTGGCAAAAGCTATCTAATAAGAAAAAGAAATAACGTGAATATCAGAATAGAAGACATTAAAATGTGAATTGTCTTTTAGCCATGATTATAAACCTAGGAAAGCAACCAAAAGGACTAGTAAATTACTTTCAGAAGATACATAAGAAAACATTTAATCGAGGGCATCCTATATGCATATAATGCAGCTAGAAAATGCGTGTAAAATAAAAGAGAATTCAAGAGCAATTTAAAAATCAAATAATTGTATATCCTTTTAATTGGGGACCTAAGACGCTTACCCAAAGGGCATTGTGAGACCTAATAGGAGAAATGAAGGAAGATAAATTAAAAAAAAACAGAATTTTTCCCACTCCTGTTAGGAAGAAGCACATAATAAAGATGAAAAATTTATCCCTGCCAGCTGGCAAGAGACAACTCTTGAATATTCAGAAAATCTGCCAGTCATTTGTTAAGTCAGGTATAGCTTGAAAGTGGCCACGGTGGCCGGGCACAGTGGCTCATGCCTGTAATCCCAGCACTTTGGGAGGCCGAGGCGGGTGGATCACAAGGTCAAGAGATCGAGACCATCCTGGTCAACATGGTGAAACCCCGTCTCTACTAATATACAAAAATTAGCTGGGTGTGGTGGCATGCGCCTGTAGCAGCTACTTGGGAGGCTGAGGTAGGAGAATCGCTTGAACCCTGGAGGTGGAAGTTGCAGTGAGCTGAGATCGCGCCACTGCACTCTGGCCTGGCGAGACTCCATCTCAAAAAAAAAAAAAGAAAAAAGAAAAAAGAAAAAAGAAAAAGAAAAGAAAAGAAAAAAAAAGAGAAGAAAGTGGCCACAGTGTGGGTATTTCTACCAAGCAGTCCACAAACGCACCAATCAGGGCTTTTCGTTCCAGAGAGCCGTTTTTCTTGCACACCATTTAGTAAAGGCCAAAAGATTTTTTACTGTTACTTTTAGGAATGTAATGAATTGATTGAGGAATCCCCAAATTCCTCTTTTTATTTATTCATTTACTTATTTATGTTTTGAGACAAGGTTCCACTCTGTCGCCCAGGCTGGAGTGCAGTGGCGTGATCATGGCTCACCTCCGGAGCTCAAGTGATTCTCCTACCCTCAGCCTCCTGAGTTCCTGGGACCACAGGCACACACCACCATGCCTGGCTAATTTTTTGACTTTTTGTAGAGACGAGGTCTCACCATGTTGTCTGGGCTGGTCTCAAACTCCTGGACTCAAGCGATCCTCCCACCTCGGCCTCCCAGAGTGCTGGGATTACAGATGTGAGCCACAGCACCCAGCCCACTATATTCTTTTACATTTTTACTTAAAATTGTTCTAGCTTTATTGAGGTATCATTGACATGAAGCTAATTAACATATCCATCCCCTTACAGAGTGACCACTTTGTCTCCTGTGGTGAGAACATTTAAGATTTTTCTTAGCAATTGTCAAGTATGTGGCACATTACTACTAACTGTAGTCACCATGTGGTTCAAGAGAGATTCAGAATTTACTCATCCTGGGGAAAACATTTAATTTGTTGTATTTAAACATTGAGAGAAGTCTGAAAAGATCTACACAAATATGTCTGAGTAGTGAGATTTCAGGTGCTTTTTTCCATTTATTTATTTATTTATTTATTTATGTATTTATTTATTTTTGAGACAGAGTCTTGCTCTCGTCGCCCAGGCCGGAATGCAATGGCGCGAACTTGGCTCACTGCAACCTCTGCCTTCCAGGCTCCAGCAATTCTCTGCCTCAGCCTCCCGAGTAACTGGGACTACAGGCGCCCGCCACCATGCCTGGCTATTTTTTGTAATTTTAGTAGAGATGGGATTTCACCATGTTGGCCAGGCTGGTCTCAAACTCTTGACCTCAGGTGATCTGCCTGCCTCAGCCTCCCAAAGTGCTGGGATTACAGGTGTGAACCATCGTGCCTGGACCCCTTATTTTTAATTATTTTTATTTTTTTCAATAATAAACATGTGTTACTTGTGTGATGAAAAAACATTCTTTTTATTTATTTTAACAAGCTAGAAGAAAAGAAAATCACATTTTTTGCCCATCTGTGTAAAGGAAACAAATTCTGACTAAAGAAACAAAAACATCTCATTAGAGACAAGATGGCAGGGGGCTGCTGAGCATCTTTCAAAAGTTGTGAACTCCTAGGGCCGGGCGTGGTGGCTCACGCCTGTAATCCCAGCATTTTGGGAGGCTGAGGCGGGCTGATCACTTGAGGTCAGGAGTTCAAGACCAGCCCGCTCAACATGGTGAAATCCCATCTCTACTAAAAATATAAAAATTAGCTGGGCATGGTGGTGAGTGCCTGGAATCCAAGCTACTCTGGAGGCTGAAACAGGAGAATCGCTTGAAACCAGGAGGCAGAGGTTGCAGTGAACCGAGATTGGGCCACTGCACTCTAGCCTTGGCGACAGAGCAAGACTATCTCCAAAAAAAAAAGAAAAAGAAAAACGTTGTGAACTCCTTACATAATCATAGGCATGATAAAACACAAACAGAACAACAGCATTGGAAAATGTGTAATAAATGTAAGTAAAAAGATAACTGTCTAGATACATGAAGTATTGCTATGAAATATACAAACTCAAGATCCAGTTTCAAGTTGAGTGATCAGAGAAGGAAAAGAATACCATTTATACACCAGGAAAGTAGGACCACAAAGGGTCCCATGAAAAAATGCAAAGCGTCAGTGGCAATTCCAGAAAATACAATCAAAACAACATGAAAATCACTAGACACCTGTGAACCAGCTGAAGGCAGCAAACCTGTGTTGTGAGGGCTAAAAGGGAAACAGGTTTCCACATTGTCTGAGGTGCCCGCTATAATTTGGTTTTGTTTCTGGAGAATATTCTGACAGCCCTTCTTGGCTTCTTGAGGAAAAAAGAAGACAAACTATTTATACCCTTTTGTATCTCTTTGGAAAATATGTTCTGGGCAGCATCTTCCAAGTAATATTTCTGGAATACTTCCAAAGGATGTTGAAAGATACTATATAGAAAGCACATTGTAATTGCAAACACGGATGTTTCTATATTTCAGGACCTGTCGGTGCCCTTTACCTGCTAATGTGCCTTGTGGATCTCCAAAACTATGTGCCATTTACTCAATTAATTTGACCCCAGAATCATTGTCATGGTAACTTTATTAACAGCTCACAGAGCATTAGGCTGCTGGCAATCAGACTGAGAATAAGAAAAGTATTAGGGGATTTTTGTTTGTTTGTTTGTTTTTGAGACTGAGTCTCGCTCTGTCGTCAAGCTGGAGTGCAGAGGCGCAATCTCGGTTCACTGCAACCTCCACCACCCGGGTTCAGGCGATTCCCCTGCCTCAGCCTCCCGAGTAGCTGGGATTACAAGTGTGTGCCATCAGGCCTGGCTAATTTTTTTTTTTTTTTTGTATTTTAGTAGAGATGGGGTTTCACCATGTTGGCCAGGATGGTCTCCATCTCCCGACCTCATGATCCACCCGCCTTGGTCTCCCAAAGTGCTGAGATTACAGGCGTGAGCCACCACACCCAGCCAAGAAAGGTATTTTGTATTAAGATGTTATTGGTATAAGTAAAATCTCTGAAACAACCTGGATTTTTGCCAGCCGAGGAAAGTTTATCCAATTCATCTGCATTTAGTAACAGTTCTTTGAGTGTAAGTTCTCTCTCGTTTGCCAGTTAGATAAGAAGGCTTTGTAGACTTCTTACTTAAGTTACTGAGCCGAGAGTTGAACAGTAACAGAGAGCGAGCCCGTGGCATATCACTAGAGACCCATTTCCTCGGCTGCCACTGCTCAGTGGTCCCTGTTTAACTGGGAAAACCACCGGACTCCATTATCATCTAGCCCAGAGATGCTATCAAGAATCACATGCTCCGCCGAAGTCAAACCGGAAAGTATATTTAGTGCTAGATGTTTGTGTGTCTTTGTTAACCTTTAGAAAGAGGAAGAAGCTGGAACCTGGTTCCCCATCAACGGTATCAGCTCAGCTAACTGACCCCGATTCGATCTTGAAGTTAGGACGAGGAATTTGCACTGTATAAACTCATTCATGTCTTATTCATTCTTACATTCTGTCAGTCTGGTTGCCTTCAATTTCCTAAGACGCATTTCTGTTTGAAAGCTTCCAGTCTTCTCCCAGCCAAATGGAGGGGCAGCAGGAATTCAGCCCATATTGGTCACAATGGGTTGGAAGGAGTTGAACCGAAGAAATATCAGTATAAAACCAGAGCCTCAAAGACTCCACAGACACCAATGTGTAGCATATGCTCGCAGACACTGTGCTGAATGGGAGCCCAGGGCACCCTACAGGAGCAGAGAAAGGGTAGGAAGCCTCGGCTGTGGACATTATTTATCCCTCCCCTACCTCACCCCACTACTCCTTCCCTCCCTTCCTCACCCTATCCTGCTTCCACCCCACCCCTCCTGATTTTCCACATCTCTCTCTGTCTCTCTCACACACACACACACACACACACACACACACACACACACACAGAGTTTGTCTTCTCAGTAGCCTTCTGATCTTGGTGATTTACGAATCCAGAAAAATGCACAAAAGCAGTCATTAGCCAAAAAGAACCCACGTGTTCCTGGCAACATTCAAATGCCCCTGGTACTCAGGAAGGTTTCTTGGGGCCATCAGCCTACCTGGTATGGCTATCACTCTTCAAGCCCAAAACATGTTTTTAAACACTTCTGTCCATTCATTCCTTCATTCCTGGGTCCAACACATCTGTGCAAAGCTCCTACAGTGGACAGTACCCCAGACTACACATTTATAGTCTAGGGCAAGCCTGTCCAGCCCATGGCCCACAGGCCACATGCGGCCCAGGACGGCTTTGAATGTGACCCAACACAAAGTTGTAAACTTTCTTCAAACATTATGAGATTTTGGGGGGATTTTTTTTAGCTCATCAGCTGTGTGAATATTAGTGCATTTCACATGTGACCCAAGACAATTCCTCTTCCAAAGAGGCCCAGGGAAGCCAAAGCATGGGACAGCCCTGGTGTAGGGCATGGATAATATCAAACACTGATATCTAGCAAGTACGAAACTCAATAGCAGGGTGCATTTAGAACTAGATGATAGCCGAGTGCGGTGGCTCATGCCTGTAATCCCAGCACTTTGGGAGGTTGAGGCAGGTGGATCACCTGAGGTCAGGAGTTCGAGACCAGCCTCGCCAACCTGGTGAAACTCTGTCTCTACTAAAAACACAAAAATTAGCTGGGTGCGGTGGCGGGTGCCTATAATCTCAGCCACTCGGGAGGATGAGGCAGAAGAATCCCTTGAACCCAGGAGGCGGAGGTTGCAGTGAGCTGAGATCACGCCATTGCACTCTAGCCTCGGTGACAAAGCAAGACTCCATCTCAAAAAAAAAAAAGAACTAGATGATAAACATGACCAGTGACTTTTATCTCCAAACTCCCAACGCCAGTCATAAAAGGGCTCTTCCCAACTGCCTTCGAGAGCCCCACCTTCCTGGCCCTTCCCAGCCTCAGGAGTGTCTGCAGCATGTCTTTAATGATGGCTCGTGGTGGCCATGCGCTTCAGTCACAAGCAGAGGTTTGCAAGGTTATCACATTAACTGTGCCTGATCCCTTGCACCCAAATTACAGGCTGAAGCCACAAAATTGTCTCCCAATCAGAGGCCTCTTGCCGAACGCCCCCACAAACACCAAGGCCCCTTAATCAGAGTTGAGTGGATGTGCCGGTGAACTCTGCAATGGGGAGAACACTGATTTTTCCAATTGTGCAAAGTACCTCAGCATTCTCCCTCTAATTTTCCTTTTCATGTTCTTTTGAGGAGATTTGTGTATTGCCAGTCAAGGTTCTATGGCAAAAAAAAAAAAAAAAAAAAAAACATAAAAAGCCCACAACAGCGAAAACGACGACGACTAAATGCAAAAAGCAGCAGAGAGCTGCCCGCGGAGCCTCCACCTGGGCTGAGGCTCCCTGGGAGTCCAGCTCCATCCAGCCTTGGTGCTCCAGTTGGGCATCTTAGCATGAGAAGCTGGAAGTACATGATCTCTGTGTTTTCATGACTTGTCAGGAGCTGCCTTTGCAGACAGACCCCCTACCTCCTGGTACTCCATGCTTGCTTCAAATATCAAGCCAGTCCACCTTCTTTAAAGAGAAGTCTCCCCAGACCTGCCAGCCACATGGGATCCCTCCCTCTCCTGAGCCCCTAGCGAGCCTGGGATGGCAGTGGGAGGGAATGCGTGGTCACAGACTCTGGAGGAAGTTACTCTTCCATAGAGCAACACGTATGGTGCCTCAGACATGCAGGCAGCTGTGGGTGGTGGCTGTGCGCAGCTGGCTGCTGAGCCGCATCGTGGCAGGGTGGGACCGCGGTGGGGTCTTGTGTTGAAGGCCCGGATGCCATGCACTTGGAGGCAGGGGCACCACTGCAAGAACAGCTGAGTCCCGTGGCTCAAAAAGAGGGGTGGTAGGCCCCTAGGGGTGAGGAGAAGTTGACTTGGGTGAAGAGGGTCTTGGAACGCCACGTAGTGATTTTAGGACACCTTCAGGGACCCCGGGGAGCCACTGAAGGTGCCTGAGTGCACAGTAGCATCATGAGACAAGTCCTCGGGTGTAGCCTGCCAGGCGGGTGGGCAAGGGGAGTGGTGACATACAGCAAGCTTCACAGGCTTGACGTCAAGCCATGTGATGAGGGTAACAGCTGACACCTTCTTCAGCATCAGCTGTGTGCAGGCCCTGGGTCGAGGCACTTTACAGGAATTGACTTGTTAAATCCTCCCATTGTTATCACTCCATTTTACAGGGAAGTAAAGCAAGGCACATGGAGAAAGCAGCTCAACTAAGACCATGCAGCCAGCAAGTAGCGGAGCTGAGACTGGAAGCCCGGCGTCTGGCCCCAGAGCCGTATATGTCATCACTGCACAGCCTTGCTTGGCTGGGCTGCAATCCATCAGCAGACCCGGGAGGCAAGGAGGAAGACAGGCCTGTATGCTTGCTTAGAAATGAAAGGACTGAATCAGGAGCTGGAAACATGCCTCTCCTTTTGTATTAGTTATTCACTGCTACGTAACAAGCTGCCTCAATATATTGTTTAAAACAACGCCCATTTGTTATCAACTAGGTGACGTGGGTCAGGAATGGGCATGGGGCTTAGCTTGGTTCCTTGGCTCAGGGTCTCTCACAGCCTGCAATAAAGGGCTCTTGAGGGGCTGCAGCCATCTCAAGGGTGGACTTTCAGGCTCACGCCCATGGCTGTCAGCAGCCTGCAAGGCCTTGCTGGCTGTGGGCTGGAGACTGCAGTTCCTGGCCATGTGGACCACCCAGAGGACAACTCACAACATAGCAGCTGGCTTCTCCAAGGGCAAGGGCTCAAAGACAGCCAGCAAGGCAGACGGCACAGCCTTCTCAGAGCCCGGTCTTGGAAGGGACGTCCCATCACGTTTCCTTGGAAGTCATAGGCCTCACCCACACTCAAGGAGCAGGGGATTGCACAAGGGCAAGAGTGTCAAGAGGCAGGGCTATTGGGTGCCATTCTAGAGACCGTCTGTCACAACTTTTAAAATCAGAGCTTATTTTATAGTTCTTTTTTGTGTTATTAAAAATATTTTAATGATCAGCATTGAAAAACACAAACATTTCATGATCAGCACTGAAAAATGCAAAAAGTGTTAAATAAAAACTCTCCAGCTTTTCTGTCTCCTCTTTCATCATTCGCCCTTGTTGGACCTCCTTTGTCCCTTGCCACTGCTGTGGCTCAGGCTGGGTCCCGCTTCATCCCTCAGAACTGGGACTTTCCTCCTTGTCTGCGTACTTTGTCCTCATATGTGCCCCACACTCCCAGAAGACCCCCATCCCTGCATTTATGACCACTGACTCTTCTGTCTCTTCCATGAATGCAGACAAACCATTCACATTCCCAGCCAGAGCCAGCTCCTCTGCCTGTGCAGTGGGCCCCACCCCACAGCCTCCCCACTTTGCAATGTTTGCCTCTCCCCTGCATCATTTTCCTTTTCTCCTGGAATGTTCCCATCAACAAACAAGTCTGCTGCTATTTCTCCCATTGAAAAGAAAATAAACCCCCCTCTGTGACCCATTCTCCTCTCCAACTTCCTTCCCTTTCCAACAAAGCTGATTTCTCCCCTGGCAGCTCTGCTCTCAGACTTCCTGCTCCACCCCACAAATCCTG
This sequence comes from Piliocolobus tephrosceles, assembly GCF_002776525.5. Taxonomy (NCBI): domain Eukaryota; kingdom Metazoa; phylum Chordata; class Mammalia; order Primates; family Cercopithecidae; genus Piliocolobus; species Piliocolobus tephrosceles. The sequence goes on along the minus strand of NC_045446.1, from coordinate 4,808,771 downwards.
ACCCCACTAAGAGCCACTACCACTTTGCCATTGACTGTGTCTCTGTGGCGTCACTGTTCTTGCTTCTTATCCTTCATGGCAGAGGACAGGCCTCACTGAGGGCTAGGAGACTTAAGGGAATCACAGTATAGAAGGGAACAGGTTAAGTTTCACAACTTGAGTCACTGCCCCTCATTCCTGGGAAGCACCACAGGAAGTTCAGCCCTGCACAGGGCCCCCTCATCCCTGTCCCTGTGCCTTAAGACCCAGCGTGGGCAATTCCAAGTCTCTTCCTCTCATCTGGAGCACTGCCTCTTGCCCTTCAAGCCTGTTGCCCTTCCAATCTCTGCTTGTCTTCAAGGAAAGCACTCCCACTGCCAATATCATGAATACAAAGTGGCTGAAATAAGGTATAAATGTATTTTTTCCTCTTATGTACAAAACCTGGTATGGCGGCACTACTCTGTAATTTGAGTAAAAGGCCCTCATCACTGTGACATTCCTCATCCACATCATTCAAGAAGAGCCACTGCCATGTTTGCGCCTCATCAGGAAGAGGAAAAGGAGAAGGGGAAGGCATGCCCCTGCCTTTTAATGCCCCAACCCAGGAGTTTCAATCAGCACTTGCTCTCACGGCCCATTGGTTAGGACTTAGTCACAAGACCATCCCCTGCTGCAAGGGATGCTGGGAAATGTAGTCTTTAGCTGAGTAGTAGGTGCCCAGTTAAAAACTCTATTGCTATGGAAGAAGGAGTGTATCAAAGATATCAAAAGGCACTGAGCAATGCCTGCCACCCAGAACCCTATCCCCCAGCACTACCTTTTGCCATCTGTCTATATAATGCTCCTGGGAGGAATTGAGGGGCTGGGAGACTCTGGAGGTCTAGCAGCCTTCAAGGTGTCCTGATCTGCTCTAGTCGACAGCAGGCTGCTGCTGGATCAGACACACATGTGTCTCCCAAGGACCTCATGAATTCTTAGAGGTAGCATGATTAAAGTTCATGCTAAGGAAAACATGGCTGCCTTACTGCTTCTTACTCAGCAGCCACCCCACTGGCCCTGTGGCAAAAGCTTTTATACATTGATGCTAACTATCACTTCTCTTTCCATTTCCTCCTGCTTTCAGCCCATGCCCTGCATCTTAGGAGGCAGAACCCAGGCCTCCTATGCTCCTAAGTTATCATCATCCAGTGACATGAAGGCCTGCCTTTGCATTTACATGCAGCATCTGCCCTGGGACTAGACCAATTAAATTCTACCTGAAACACCAGCCTCCCATTCCACTGCCTGCTGGAAAGGAGGTCATGGGGAATTTAGGATCCCCCTGAGCCTGGTAATGGGGTCTGGGCAAGGGGCTCCTCCCTCCATGACGGACAGAATCCCATGTAGCTACTGCCCAGTAAAACACAAGGGATTTGGCTCAGGTGTTCCCAGGAAAGCCAGGGAGCCTGGGGCCTGGAAAATACCTGGGTGTCTTTTGAAGTTGTTTCTGGTTGGATTCTTTTCTCTACTATAAAGGTAGTATTTGTTCATAATAGAATACAGTGTGTGGAAGTACATAACATAGTATAGAAAAGGGAAAAATTGGCCAGGTGTGGTGGTTTATGTCTGTAATCCCAGCACTTTGGGAGGCCGAGGTGGGCAGATCACCTGAGATCAGGAGTTTGAGACCAGCCTGGCCAACCTGGTAAAACCCTGTATCTACTAAAAATACAAAACAAACAAACAAACAAAATAGCTGGGCATGCTGGCGCACGCCTGTAATCCCAGCTACTCCAGAGACTGAAGCAGGAGAATCGTTTGAACCCAGGAGGTGGAGTTTGCAGTGAGCTAAGATGCGCCACTGCACTCCAGCCTGGGTGACAGAGCAAGCCTCTGTCTCAAAAAAAAAGGGAAAAATCACTGTGATCATCCCAAAAGTCTCAGTTCCTACTGTTTTGCTATATATCCTTCAAACCAGCTATGTATTTATTTTGCTGAATTGATGCTGGTTTTATCTTTTGTATCTTGCTTTTTTTCATTTACTGTTCTTCCATCCAGTGAACACATCATAATTCACCATTCCCCTCTTCTTGAACATGAGATTGTTTCTAGGGTATCTCTTGCAAATATGATAATTGGCAATGATGTAACAGGTCTCTATGAACTTACAAAAGTGATCAATCCTGGTGTCCTCCTCATCCTAGTTTTTGGTTCCAAGCAACAGAAACCAATGCTGGCAGATTTCAGCAGAAAAGGAAAATCGGATGCAGAAGATAGGCAGGAACAAGGGAGGCAAGACAGCGTGAATCACAATGAAAGCATGCTGCAGATCTCATCTCATGAGAAGCCAGGACCACCCCTCCCCGCCCCCACACCAGACCCTCCAGTAAAACTGCAGGGGCTCAGACCTTGTCAGCAGAGCCCACGGCTCTATGATGGGCACCACAGATACTGCTGCTCATAAACCTGGATGTCCCACCCAGTTCTACACTAGAAGACATTTCCTACTTTTTCTGATTCTTCCCACCACCAGCTCCCCATTCAAAATCTTGATCAAAAACGATGAAATGTATAAATAATACTATTTATAATGACATCCAAATATCAAGTACTTAGGAAGAAATCTAATCAAAGATGCACAACACACAACACACACACACACTCACACACACACACCTGCAATGAAATTAAAGACAACCTAAATAAACAGAGGTCTGTATCACGCCCATGAATCATGAATTGAATGACTCTGTTAGTAAAGTGTCAATTCCCTCAAAATTGATCTATAGATCCAATACAATCCCAATCAAAATTCCAGCATCATGTGTGTGCAAGCATGTAAGTTGATTCTGAAATGTTTATGGAACCCTAAGGGCCAGGAGTAGCCAGGGCAATCATAAAAGAGAAGCCAGTTGGAGGATTTAGCCCGCCAGATACCAAGAATTCATAGTGTGCAGCTTCCATGATGCTTCTAGGGTAAGGACTGAAAAAGAGACCAATGGAACCGGATAGAAAGTCCAGAAACAAGAGATTTATGTTAAATGAGCAGATTTTAGCTGCTCTTTTCACAAAAAAAGTAACTACGTGAGATGACGGGTATGTTAATCTGATTCACTCTGGTAACCATTTTACTATGTATATACATCTCATGACATCAAGCTGTCAGGTTTATTTCAAAAATAAATTTTAAATAAAATCTTAGCAGCGTTATTCATAATAGCCAAAAAGTGGGAACATTCTATTTTTTAAAGTGCAGAAACTTTATTCCTCAAAGGGGAAATACGTTAATAAGAAGAAGAATTAGGGCCAGGTGTGGTGGCTCATGCCTGTAATCCCAGCACTTTGGAAGGCCAAGGTCAGAGGATCACTCGAGCTCAGGAGTTTGAGACCAGCCTGGGCAATACAGTGAGACCCTATGTCTACAAAAATTTAAAAATTAGCTGGGTGAGGTGACAAGTGCCTATAGTCCCAGCTACTTGGGAGACAGAGGCAGGAGGATTGCTTGAGACCAGGAGGTCAAGGCTACAGTAAGGTATGATCGTGCCACTGCACTCCAGCCTGGGCAACAGAGCAAGACCCTGTATCTAGGGGGAAAAAAAGATAAGCCTCGTGAAAGAGAAATGAAAACAGCATCCACATACAAACTTGTACCTCCATGTTCATTGGCAGCATTGTCCACAGTAACCAAAGGTAGAAACCATCCTAAGGCCCATCAACTGATGAACAGATTAACAAAATGTGTTCTATTGATACTATTGATAGTACCCAACCATAAAGAGGAATGAACCATGGACACATGCCACCTGTGGGCCTTGAAAACACGATGCTAACTGCAAAAAGCCAGATGCAAGAGGCTGCATAGCATACGATGCCATCTGTTGAAAATGTCCAGAAAAGGTGGATCCACAGAGGAAGCAGATTAGTGATTGCCGGGGGCTGAGGAAAAGGGGGAAGAAAAGGGTGAATAACTACAAATGGGTCCAGGGTTTCTCTGGCGGATGATGAGCGTGTTCTCAGATGGGGATGGTGACTGTCCAATATACCAAAATCCATTGAACTATATAGTTTAAATGGAGGAACTTTATGGTATGTAAATTATTTTTCAATAAAGTTGTTTTTAAAAAACAAAACAAAATAAAATAAAATAAAAAGGTGAACCCTGCCATTTTTAGGTGCTCTGGAGTTCACCGTTTTTTCTCCTTGCATTTTGGAGTCCGAGTGAGAAGGCATCTCAGCTCTACCATAGCTGAATGATGCAGCGGGCTTCGGTTTCCTCATCTGTAAAATGGGGATAAAGGGCCTCTCCTTGGAGCTGCCGTGAAGATTGAATCAGATGCCGCCCTCTGTGAAGATGCGGGGCAGGTGGAGAGCACAGTAAGCGTCCTGGGGGGCCGTGCCATCACCGCCAGCAGGACTCACTGGTATCTTTGCCCAGGGAACAGCCAGGGTCTAGGGAGCAGCCAGGGTCTAAGGAGCAGCCAGGGTCTAGGGAGCAGCCAGGGTCTAGGCAGAAGGGCTGCTTCCCTATAGAGGCTCCTAACTTCCCCATCTCCTCCCTGTTTCTCCCCTGCCCACCCCCAACTCCTGGAAGTATGACTCCCTGCTTCCTCCTGGGCCTCCCCTATATTGCATCTCCCCAGTTACTATCCTTATCTCTCATCTCTTCTTTCCAAACAGCCTCTGTCTAGCACCTTGGAGCTTGCATGGTAATTCACGGGTGGGTGGTTCACAGGTGGGTGGATGCCGAGCTTGGCTTCATCAGATGGCAACCAAAGGGCAGAGGCCGGGGAGGCAAGGGAGCTCCAGGATCTGTCTCCCTTTGGAGAAGCCCAGGTTCACCTTCCCAGAAAGCTGCTTTGGCCTCACCACCATGGCCCCTACAGCCCCTACGCCCCTGACCCTCAATAACCTTCAGTGGCGCCCTTCTTGCAGCTGTAATTCCCCTCTTGGGATGCTACAAAAGGGATTCCAGGGATTTTTTTCCTCATAACTCAAAAGGGATGGAGTAAACAATATACTTGCCCGGGACAAGGCAGCTAAGGGAAGGCCTCAGGTTTCCTTTGCCTTTGCCTGGAAGTATACCAACCCTTAGCCCAGAGGGCCAGCAGAGAACGAATGCTCAGAGCCTGGGGACCCAGGGAAACGTTTCCAGGCTGGACATCCCAGGAGCCCTCTCTCCCTTCCCCATAGCAAGATACTAAGAGCAGAGGCTGACCTGGCAGGCCATGTCGATGCCCTGAGCTGACATGGCCTTGGCAGCTTCTTGACAGTTGTGTCTTTTTGTTTCCAGCAGTGACACTCACTGACCCACACCTTTGGCCAGCGTCCCTTGTGACCGCCCCCTCCTGCTTGAGCAGAATGGCTCCTATTACGCAATGAGTGCCAGGAACCCGGCCAGTCCATCCAGAGACAGGGCAGAGCCCTGGGCTACTGACCCTCTTGGGCCAGCAGAAACCTCCCTATGGCTCTGCCTCTCATCCTAGCATTGACACTTGTGCCCTTAATTAAAGTGCTTCTTTTTTAAATCAACATTTCTACTCCCTTTGCAGAGTAAGAGAAAAAAAAGTTAGGGGAGAAGAAAGAAGGAAGGATTAATGCAGTTAATTTTTTTTTTTTTCATGTAAAAGTTTGTTTCATGATTTAAATCTCATGGCCACAAACAGCTCAGAAGTCAGCATAGAGAAGCAAGCTGACAGATTATAAAGTCATTTGTAAAATCCTCTTTCTGAATATAAACTGAAATGTGTAATTAATTCCACATACTGCATGTGGCACATGGCCTTCATCCTGCATAAGAACAAATACATGAATGAATAAATGGAGCAGGCCTTGACACACGCCAGGCCCTGTGCTAAATGCTTTCCACATATTACCTTAATTACTCCTCACCGTGGCCTTGCGATGAAAATGATCATAGCCCGTTTTACAGATGGGGACAGAGATTTGTCCAAGGCCACACAACTAGTGGCAGATGTAGGTCTGTGTGTGACATTCTTGTTCAGTTTCATAAATGTGGCTGCCACCTGCCTGAAATTTTGAGAAAAAAAAAGTGGTTTGGCTTTGCCTGAATTCCTGAAAAAGTAGATTTTTATCTTTATCAACTTCTAAGCAAGCTGGATTTATTCTGACAGTGTCCATGACATGGCTACAGACCATCACTGTTGCCAATGTTGTGAACCTGAACAAGGCACCTGGTTTCTCTGTGCCTCGGTTTCCTTACCATAAATGCATTTCCCTGAGATTAAGTGTATGAAACCATAAGTTGGCTGGAGGAAACACCTCATAGAAGTGAGAAGATGAGGATGGGTGGTGGGTGAAGACTTTTTCTCCAAACGCTACAGGAGATGGACCTCAAAGCAAATGGCCATGCTTCCCGTAGACCGGGTGAACTGGGGCTGCTCAGGGCTAGAGGTGTGTCTAGAAGCATGGGGACCAATGCAGCCCCCACCACCCTAGGGCATATAACCTGTCTCCCTCCCATAGGATAGCAGGGACAGCTCTCTGTCTAAGCCAGGATTCAGTGAGATGGTCCAGGAGGGACCTAAGGATTCCTCTGACTCATCCAAGCCTCGGGTCGGGAGGCAACACAACCTAGCCTGGATCTCAGGGGCCCACAATCATGCCCTGAAGCTCATGAGCCCAGGCAGGCATCCTGTTGGTTAAGGTCGGGCTCAGGGTCCAGGGATGCACTAGATTCTTTATCTTAAAGCGACCCCCAGGCAAAAAAAAAAAAAAAAGCTATAGGCAGTTTCTGGACGTTTTCCTACTTGTTAAGCACCTTCTTGCTCCGAGCTTTCCAGCCACAGCGCACTGGACGCCATGGGAAGGGTGCAGCTACTCTTTAGTACTTTACCAGCGCTGAGAAGGTGGAATGGTCACGGCCCGGTTCTGTTACTTTCTTCGGCCGGACAGTCGCCCTATTACAGATTCCAGTAGGGCCGAGCACCCTCCTTCCTGCCCGTCTTTACAGATGAACACGCTATCGCTCCAGCAGCACAACCCGCCTTATTACGTAAAAAAGCAGCCCCTATCGACCCGCAGGGAAGGAGAATGTTCGGCATCACAGAGGGACCGGCGCTCGAGTTCAGCGTCCTGGGAGGTCCGCATGCGCTCGGGAACCGTGATGCGCGTCTTTTCTAAGCCTTACGGTAAACGCGGACGCAAGGCAACCACGTGGCGGCGGAACCGAGGCCGGGCGGGAATGCGCGGAATGCGCGGCGCGGCCTCGCGCGGCTCCCCGGCCAAGGCCCAGGGTCCGGCGGCGCGCGCTCTCGCCTTCCCCGTCACCTCTTCCAGCCGCACCCCGGCCCTGGTCCTGCCACCCAGAACTCGCTGGGCAAATCGTGCCCCGCGTGAACACCCAGGAGGGACTTGGGGACCGAGCGCGGCCCATCAGTCCCTCAGACCCTGCGAACCCAGAATTCCCTAAGGGGTCCGAAACCGAATCCTGCCCCCAGCCCTTAAGGCACGGGCTCCAGGGACCCCAGGGGAAGGGCGCGGGGCGTTAGGTACGCAACCCGTTTCCCCGCACCTGGAAAAAACTCCGTTTCCCTCCCTTCCCCTGCTTGTTGAGTGTCCCGATAACCAGAACTCCAAGGTGCCCCCAAATAACGACCTCGCTGTCCCTCCACCCACCCCCAAGTGCCAAGGCGAGGGATGGAAGCGTTTTCAAGCGTTCCAAGGGCATTATGGAGCGAACTGGAGAGGCGCGGGGATGCGGGGTCCTCCCCGCAGTCTTCCGGAAAGGGCGGGGGAGGGCGAGGCAAGTTCCGGAGTGGGTCATGCGTGGGAGCCCACGGGGACCTCAGCGCGGCTCCTCCGCCGGAAAACCGGCTCCTGCGAGCCGCCGCTGCAGGTTTCCTAGGCCCCGCGAGTCCGGCAGCGGCGCCCTGCGTCTCGGTCCCACACGGGGGTCTGCTCAGCCTTGGGTGGGCCGCGGCCAGGCCTGACTGCGGGGGAGAGGGTCGGACGTGACCTCCGAGGTCACCGCCAGCCCGTTTTCTCTCCTGTGGCCGGAGGTGGCTTTCTTCTCGATCTGGGTGCCTATTCCCCACGACTTGGTCTGAGAGGGGCTGGGGCGAGCCGGAAGGCCAGGGAATCCCTGGTGGATTTGGGGGTTCATATTGCTCAGGGTACCAGGCGATGCATTTTGAGGGGCGGGAGTCGAGGAATTAGAATCGCCTTTAACCCTCAAGAGTTGCGCCTTCAGCCTCGGGATCCCAGATGCGTCGTTGGAGCCAGGGCCGCCCCCCTACCTGTTGGGTTTGCGTTTTAACTCCCGCGCACATCTCGCCCGCAGCCTTCGGAGCTGGGGGAGGGGTCTCGTTTCCCCGCAGCCCGCCGGACAGACTACTGGGGCGCGGGGGTGGGGGCGGGTGGCGGCGTGGTCCGTGTGTAGCTGAAACTAATTGATCTACAGCGGAAACGCACGTCTGCGGTTGGGGCGATGGGGGCGGGGGTGCGGCTGTCCATGTGCCGAGCGTGTGGCTGCCTCGGGTGGGCACTGAGGCCGGAGTTCGCCCCGTCCACCTCGCAGTTTTGGGGCGCCCGGGATTGGCGCTACGTAACCGAAGCAGAGCTGCCGCAGCACGTGGGCCGCCACGCGCACCCCAAAAGCGAGCAGTGTAGGGGGAAGGGGAGCTCGAGCGTCTTCGGAACCCAGGGGCCGGCTTTCGGAAGCGTTTTCCCGGGCGACTTAAGGGCTTAACAATGGAAAACTCGCGGAGCCTGAGCCAAGTCCTTTCAAGTCGCCGCCAGGTATGCGGCTGCAGGTGACCCCACCTGGGTGCGCCCGCCCGCCAGCCGCCCTGGTGGTAAGGCGGGTGCCGGAGGTCGCTGGCGAAAGGTCAGGACTGGTCCCTGCACCACCCGCCCCCAACCCAAGCCCCCAGCCCCGCGGCGCGCAGCCGCGCTGAGTCCCGGGGTCTGCGCTGCGTCGCGCCGGTTCTTGAATGAACGCGCTCCCTTCCCCCGCCTGAATGAAGGTTCCCACAGCCAGGGACGGTGGCGAACACGCGCCTGCAGCGGAATTCGCTCTCTCGGGGCCGACCATCCGCCCAGGCCGCGGTCACCCGGGCGGGGACCAAGGGGGGAGGAAAGCGTGAAGGTGATTTAAATTACTTTTGGATTTTCTTTCAAACCAACGTGGTTACACTCCCGACTGTGCCACTTGCCCTTTGTCTCCAAATGGTCACGAAGAAAGAAGAACTAAGCACTTGAAATGAGCCCAGAATCCGCAGTTCCTGCTTCGTGGTGGGTTTTAAGAAGACAGTGTAAAGTAAAACGGCAACAGAAAAGTTTTTTAAAGTTGCTTTTCTCTTTGGAAAAACTCAAAATGCTTTCTCTGCGCTTCTTGAAGCAATGACCCTCAAAAGCCCAGAGGTATTGGCCCCCTCAGGGGACCCGGGGGCCGCTAAGCAGGGTTCCCCCAGGTGGGGGCAGGACAGCTGGCGCTCCCGGCCGGGCCCCAAATTCCAGCGCCTCCCCCGCGGGTTCCTGGACGGCTCTTTACGCTCGCTAGCCGGGCTTGCAATTTTGCGCTCGTCCCTGAGCCGGGAAATCAACGAAGTTCCTAGCCTAGATCTGCCCGGTCCGCCTAGTAACAGCGCCGCGCCCCCATTGGCTCATGCTAATTCCAGTTTCCTCTGTCTTGCGCCCGGGATGGGGGGGGGGGGTGAAGCTCCGTCCTGGACCCAGAGCCGGTTTTGCCGGAGTGGGCGAGCCTCTTTATGCCCTGCTGCCCCTAGCCGACTTTGGCCCGCTTCGCGCCTCGGGCTGGGCCAGGGCGCACGCGGGGCTCGGGGCCCCTCTCCCCCCGTAATGGGAGAGGCCGGGTGATAGCTCCGGGCCCCATAAATCATCCAGGCGGCCGCCGGGTCGGGATTTTATGAATGAAAAAGCAGCTGGGCCGCCCTCGTGCGCGGGCTGATGCTCCGAGGCTTGGCTATGCCGGGGCCAAAGCGATTATGGGTGCTCGGGGAGGGGGGGGGTTGACCGTGGGTGCTCCCTGCGGGGGCCACCCATCGCTCCCCATGCGGAATCTGGGGGTAATTACCCCCCAGGACCCGGAATATTAGTAATCCTAATTCCCGGCGGGGGAGGGGGCACGGGAAGAATTCACCCTGAAAGGTGGGGGGTGGGGGCGTCGCATTTTGCTGTGAGCACCCTGGCGAAGGGAAGGGGACTTTTTCTATCCGTTTTCTTTGAGCTTTTACTGTTAAGAGGATACGGTGGTTTGATGACACTAAACTATATTCAAAAGGAAGTAAATGAACAGTTTTCTTAATTTGGGGCAGGTACTATAAAAATAACAAAAACAAAAGTTAAGACAGTAAAATGTCCTTTTATTTTTTAATGCACCAAAGACACAGAACCTGTTATTTTAAAAACTATGTATTTTAATTTACATCTGCTTAAATTTGCTATAGTAGGGACCCTCTCATGAAACCACGAACACCTATCGATTTTGCTAAAAATCAGATCAGTACACTCATTTGTTTAATTGATAATTGTTCTGAATTATGCCCCCTCCTGCCAGCCCCCTCACGCTCACGAATTTAGTCCCAGGGCAAACTCTAAAGGTGAAGGGACGTCTACACCCCCAACAAAACCAATTAGGAACCTTCCAGTGGTCTTGTCCCAGGCTGAGGCGACTAATATTTCCAGCAATTTAATTTCTTTTTTAATTAAAAAAATGAGTCAGAACGGAGATCACTGTTTCTCAGCTTTCCATTCAGAGGTGTGTTTCTCCCGGTTAAATAGCCGGCACGGGAAGGGAGGGGGTGCATTTGGGGATCCCCGCAAGGACCGACTGGTCAAGGTAGGAAGGCAGCCCGAAGAGTCTCCAGGCTAGAAGGACAAGATGAAGGAAATGCTGGCCACCATCTTGGGCTGCTGCTGGAATTTTCGGGCATTTATTTTATTTTATTTTTTGAGCGAGCGCATGCTAAGCTGAAATTCCTTTAACTTTTAGGGTTACCCCCTTGGGCATTTACAACGACGCCCCTGTGCGCCGGAATGAAACTTGCATAGGGGTTGTGTGCCCGGTCCTCCCCGTCCCTGTATGCTAAATAGTTCTTGAAATTTACACGTGTTAATGAAAATGAAAGAAGATGCAGTCGCTGAGATTCTTTGGCCGTCTGTCCGCCCGTGGGTGCCCTCGTGGCGTTCTTGGAAATGCGCCCATTCTGCCGGCTTGGATATGGGGTGTCGCCGCGCCCTAGAGTCCCCCCTTCTCGTGGTCTCCCCAGGCTGCATGTGGCCTGCCGGCCTTCCTAGTTGTCCCCTACTGCAGAGCCACCTCCACCTCACCCCCTAAATCCCGGGGAACCCACTCGAGGCAGACGGGGCCCCCTGCACCCCTCTTCCCTGGCGGGGAGAAACGCTGCAGCGGGGCGATTTGCATTTCTATGAAAACCGGACTACAGGGGCAACTACGCCGCAGGGCAGGCGCGGCGCCTCGGGGATGGCTTTTGGGCTCTGCCCCTCGCTGCTCCCGGCGTTTGGCGCCCGCGCCCCCTCCCCCTGCGCCCGCCCCCGCCCCCCTCCCGCTCCCATTCTCTGCCCGGCTTTGATCTCTGCTTAACAACAGTAACGTCACACGGACTACAGGGGAGTTTTGTTGAAGTTGCAAAGTCCTGGAGCCTCCAGAGGGCTGTCGGCGCAGTAGCAGCGAGCTGCAGAGTCCGCACGCTCCGGCGAGGGGCAGAATAGCGCGAGGGAGCGCGGGGCAGCCGAAGCGAGAGCCGAGCGCGGACCCAGCCCGGACCCACAGCCCTCCCCAGCTGCCCAGGCAGAGCCCCAGCCATGGAACACCAGCTCCTGTGCTGCGAAGTGGAAACCATCCGCCGCGCGTACCCCGATGCCAACCTCCTCAATGACCGGGTGCTGCGGGCCATGCTGAAGGCGGAGGAGACCTGCGCGCCCTCGGTGTCCTACTTCAAATGTGTGCAGAAGGAGGTCCTGCCGTCCATGCGGAAGATCGTCGCCACCTGGATGCTGGAGGTGCGGGGCTTTGGGCGGCTCTCGTAAGACTTCCCTGCAACTTGTTGCCCAGACCCACGTTTCTTTGCTCCTCACCCCCCTCCCTTCTCTCCCGCTAGAACTTTGAAGTTTGCCGTGGTGTTGCTAGGGATCCGTATTTTCAAAATAAAAATTGGGGGTATTTTCTGAAGCAGGAAGGGGTGGGGGTGGGGGTGCTGTAAGTTGCGTTTCGTGGGAAGGGAGAAGGGGGTTGGGGAGGGGTGCCGTCGGGAGAAGCCAGTGTCAGGGGCACCCCAATGGGCCCGAGGGTGCGGGCTGGCAGGCTGAGTGCGCTTTGTGCCCCCCGCCTGCGCCCCAGCCCGGCTGCGCCTTCTCTCGCGGCCGCTGCGGCCGAGAGCCGCCAACTCCGGGGGGAGGGGGCATAGATTTGATTTTTAAATTAATATCCATGGACACGTATGCAAGGGCCGCTCGTGCCAGTATTATGCGCCATCTTTGCTCCTTTATTGCAAAGCAAAAGTGTTTATTAATAATTGGGGGCAGGGTGGGGGCGGGGAGCGGCCGCCGGGCGCTGGGGCCGCAACTAGGGGCCGCGCGGCCGCCGGGAGCCCGCGGGAGGGGCGCAGGGACGCGGCATGGGGAGTTTTGGGGGGACCCCGCTCGGGAAAGGGGGCCCTTTGTTCAAGCAGCGAGTCCCGGGGCGCCCCGAATGGGCAGCCTGGGCCGGAGAGCACGCCGGGCTGCAAGGTCGCGTGGCCCCCAAGACGCCAGGGCTTGATCCCCGTCTGCAGGGATCTCGGCTTGGGGGACCTTCTCTGAGCGAGCCGGGAGCCTGGGAGCACATTTTCAGGCCTTCGGTGGGCGCCTGAGGGGCCCGCAAGTATTTTTAAATAATTTTTGAAAGTGCGGCGTGGTGCCCTTGCGAGAGGGAAACGCCGCCCGCGCCCAGGGGGAAGGGGGGCCCTGGAGTTTGAATTCCTGGGGCTCCCCCCGGAGCCTGTAACGAACTCCCGACCCTCGGCCTGGGTAAAGGGTCGCCCGAGGGTCATTTTCAGGGTTTTTTTATGCACTTAGTTATTTTTTAAATATTTTTAAATATTTTTTGAAAAGATGACGTCTGGGGAAATGCGGCGCAGCGGCCTGGGACGCCACCTTTGTGTCTCGCAGGCGCGGCGCCCAACCCCACGGCCCGTTGCGCGGCCCCGCACCCCAGTGGGTGTCGACCTCCAGTCAGAGAGACCACGGAGCTCCAGGGCGGGCCGGGGTCCCCAGGGCCGGCAGCCCGCGCCGCCGCGCACGCCGCCCAGCTGTGCCCGCTCCCGCCCCCACCGTGCCAGCCTCGCGGGGACTTTCCCTTTCAGTTTCGGGGAGGGTGGGTACTGGGGACGCGCGGGGGAGGGGGCGCATCACAGGAGGGTCCTTCCGCCCCTGGCCCCGACCCCTCGGCGCCCTTCAGAACTGGCGGTCCTGCCCAGCGCGATGGGGGGGGGGCGGGGGGGCGGCGCGACCTGGCGGCGGCGGTCACGGGCCCCGTGCCTCCGCAGGTCTGCGAGGAGCAGAAGTGCGAGGAGGAGGTCTTCCCGCTGGCCATGAACTACCTGGACCGCTTCCTGTCGCTGGAGCCGGTGAAAAAGAGCCGCCTGCAGCTGCTGGGGGCCACCTGCATGTTCGTGGCCTCTAAGATGAAGGAGACCATCCCCCTGACGGCCGAGAAGCTGTGCATCTACACCGACAACTCCATCCAGCCCGAGGAGCTGCTGGTAACCGCGGGACCCCGCCGCCCCCTGCCCCCCCCGAGAGTTGCACGCAGGACCACGGGGCCGGGGAAGGTGCAGGCAGTGGCGGCCGGCCCGCCTCTGACATATCTGCTCCGAGGGAGGGCGGCCCCGCCGTCGGGCGTCCCTGTCCCGGGAGCGGGCGGGATCCTAGCCGCCCCCGTCCCGCCGCCCCCAAGTTGCTTGCCTGCGACTCCCACCGCGTTCGCGCCCCGCAGTGTGGCCGAAAAGTGGGCGGCGCGCGCCCTCCAGCGGCTGCACGAGGAGCGCCGCGCTCGGCACTGAGCCTCCCGTTCCAGGTGGTGGGAGGTCTTTTTGTTTCCACTTGCAGAATCTTTTCACGCAGCGGGCACCTTTTCTGTTTTGATCTGGGATCGCGTGTTGCCCCAGCTCCCCGACACCACCCCCATCATTCGCCAGCCCTCCCCTCCCACCTCCAGGACCGCACAAGACGCAGGGGCCAGTGCTCTGAGCCGGAGGTGCTGCATGGCCCGGGCCCCCATGCTGCCGGCTTCCCCGCGCCCCCGGGCCGGCCCGCACCTCCCCTGATGGCCGCTCACCCTGTGTTCACAGCAAATGGAGCTGCTCCTGGTGAACAAGCTCAAGTGGAACCTGGCCGCCATGACCCCGCACGATTTCATCGAACACTTCCTTTCCAAAATGCCAGAGGCAGAGGAGAACAAACAGATCATCCGCAAACACGCGCAGACCTTCGTTGCCCTCTGTGCCACAGGTAGGGTAGGCCCAGCAGCCCCCAGCCTCCGTTTGAGAGCCAGCTCCTTAAGTGACCCTGGCCGGCTTCTTGCTCTCCACCTGGGTGCTGTCTGGGAAGATGTCCCTAGGCTCCCTCCTGCGCTGGGAAGCACTCTTCCAGCTCTGGTGAGCAGAGGCCCTGGATTATTTGTTGTGTTGGATGGAAGGGGATTTGCTCCCCCACGGCCACCATGCAGTACCTTGGGCATCGGTGTGGACAGCTCGGTCTGCCTGTGTCCAGCTGCTGTGGCCTCATCCTCCAGGCCAGGCAGCCTGTGGCCACTCCATGCTCAAAGGGATTTACCTTGGCCGCAGGGCCGCCTCCTTTCCCCACCCACCTCCAGCCCTTCTTGTGTCCTTAAGGAGCCTGAGCTGCAGGGCCCCCTCCTGGCCTCTCCCAGGCTGGGCCACCTGCCAGAGACGCCTCCAGGGCGGGGGAGAGCTGTTGGCCCGCCTGCACCACGTGCTCTGGGCAGCCGAGTGCAGGGGTGTCCAGTAGAGGAGCTCTGCTGCCTGAGGCCCTGCCAGGGGTGCTGCCAGCCAGCCGGGCTCAGCTGAGCCCTGGGGAGTGCTTCAGAGCAGTCTCAGCTTGGGCCGCCACCGTGGGCAGCAGAAGCACCCAGTCCTCACTTCCCCTGGCATGGCCCCAGAGGCCCCTCCCTGACATGGCCCTGGCCCCAGAACCCAGTGGGGACAGACACGCACATACGCAGGGTGCTGCCTCCTGCTGTCCCCAGCCCTGCCTCTGACCCCCCTGTGACCGCCTCCTTTCCTGGCCCAGGAGGCCTGGTTACCCTGATGGGGGGGCATGCCCCCATCCCACCCAGCTCTGCTGTGGCCCACCTTTGCTCAAGCTTCAGTCGTCACATCTGTTTGGGGGCTCACTCTGGGTGACCTAGGCCGCAAGGCCCAGGGGGCATCAAGGAGGCAGTAGCATCTTCTCCCCTCCTCAGAGGGCGGAGCACCCCAAGCCTACTTCAGTGCTCCCTTCTGACACCAGTATCTGGTATTCCAGAATGGTTTCTGGTTTAGGCGTGAGGCCTCCCCCACCTCCTCCACCTGCTTGGGGCAGGAACCCGTCCCCAACATGTTTCCAAGCTAGTCCCCAAGGTGGGCAGATGAGGATGCCAAGGATGTCGTCCAGCCTGGATGGGTCTGACGGCGGGGGGGTGGGGGCATATGGCAGGCAGGGAGGCATCCTCTGGCTGGTGCTCCTCAGAGGAGAGAGGCCTCTGCAGACTCCGGACAGCCTTTTATGGAGCTGAAAGTGGCTTCAGAGAAATGCAAAGTTTCCCGGAGAGAACGTGGGGTGTGGTTCTTGCACAGCCTCCCTACAGGGTGGCTCCTGCGAAGGAGCTCCCCTCCCAGGATCCCTGAGTGCTGGTGGGAGGCAGTGGGCAGGTGCAGAGTCTCGCCCTCCCCGCTACTGCACACCCTTTGTCTGCTAAGGCGCCCCCAGCGGTGGGTGGAGGAGGGACACTCGGGGACCCAGCTGTGCGCTTACTCTCAGTGGCTGTGGAGTCCACTCCAGGGTGGGCCCCGAGGGAGGGGCAGGAGGCCAGGGGACCCACCCCTGCAAAGTGCTCCAGGTCCTGACCCATGGCCACCCCATGGAACGTAACTGAGCAGCCGGTGCCTTGGTCCTGCTGGACATCTGTGGAGATGAGAGTGACTTAGGGCTGCTTAGAGTTAGAGACAGGCTGAAGGAGGTGGAGGCATGGAAAAGAGTCTGGGAAGGTGTTTCTGCCGTCCATGTGGCAAGGGTTACATTTAAAGGGGATGCTGGGCGTTCTCCCTGCACCAGGCATCCCTGGCCCCACGTCCCCAGCAGCTGTGCACATGCCGCATACACTCACGCATGGGGGTTTCAGGGCAGGTGTGCCCTTGGCTCTGCAGGAGGCCAGGTGAGGAACATCCAGTACCTAGGAGCTTCCAGGACAGCTGTCACTTCCCTTTACAACCGGGCAGCGGATAGGGTCAAATCCTGGAGCTTTGGTGTCTAATTCTGGGTGGCTCCCAATCTAAACACAGGCAGCGCCACACATTCGGGTGGGGGAATGAGCTTCTGAAAAAACGTGGCCCCAGTGACTCCGCTCTGCGTGTGCCCCTGGAGACGGGGGGCACAAGGTACGGGGCCAGCTAGAACCTGTCGCTCCCTGCAGAAGCGGTTTCTGTGTGCGGTTCTGATTTGCCTCCATGAAAAGGTTTTCATTCATGGCTCTCAGACTGGGTGGAACTGCTCCCATTTAAAGGGGAAAAGAGGTGGCTCGGCTCGTTAAGGATTTCTTTTTTTAAGTTGTTACAGCGCCCAGCAGCCGGCTTTGTCTCCCCTTCAGGGTGGCTGCCTTTCTTCCCATCCCCTCGCCGGCGCCCCTCTCTAACAAGGCCGAAGTTGTTTATTCTCTCGGGATGAAGTCTCGGATGGGCCGCCGCACCCCTGGCGGCCCGTGGGGGCCCCTTTCCCTTTGTGCCTGGGTCGGCTCCCATTCAGCTCCCCCGACCCCCCTTGTTCCCGGGCGCTCAGTGGCGCAAGATGAGGCGATGGGGCCGACAAAGATGCCACACTCATCCCTGCTGACGTCCAGCTCCCAGCCCAGGGGCCCTGGTTCCTATGCAGAATTCCTCATGGGTGTGACAAAGGGTGGCCGAGAGGCACATCCCACGCTGGCCCACCTGTCCACGGTAGGTGCATGACTGCCCGGAGGAGGGGAGGCCGGCGTTCCCCGCCACAAACCGGGACGTGATTGGTGGCGAGGCTCTCTATAAGAGCTGGTCTGCTGTTTGTCTAGGTCAGTCACGGAGGCCCTGAGATGCCCACTACTGCAGCCTGGCAGGCAGATGGCAGGCAGATGAGTCCCAGTATCTGGCAGTGACCAGAGGGAGTTTTGTGCAGAGCACAAAGGCTGATGGGCTGCCCTAGATTGGTGTGTCCCTTGGAAGTAGGTCCACATGTGCGGGACAGTCCCTAGGAAGCCCTGAGTAGGGGGACTGGTGCCTTCTTGGGAAAGCTGCTCCCTCCTGGGACCCGGCTCCTGGCCCAGTCCTCCAAGGGTGTCCCAAGGTGCCTGGTGCTAGGAACCCCACACCTCTTCTCTTACTTGGGAAGTCGCTGGAATTGCTGGGCTACATCAAGTGGCCCAGAAAAGCGTTTTGTCGTCAGCCAGAAATAGAGTTGTGAGTAGAGGGCCCTGGTGGAGTTGGGGTGTACTTGGTCCGTGCTCTGAAGGTCACTATGATAGTCGTGGTCCCATGGTAAGGGCCATGGGTTGCTGGAGCAGCTCTTCCTTCCCGAGTGAGCCAAGCCGGGCTCTCCTGGCGCCAGGGCCTGAGCCGGAGCCACACCATCACGGCCACCCTGAAGGCTGCCGGCCAGGGCTTGCCCCTCGATGGACACAGGGAATGGCTTCATCAGTGCCCTGCAGCCCCCCATGGCCTGGCCCCGTGCAACGTCCCTTCAGAATATGACTTGTCTCCAGTCCCTGCTGCTGGGGGGTGGCAGGTACTTGGGGTTAAGGTTTAGGGTCATAGAAGCAACATCTCTATGTCCTCATATTTGTGCCATCTAACTTTGTTTTTGTGAATAAGTGATAACAGTCACAAGGCTCAAGATGCTAAAAGGATGAGAGGGTAGTGATGTCCCCGTCACCTGTCCTGTCTTCCTGTGGCTTTCTCTTTGCTTGGTTATGTTGAGTCAACAGTGGGACTGACATTCCTGGAGGGTCCCTGGGCCGGGCTCCTGCTCTCCTAGTACCCAGGGATAGCTGGAGGCTGGGGAGGGCCTGGATGTGCAGCCACAGAGCGCTGGGAGAGTGGTACCCTCCAGGCCGGGCCGCTTGCTCAGAGCCAGCATGTCGGGATGCCCAGATCACGGGTCCCCTGCTCACAGCCCCCTTTCCTCTCTCCTGCTGCAGATGTGAAGTTCATTTCCAATCCACCCTCCATGGTGGCAGCGGGGAGCGTAGTGGCCGCAGTGCAAGGCCTGAACTTGGGGAGCCCCAACAACTTCCTGTCCTACTACCGCCTCACACGCTTCCTCTCCAGAGTGATCAAGTGTGACCCGGTGAGTGAGGGGGATGTCCCAGGGAGCCTCACCGGGGCTCACAGGCAGGAGACACCTAGTGCCACGGAAATGCCAAGGCTGGTGCAAGGGTGACAAGGTTGGGGTTGGGGCTGGGGCTGGGCCCCTCGGACCCCAAGCCACAGACTGACAGGGCGCCGGCTTCTTCCACTGCTCCTAGAACTCACTGACCGGTCGGGAGGTCCTCACAGGCTTCTCATGTCCCCTGGGGCTTCCAGGAGCTGTAGAGTGTTTCTGGGCGAAGCGTCCAGGACGAAGGCCCCAGGCGGCCCCAGCCAATGGTCCGTGTGGTGATAGTGTGTGGGGTTAGGCCCAGGCGAGCTTTGTTTGGGCCACAATGTGCGTGGCCAATAAATAGATGCTTGAAAAGGGCTCCTGTGAGGTCCGAGACACCGGACAACGGGCGGATAGAGACAGCCTTGTTTACGGCCTCTTTGAGAGGCTGCTGCCGTTAAACCCTGGGATGACTGTGTCTTTCTTCTTAAAAATGCCATTGTTTTATTCCCGATTCTTTTCTTAAAGAAAGAATTAAAATGACAATCAAAAGGGTTTGTGGCATTTACCAAATTAGACCAGAGAGGTGGCCGGGTCAGCCGCCGGCCCTGCGGTGCGTGAGGCAGTGACCGCCTGACCCCAGCTTGGGGCCGGGTGGGCCTGCGAGGCCCGTTTTGGCTCTGGCCCGGGCCGCCTCTTGGTGGTCTGCCCTCGGGCCTCCCGGGGGCTCCGCACGGGTCTCAGCAGATGCTATCTAGGGTCCACCTGCCTCTCCCCTGCCTAGCGGTGCCTCTAGGCAGCTAGCGGCTGCCCAGCCCATGTGTGTCTCGGAAGAGGAAGAAGCATTTTTGCCATGGGATACGGGAGGCGGCAGGGGCGCCCTCCCCTCCCTTCTGTGTTCTCGGCCGTGGCCTCCTTGCACCCTGCCCCGTGTTATCCTGTGGGGGGGGTGGTAAGGTGTCCTCACCCGCTGTAGGGTGGAGGCCAGCAGCCCACAGTTCTCTCAGGAAAATGGCTCAGAAACGCCATCGAGGCCTCCAGAAGCCCAGCAAAGGGAAAGCCCCTCCGTCAAAATGAAACTCGCATCTGCACTTTCCATTTCGAACTCCACGCCCTGAGTGAAAACCGCTTCCCCACCATGGGTATCTGCCCTGGGATGTTGCTGTCTTCGAGCAATTGTGGGAAGTTGGGCACTGGCCCTTATTTGAGTAGAGACCATCTTAACTAGATCGGAGGCACACGCCTCACAGCTGACACATGGGGTGAAGTTACCTGAGGCGGAGTCCACTCGGCCTGATTAGCTGAGGCCAGACTCAGAAAAACCGTTCACAGCAGAGGCCCTTGCACTTTCTAGGGCGTGTTCTAGAATTTTCTTTGGTGGGTGGAACGTCCATCTGTGTGAATCGTGTGCACAGTGCCACACATCAGTGACTTTTTGTGGAGGAGCGTGCTGCCTCCTTGGAGCTTCTGGCTGTGGGAGAACAGCTCTGTCCACCGGGGTAGCCTTGCAGGCAACTGTGGGGCCAGAGGAATGAGGGAAATGGAGTCCAGCTGCATGCGTGACCTTGGAGCGGGTCATGGTGAGGGGGGTGGGCGGCAGGTGAAGGGTCCGTGGGTGGAGCTGCCAGGCTCCTGGAGCTGGGAACTGAGGGTGGCTGGTGTTTTAGGTTGAACATCAGGAGTCTTGGATCTCACGCCAGGTCTCTGGCCTCAGTTTCCCCATCTGTACATTGGGACTGTTTGTGCTGCCAGCCCAGCCGGCTTCATTTGCCATGATGAGAATTTATCTAAAAGGCGGGAGAGGAAAGCCCTCCCTATAAAGGCACAGGATGCTAAAATGTCACGACCCCAGGAGTCCACCTAAAAGTCCTTCTGGCCTAGGTCATCGCCTGTCATGCCATGCCTTTGTCCATCCCCATCTGGTTGGAAGTTGAGCGGCACCTGTTGGGGCTGTGGCCCAGCCCTGCTCCTTGTGGAAAGTCTGTTTCCTGGGCTGCCTGGGGACTTGGCTTGAAGCCCTGCTGGGGCTTCCTGGCAGTTGGGACACACACAGCCCCAACACATGGAGCCAGTTCTCTACCCAGAAGCCCCCGGGCAGGAGGCAGCTGCTTCGGGCTGCCTGGGACTTGCCTGTGCTGGAGCCTAGGCGAGGCCCCCGGCTGGGCGCGGGGTTCCGGATCCCGTGGCTGCTCTTTCCCACTGACCGTGTGGTGCGGCCGCCGCCAACGGAGTCTGGAGCCCCGGAGGGCGGAGGTGCAGGACTTCCAGGAGCTGCTGTTGCACTCCACCCGAGGACGAGCACCTCTGTGGCCGCAGCGGGTGGATGCATGCTGTGCCAGGCTGATGGGTGGCCCCGGGGCACAGGCCTGAGCGGGAGAGGATGGAGGGGAGGGATCAAGGGTCCAGGTCCCCCTGGCCACCCAGCATTCATCCTCAGTCACGCATGGCCTAAGACTTTGACAGCCGTTGATCATGGAAGGCCAGGTTCACCTAGAGGGCTGCCACACGGAGAGGGTGTCTGAAAAGGCAAGACTCAAAGGGCCTGTCTGTCCAGATCAGATGGCACTGAATTCCCCAGGGAGCTGGCAGGGCCAGTGGGAACAGAAGGTCAAGGCGCTGTTGAGCATGGGGATGGGCAGAGCGGGTGCAGGGTGGGCGGGCAAGCATCTGGTGTCCTGTGGCTCCGGAGGCCAGGTGTGAGGTGGAAGCGTTGGGTCCTGAGTGTCTCACTGACAGGTGATGGCAGCTCCCACATCTCGCTCAGGTTCAGAGGAGGCAGCATGGGTCAAGGGACAGTTTTTTACTTAGTCTTGCTCTTATAGAGGCCTTCCAGGTCGTGGCACCTGGGAGGGTCCCTCGCTGCAGGCCCCTTCTAAGGACCCCTCTTGCCACCTCTCCCCACCCGTCTCTCAGGACTGCCTCCGGGCCTGCCAGGAGCAGATCGAAGCCCTGCTGGAGTCAAGCCTGCGCCAGGCCCAGCAGAACATGGACCCCAAGGCCGCCGAGGAGGAGGAAGAGGAGGAGGAGGAGGCGGACCTGGCTTGCACACCCACCGACGTGCGGGACGTGGACATCTGAGGGCGCCAGGCAGGCAGGCGCCACCGCCACCCACAGCGAGGGCGGAACCGGCCCCAGGTGCTCCCCTGACAGTCCCTCCTCTCCGGAGCATTTCGATACCAGAAGGGAAAGTTTCATTCTCCTTGTCGTTGGTTGTTTTTTCCTTTGCTCTTTCTCCCTTCCATCTCTGACTTAAGCAAAAGAAAAAGATTACCCAAAAACTGTCTTTAAAAGAGAGAGAAAAAAAATAGTATTTGCATAACCCTGAGCAGTGGGGGAGGAGGGTTGTGCTACAGACAATAGAGGATTTTATACCCCAATAATCAACTCGTTTTTATATTAATGTACTTGTTTCTCTGTTGTAAGAATAGGCATTAACACAAAGCAGGAGTCTCGGGAGAGGATTAGGTTCGATCCTTTACGTGTTAAAAAAGAAAGCGTAAAAACATTTTAAAAACATAGAAAAGTTCAGCAAACCATTTTTAAAGTAGAAGAGGGTTTTAGGTAGAAAAACGTATTCTTGTGCTTTTCCTGAAAAGCGCAGCTGTAGTGTGGTTTAGGCATTTCTGTACTTTGCTTGCTCATATGCATGTAGTCACTTTATAAGTCATTGTATGTTATTATATTCCGTAGGTAGATGTGTAACCTCTTCACCTTATCCATGGCTGAAGTCACCTCTTGGTTACAGTAGCGTAGCGTGCCCCTGTGCATGTCCTTTGCACCTGTGACCACCATTCCAGTGGAGGTTTGTCGGGCACCAGCCAGCGTAGCACGGTCGGGAAAGGCCACCTGTCCCACTCCTACGATACGCTACTATAAAGAGAAGACGAAATAGTGACATAATATATTCTATTTTTATACTCTTCCTATTTTTGTAGTGACCTGTTTATGAGACGCTGGTTTTCTACCCAACGGCCCCACAGCCAGCTCACGTCCAGGTTCAACCCACAGCTACTTGGTTTGTGTTCTTCTCAATATTCTAAAACCATTCCATTTCCAAGCACTTTCAGTCCAATAGGTGTAGGAAATAGCGCTGTTTTTGTTGTGTGTGGAGGGAGGGCAGTTTTCTAATGGAATGGTTTGGGAATATCCATGTACTTGTGTGTAAGCAGGACTTCGAGGCAAGTGCGGGCCACTGTGGTGGCAGTGGAGGTGGGGTGTTTGGGAGGCTGCGTGCCAGTTAAGAAGAAAAAAGTTTGCATTCTCACATTGCCAGGATGATAAGTTCCTTTCCTTTTCTTTAAAGAAGTTGAAGTTTAGGAATCCTTTGGTGCCAACTGGTGTTTGAAAGTAGGGATCTCAGAGGTTTACCTAGAGAACAGGTGGTTTAAGGGTTATCTTAGATGTTTCACACCGGAAGGTTTTTAAACACTAAAATATATAATTTATAGTTAAGGCTAAAAAGTATATTTATTGCAGAGGATGTTCATAAGGCCAGTATGATTTATAAATGCAATCTCCCCTTGATTTAAACACACAGACATACATACACAGACCTTCTGCCTTTGATGTTGCAGATTTAATACAGTTTATTTTTAAAGATAGAACCTTTTATAGGTGAGAAAAAACAATCTGGAGGAAAAAAACCACACAAAGACATTGATTCAGCCTGTTTGGCGTTTCCCAAAGTCATCTGATTGGAAAGGCATGGGTGTCACAAGGAAAATTAGGGTACTCGACATAAGTTTGGTTCCGATATATTCTTATCCCCTGCCCCTTCCTTTAAAAAGCTTAGTGACAAAATAGACAATTTGCACATCTTGGCTCTGTAATTCTTGTAATTTTTATTTAGGAAGTGTTGAAGGGAGGTGGCAAGAGTGTGGAGGCTGATATGTGAGGGAGGACAGGCAGGAGGAGGTGTGAGGAGGAGGCTCCCGAGGGGACGGGGCGGTGCCCACCCCGGGGACAGGCCGCGGCTCCGTTTTCCTATTGCGCTGCTACCGTTGACTTCCAGGCACGGTTTGGAAATATTCACATCGCTTCTCTGTATCTCTTTCACATTGTTTGCTGCTATTGGAGGATCAGTTTTTTGTTTTACAATGTCATATACTGCCATGTACTAGTTTTAATTTTCTCTTAGAACATTGTATTACAGATGCCTTTTTTGTAGTTTTTTTTTTTTTTTATGTGATCAATTTTGACTTAATGTGATTACTGCTCTATTCCAAAAAGGTTCCTGTTTCACAATACCTCATGCTTCACTTAGCCATGGTGGACCCAGCGGGCAGGTTCTGTCTGCTTCGGCGGGCAGACACGCGGGCGCGATCCCACACAGGCTGGTGGGGGCCGGCCCCGAGGCCGCGTGCGTGAGAACCGTGCCGGTGTCCCTGGAGACCAGGCTGTGTCCACCTTCTCTTCCCTGCGCCTGTGATGCTGGGCTCTTCATCTGATCGGGGGCGTATCATCATCATAGTTTTTACAGCTGTGTCATTCTTTGCGTGTAGCTATGGAAGTTGCATAATTATTATTATTATTATTATAACAAGTGTGTCTTACGTGCCACCACGGCGCTGTGCCCGTAGGACTCTCATTCGGGATGATTGGAATAGCTTCTGGAATTTGTTCAAGTTTTGGGTATGTTTAATCTGTCATGTACTAGTGTTCTGTTTGTTATTGTTTTGTTAATTACAGCATAATGCTAATTTAAAGAGACTCCAAATCTCAATGAAGCCAGCTCACAGTGCTATGTGCCCGGGTCACCTAGCAAGCTGCCGAACCAAAAGAATTTGCACCCCGCTGCGGGCCCGCGTGGCTGGGGCCTTGCCCTGGCAGGGTCATCCTGTGCTCAGAGGCCATCGCGGGCACAGGCCCGTCCCACCCCACCCCTCCAGAACACGGCTCACGCTTACCTCAACCATCCTGGCTGCGGCGTCTGTCTGAACCACGCGGGGGCCTTGAGGGACGCTTTGTCTGTCGTGATGGGGCAAGGGCACAAGTCCTGGATGTTGTGTGTATCGAGAGGCCAAAGGCTGGTGGCAAGTGCACGGGGCACAGTGGAGTCTGTCCTGTGACGCGCAAGTCTGAGGGTCTGGGCGGCGGGCGGCTGGGTCCGTGTGTTTCTGGTTGCACCGCGGCGCTTCCCAGCACCAACATGTAACCGGCATGTTTCCAGCAGAAGACAAAAAGACAAACGTGAAAGTCTAGAAATAAAACTGGTAAAACCCCAGCATGGCGCCTGCCTGTTTGCTTCCTGGACTGGCTGTGAGCCAGGGGCGCGTGTCCCGGTGCCCCAGAACCAGGGCAGGGTGGCAGGCTCGGCAGATGCGGGAGGCCACAGCCTGTCCTGTGCACTGCGGGAAGTTCAGCAGCATCCTGACCTCCACCCACAGGATGACAGTCACGCCACCCGCTGTGACAACCAAGAATGTCTCCTGACACTGCCACATCCCCGGGGGTGGGGACAGAATCCAGCCAGGAGCAGGCACACCCTTCCCAACTGGGAGGAACCCCTGAGCACAGGTGTGGGAGGTGGGAGGGGGACTCCTGTCCCGGGGAGGCTCCAAAGAATAGTTTGCAGGCAGCCTGGCTGGGTGAGCCCACCTCCAACCACGCGAGACAACAGCTCCAGCCTGGGTGACGTGAGTGGTGCCCATTGATTGGGAACATCTTCCATCCCTTGCTTGCCCCACCAGTTTGTCTTCTCAGGTTATTTGCAGATAGGAAAATAAATAAAGCCGGCATTTGTTAACCCTCTTCTGGCACAAACTGCTGTTTGCTCTGGATGAATCATGATCCTTTGGCAACGCCAGGCTCCAGGAGAGCAAAGCACCGTGTCAGGGCTGTGATCCAGGGTGGCCTTTCACTGGGATTGTGGAGACCTAGAGGCTGCCTTAGAGGGTGCCCATGACGTCCACTTATGGATTTCAGGTGCACGTGACTGAACCTAACTTCAGACCCCGGGGTGGAGGTGGGTCGTGGGAGTGCCCTGGGGAGGTGTCCGCGGACCTTGGTCACTGCTCCCGGACCCATCTGTGAGGGTGGTCTGTCCTTACCCCAAGCCAAGTGGAAGCTCAGGTCCCACGCCACTGATGGTTACTACTTGTCAGCTGCAGGTCGAATCTCTGGCCTTTATGAAGCACCTGCTGTCTACCCTTCCTGCCTTGTAGAGCACTCCTTCCAGGGCGGAAAGTGGAGCCCGGGTGGTTAGTGTGTTGGCTCCACAGGCGCCTGCCCTGGGAGGAAGGTGGGGTGTGGAGGGAAACACTCGGCCCCTATAGGTCTCCACCAGCCTCTCCCCTGAGGGTGGGGGCTCCGGGAGCCTTCCCCAAGGGAGTCCCATATGGAGTGGGTGGGGGAGCCTGCAGGGTGCCCCTGACAGGTCACCTCAGCAAGAGCTCAAGGGATAGTCGGAGCCAGAAGTGACACTGGTGGCCACTCAGGTGGCTTACAAGGTGCAGCTCCTTGCTCTTTGGGCAAATTACTCTGAAGGCAGGGACCAGGTCTGCACTATTGTGGCTGTTCAGTTCTGGGCAAGGGCCAGGTCCTGTGTCAGGGCTGGGGTCCTAGGGAAGCCATGTCCCCGCCCCCAGCCTGCAGCTGGGTTTACATTCCTCCCCCGAGAGCACATGGGTGTAGCAGAAGGCCTGTGCACAGAGTTCCAACCATCGCACAGGGCACCTTTGGTTGTTTCACGGAGGAGGCAAGGTAGCCATCGGATCCTGTTAGGTTTGAGCAAGGATGTGGGCAAGAAGCTGGAGAGCCACTTTGCCGAGCGTGGGACTCAGGCAGGCTGGCAGGGCAGGGCAGGGGCCCTGAGTGGGTCAGCTGTGTTCACAGCCAAGTGTATAGAGAGGGCTCGGGCCCAGAGTGAAACGGTTGTGAGCTCCCCCACAGCCACAGATCTCTGTCCCGGCATCTGTGGCATCCCTTGATAGTGGGATGTGTACAACCCCCACCCCGGCTGTGCCACGATGGGGGGGTCTGTACATCCCCCGGTCCCCCCCCCACCGGCTGTGCCACGATGGAGGGGTCTGTACATCCCCCGGTCCCCCCACCCCTGGCTGTGCCACAATGGGGGGGTCTGTACACCCCCCCAGTGAAGGGTGGGTCTGTCTATACATCGTGGTCATGCCACGAGCTCCAAGGCTGTATTAGTCCGTTTTCATGCTGCTAACAAAGACATACCCAAGACTGAGTAATTTATAAAGAAAAAGAAGTTTAATAGGCTCACAGTTCTACGTAGCTGGAGAGGCCTCACAATCATGGCAGAAGGCAAAAGGCACATCTTACATGGAGGCAGGCAAGAGAGAATGAGAGCCAAATGAAAGGGGAAACCGCTGTAAAACCATCAGAGCTCATGAGACTTATTCACTGCCATGGGAACAGTATGGGGGGAACCGCTCCCATGATTCAATTATCTCCCCCCGGGTCCCTCCCACACACGTGGGAATTATGGGAGCTACGATTCAAGATGAGATTTGGGTGGGGACACAGCCAAGCCATATCAAAGGCATGGTCTGGCTACTCTGGGCCCCTGTTCCCAACTCTCAAACTCCACTGACATCACTTTGGGGCCTGCAACCCCGCCTGGGATGCAGTGAAGCCCTCGTCCCTTGTTGGGGTATCTGCGCTGCCCAGAGGGTGATGGTAAAAAACTGACCTTTGAGGAACTTCAGAGACGAAGCCTTCCACAGTCAGCTCTCCCTGCAGCCCCTTCTCAAAAGCCTGTTCTCAGGTGCCCCACCACCCGCTCACGAGGGGCCCTGCCCTGCCTCCTGGCCCATGTCCCTGCAGGCACAGTCCTCATCTATTCTTCATCTTCTGCCCCCAACCCCCGGCCTTCCTATCTCCCGTCAGCTCCGTCCAAGGTCCTTGGGACTCAGCCCCATCTCTACCCAGCCTTGAGCCCCAGTAAGCTCGATGTCTTTGCCCAGGAGCTCCTGACACACCAGACTGCATCAAGCTTCCTGTTCCGTGCCTGGCCCACCGCCTTGGTCCACAGGAACCTTCACCTCTGCACTCACTCTGAGGGTGGGCTCTCTAGAGGCTTCCCCACCCCACACCAGGCAGGTGGCTCTGGGAGTCTGGGATTGTCATACCTGGGCGCCTTCCTGCTCCGGCTGAGTCCCTCCAGGATGGAAATCTCCCTGATTCCTCTCTGCCTCCCTTCTCCCCACCCTGGCAAGCAGTGGGTCCTAGGAAGGGGGCCAAATGGAAGGGAGGTCGTGTCGGCTCCCACAGGGCAGCCCCAAGCTGCTGGGCTGCGTTGCAGATCCATGGGTCCAACCTGATCCGCGTGCCAGGAGCTGACTCCATGGCTGGAAGGGCCGGGGGTTCCCCGGGGGCCCAGACAACACCTAGAGTTGTCATGAGGAGTGAGAGTCCCCGAGGGGACAGAGGAAGGAGGCTGGGCAGAGCGGGCATGCTGTGGGATAACAGTGGACGGGGCTGTTGCAGAGGATGGGGCAGTGCCCGTGGGAGCCCAGAGAAGCCAGGCCCAGTGGCAGTGGCATGCAGCTGGCACTCCCTCCAGCCACCCTGCATGCAGCGTGACCCTCCTTGAAGCACCCCAGGAAGCAGAGTCACAGCCTCACTCCGCCCAGCATCGAGGGTCTGGCCTCTGAATCTGGTGGGGAAGGCTGTGGTGCCTCCTGGCACCCGCTCCATCACCAGTCCCACCATAAGGCTAGTCCCCAGAGTCAGCACTGCAGCCAGGGCCAGCGAGGGCCAGCGAGGGCAGGCCTGTGCAGGGGCTGCAGCATGGGGTGTGCGTCCCGCACGCTGGGCCAGCCTCGCAGCTCACAGGGCTCTGTCATCCCAGGAATGTCTTTGATCAAGAGTTTATGCAAGACGAGGAAAGCAAGCCCAGGACCTCTAATCCGTTCCCACAGTCCCCTGCCCGCTGGGGCCCCACAAGCCCAGCGCCACACCGCCAGGCCGGAGCAGACAATAGCCGGCGGACGGGTGGGCAGGCAGCTCCGGGGCCGCTGGCCTTGGGGCCCACATCCGGGAGCATTGTCACCGCCACTCACGGGGGCACACAAGGAGGACTGGGGAAGAGAGAATGCAGAGCCCTCTGCTGAAGGGGCTTCGGTGGGCCTTCAGCCTTTCAAAGACGGCGGTGTCCATTAATCCTTTTAATTTGCACCTAGCGGCAGCTGAGACAAGCCTCTCAACCGGCAGCCGCTTTAAGAGCCGAGTGGTCTAACCCAAGGATCAGCTCCTATTCCAGACCCCGGGCCCTCTGAGCCTCTCGGGGCAGTCCTCCTTGCCTTTGTTTAATCACGGGAGGAACCAAAGCTGGAGGTTACTGAGCACGCACTGTGTGCCTTCTGCTCGACACTGGACACGGTTTCTCTCCGAGTCTTGCAACGGCCCCATGGGTTGGTGACAGGGAGGGGACACTCTGGTGAGAGCCACAGACACAGCCCTGCCCTCTCAGAGCCTACACTCTCCGGCATACAATCATCCATCTGCTAGGTCAGGGATTGGCAGGTTTTCCGGAAAGGGCCACATAGAGGGGCTTCAGGCTTTGCGGGCCACAGGGTCTCTTGCCCTGTGCAAAAGCAGCTGCAGCTGCTCTGTGAATGAGTGAGCATGGCTGTGTGCCAATAAAGCTTTATTTACAAAAACAGGCAGCAGACTGGATTCGGGCTGAGGGTGGTAGTTTGCCGACCCGTTGCAGATGAGTAAACCGAGACCCAGAGAGGTAAAGTAACTAAGCTAGAACTGCACAGCTAGTGTGTGACCAAGCCGGCCTAGTGGGTCAGCCTCATGGAGAAGAAAGGGCTCAAGCTTCAAAAATGGAAATGCATGGAGCCTTCACTGGGCCATCTGCAGCCAGGCCCCATGCACACAGCTCAGGGCCCTGCTTCGCCGGCTCCACCTGTTTCAAGGCTCCCAGTCGGTCGCTCCTGCGGGCAGCACTGTGTCTTGGCTGCTGGCCTGGAGAAGGGCAGCCAAACAGGCCAGCAGTGGGCATCTGAGGGCGATCAGCTGTTTAAAAAGAAAACTCACCAGCATGTATAGACACACATTAAGCACACACGTTTTGGAGTAAAAGGCCCTGGGGTTGGATCTCAGATCTGCAACATTCCAGCTGTGCGGCCTCATTTCTCTGGGCCTCAGTGTTCACACCTGTAACATGGGGAAAGCCTGCAAGAACACAGCCCATGATGGGGAGTCGTCTCCATCTCCTACCCATGCCAACGACCAGCACAGAACAGGGGCTCTGTAAACCTCTGTCCAATAACTGAACTGAGGTGGATGTGGTCAGGCCCTTTCTCCAAGTCAGTTTGGTCCCACGTGTGCTCTGTTACAGACAGAGTGTTACACACAGAGTGTCACACACAGAGGGATCTGTCCCTTCAGACACAGCAGTTCTAGGCAGACCTCTGGGCACTGGTGGCCCCAAGAGGGTGCTGAGGATTCAGTGGCTCAATGTGTGTGGAGCAGTGCTGAGCACCGAGCTTGGGGCGCAGTGATCACTCAGGGAACGCCGTCATCCCCTCGGCGTATCTGCATAGTCACCATCACCATTCCACGCACCACCCAGGTCTGGAAGCACAGGCCCCCGTGCCACGGTGGCCACGGGTGGCGGCACCAAGGCTGATCTTAATTCCCTCCTTTGGCCCATTCAGCGGACAGTTCTGGGTTTTCTGGCCACCATGGATGCCCCCTCCTGGTGTTGACAGCACCCAGATGTTACTCCAGGAGAACCACCATTCCCAGATCTGTGACTTGAGTGGGACTGACCCCATCCCCAGCTCCAGGCCAGGCCAGGCCCTGATAGGCTGAAATCCAACCGCACATCCATGCCCACCAGAAGAGCAGCAAGTTAATGGATGTGGGAGAAATCAAATAGAGCCACTGAGTCTTGAGGAGACATTTTCTGGGGCTTCTGAAAAAGAGAATGCTTCCCCCTCTTCCTTAGGATTCCCAGCAGGGGAACACGAGCCCAGGGGTGGCACTGCCCCTCTGCAGCCCCAAGGGAAGACTGAGCTGCTCCCAGAGCCTCACAGGAGAGCCTGAGCACAAGGCCAGCCCTGAGGGAAAGCAGATAATGGGTAACGGGTCTCCAGACAAACTGCTGGATCAAGCCTCTCCTGAAGTCATCCCCCTTTTGTTCCAGGAGCCAATCATTGTCCTTTATTAAGTCAGTTGGATATGGGCACTGTGTCATTTGGTTTTCAAAGACCCTTAACTATTACACCTTCTGTGTGTTGTCTTTTCTTTTTTTTTTTTTTTTGAGACAGAGTCTTGCTCTTGCCTAGGCTGGAGTTCAGTGGCGCGATCTCGGCTCACTGGAAGTTCCGCCTCCCGGGTTCATGCCATTCTCCTGCCTCAGCCTCCTGAGTAGCTGGCACTACAGGTGCCCACTACCACGCCTGGCTAATTTTTTGTATTTTTAGTAGAGAAGGGGTTTCACCGTGTTAGCCAGGATGGTCTCAATCTCCTGACCTCATGATCCACCCACCTCGGCCTCCCAAAGTGCTGGGATTACAGGCGTGAGCCACTGCGCCTGGCCGCTTGTGTTTTCTACCTCTTCTAAATCTAACGTGTGTGACTGATATAAACAACAGGAGCGACTGACAGAGTTACCATGTGATCTTGGAATTTCAACACGCCTGTCTTGCTTAGCTGGGAGTTCCACAGGGTCAGGAAATGACTCCTCTTGGGGCCACCAGTGCCCAGAGGTTTGCCTAGAACTGCTGTCTGAAGGGACAGATCCCTGTGTGTAACACTGTGTGTAACAGAGCACACGTGGGACCAAACTGACTTGGAGAAAGGGCCTGACCACATCCACCTCCCGAGTTCCGAGGCCGGATAGTGCCCACAGGGGCTGAGACCAGGGGAGAGGATCAAGCCAGCCTTCTCTGGTGGACCCCGCCTCAGTCCTCTGCAGGGCAGCTGCACCTCCCAGAAGGCAGAGGCCTCTCAGGGAGGGAGCCTTGCAGCGACAGCACTTTTCAGGGGCTCCCGCCACTTGCCCTCAGTGGCGGCTGAGACCGGGGCAGTCAAGGCAAATCCCTGAGGAGGCCCCACGTGCAAGGCCGCAAGTGTCTGGATGGTACGGCCGGCACCCTTACCCTCCAGACCAGCAAACGAAAGCCGAGGCTGGGAGAGGAGCCTTGTAGTTTTCTGTGGCTGCTATAACGCATTTTCACAAAAGAACCACCACCATTTCTCTCATAGTTCCAGAGGCCAGCAGTGTCTGCCGCACTCGCTCTCCCCCAGCTTCTGGTCGTCTCGGACGACCCTCAGCTCTTCTACGCTGGTCCATGCGCAGCTCCAAACTCGGCCTCCCTCCTCACAGGGCCATCAGCTCCGTGTCTTCACGTGGCAGTCTCGCCTCTGTGCTGCCGGCTCCCCTCTCCTTCAAAGGACACCAGTCATATCGGACGAAGGGGCCACCCTACTCTAGTATGACCTCACCTTAACTTACATCTTTTTTTTTTTTTGAGACAAAGTCTCACTCTGTTGCCCCAGCTGGAGTACAGTGACGCAATCTCGGCTCACTGCAAGCTCCGCTTCCCGGGTTCAAGTGATTTAGCCTCACTCAGCCTGCCACGTAGCTCAGAAATACAGGCACCGCCGATGGGAGCGATAGCGTTAGGAGGTATACCTAATGTGAATGACGAGTTAATGGGTGCAGCACACCAACATGGCACATGTATACGTATGTAACAAACCTGCACGTTGTGCACATGTACCCTAGAACTTAAACAAAAAAAGAAAAAAGAAATATAGGCACTGCCATCATACCTGGCTAATCTGTTTCTATTATTATTTTTATAGAGACAGGATTTCACTCTGTTGGCCAGGCTGGTCTCGAACTCCTGACCTCATGATTCACCCACCTCAGCCTCCCAAAGTGCTGGGATTACAGGTGTGAGTCACTGCGCCTGGCCCAATTTACATCTTAAAAAAATCTACAAAGACCCTATTTCGTATTTCCAAATGAAGTTGCAGGTATCAGAGGCTAGGACTTCAATGTTCCTTTCCGTGAATACATTCAATTTGCAACAGACTTGGGCTCTCAAAGCCTGGAAGCAGGCTCCACAGTCCGCTGGAATTTCAGAGGCACATACTCACTGGAACCAGCAGAGGGACACCAATCCGTGAGCCTCTAGCTCAGCAAGCATCACATACTCTACACGTTCAGGTATCGCCCGAGATAGAGGCTTCCATCTCTGCAACCCGAGGCCCAGCTGCTCTGGTAAAGGGTGCCAGGGAGGAGACACAGCCAAGGCGCTATCCTGATGGGGGTCACCAAGGGGCAGACGCCAAGGCCTCGATGCCACGAGTTTACCAGCCAAGGAGAGTTATGAAAAAGTGTATGAGCGAGGAGCGACTTTCCTTCTTGGAAGTTAATCTGAGAGATCCCAGCTGAACCCCTTAGTCATGCTGGCTTGGACAACTCGCTGAACCCTTGACGCCTGGCTCCTCGCCTGCAGGCCCCGTGTCCTGTGAAGCACCAAACACAGTGACCCATTTTTCTCAGATCATAAGAACTCTGTGACTTCAGTTTCCTGAGTCACAAACCAGTTCCTCATTGGATTCATTAAGGATCAGGAAAACTGTGGGAATCAGGATAAACTCGCATGTTCATTTCCCTTTTTGGCACCTCCAGATCACACTGGTGTTTTCAGGTAGCGTGGGAGAGACTCCTCTGCGGTGTTGTGAGGCCAGATGAACGCTTGCAAAGCTCAATAGGAAGGTCATCTCCTCCTGTGCCCACCTTCTCATTCCCTCCTCTCCCCTGGGCTCCCAAAGTGCCAGGGGCATCCCTAGGTGAGACCTGCTCACAGGGTCTGGGGCAGTTAAGGACCCATCCAGGCACTGCCTCTGCTACAGGCAGCCGGCATGGGTCCTTTTCCATAAATCCATCTGCTTTTGCCTCAATCTGGCCTCAGTCTGCTAGATTGGGGTCCCCCATCCTCAGGCTGTGGACCAGCACCAGTCCATGACCTGTTAGGTACCAGGCTGCACAGCAGGAGGTGAGCAGCAGACGAGAGAACATTACTGCCTGAGCTCCGCCTCCTGTTAGATCAGCGGAGGCATTAGATTCTCATAGGAGCAGGAACCCTATTGTGAACTGTGCACGTGAGGGATCTAAGGGGCGTGCTCCTTATGAGAATCTAATGCCTGATGATCTGAGGTGGAACAGTTTCATCCCCAAGCCATCCCCACCCCCAAGCCCTGTCCATGGAAAAACTGTCTTCCACAAAACCAGTCCCTGGTGTCAAAAAGGCTGGGGACTGCTGTGCCAGATGCAAGACTGGTCCTGAAGACAGGCTGCAAATTCTCAGAAAGTAATGGCCTCAGGAAGCGAATCATTCAAGCAACCTGCTCAAGCCCTGTTGTGCCCCGTCAAGCCTGAAGTTGGCCACTTACTGTGACCACTGGACTTGTCCTCAGTATCTCTGAGGAGGGTGGTAGCCCTGCCTCCGGCACTGGTGGATAATCCCGGTAAAGGGCGGGCCAGCAGCAGCCACTGGGCAAATAGGCCTCTCGTCCCTTCTTCCGTATCTCCTCATTCTTTTCTTGCCACTGGTTAGAGAAAAAAAATGTCAAGGGGTGAATGTAAAATAAAGTGAAAGGTGGTTGTGTTTTAGGACCGCTGAGTGGCCCTTGGGCAGTTCCCTTTGGCCATCCAGTGACTCTGACAGGTGATTCCGAAGTGGAGAGTTCAGTGGAGGACTGTCTACTCTTGCTTGTGCCTAGCTGTTAACACTCTAGAAAAACTAACTGAAGTAACTTCAACTTTTACATGAAATGGCTTTATTTTCTCCCGAGTCCCAATTCAACAGTCTATCCAGCAGCCACAGCCTGGTCCTGTTAGGGACTAAACTGCGTCCCCACAAAACTCATGTGGAAGCCTTAACTCCCAGTGCCTCAGAATGTGACTGTTTGAAGAGTGAGGTCTTCGACAGGTAACTAAGTTCAGAGGAGGCTGTAAGGGTAGGCCCGAATGCAATCTGACTGCGGTCCTTGTAAGAGATGAGGACACACACAGAGGAACGACCACATGAGGACATGGGGGGAAGGCAGTTGTCTGCAAGGCAAGGAGAGAGGCCTGAGGAGGGAGCAGCCCTGTGACGCCTTGATCTCGGACTCCAGCCTCCAGAAGCAAGGGAAGATGGACCGCTGTTGAAGTCACCCATCAGTGGTGCTGTGGTGGCAGCCCGAGCTGAGACAGTGGCAGACAACACGCTGGGAGCTTCTGACAGGAAGGAAGGGGCAGGCCAAAGCCTTGGGAAACCAACCGCAAGGGATGCAATCCAACCCCAGGAGCTCCCAAACTCAAGGCCACTCTGGACAAAGGCTGACATCCAGAATTAGCGGGACGGGATGGGCCTGATGGGGATGGGGAAGACAACAAGCAGACTTTGTCTGCAAACAACGGAAACCCAGGGCCATAGCCTTCCATGACTGGGATGGGTAGTGCTTACAGGGGTGAGCAAGGTGGCTCAGGGCTGCTGGGAACAGCACGCGGTGGTATCGAGGACGCAGGTTCTTCCTAGCGCTTCGCTCTGCCAGGCTCGGGGTGGCTTCAGCTGTAGCCAGCTTGCAAGATGACTGGAGCAGTTCTAGCTGTCACATCCCAACAGGATGATGTTCAAAATAGCACCAGCACCTTTTCTTTGGAATGACGTAACCTTTCCCAGAAGCCCCCGCAGGACCTTCTGCCAACTCATCTCCTTAACCCAGCACAGACACACAGTCATTCTAAGGGTGGGCCCACTGTGCTGGGGGCTGGTCGGACCCTCTACTAACACCTCACTGGCAGAAGAGAAGACACAGACATGCTCATTCCCAGGGTAAAGGCTGAGAACGGCGTTGCCTGGATAGGAAGGAAGCACCTGTTACAGTGTGGGCTCTGTCTGTACCACAATGTCGGGGGGTACCAAGGGATCCTGGAAACCGGGTCTCGACCTCTAGAAAGGGGCCAGGCAGGCACAGGTCAGCAGAGTGTGTGAGAATCTTGAAGATGAGGAGGCAGTCCTGGCTCCGTGTGAGGCAAACCAGAGGAGGAAGTGGCAGTCTGCTGCTCAGCCAGCTGTGCCGAAGAGGCAGAGGGAGTAGGGAAAGAGAACAGGAGACAGAGATGGGAGAAGAAAAAAAAAAAAGAGGAGGGGAGAGAAGGTCGGGGACAGCAGGGATAGAGATGTCTCGGAGAGGGTGGATTAGTAATAGCTGGGCCAGGTGAGCAGGAGCTGACCAGTCCCCAACACAATGGAACCACTCTTGCAGTGGCTGTGTCCACGCTGGGTTAAGGAGACGAGCTGGCAGAAATCTAGGGTACATGTCTTCCTTCATATCCAGATCCGAAATGCCCTGGAGGAAGAAATAAACTGGCTGGATGTTGTGTTATAAATGATGCTGTGTCATACGTGACACTGTGTTATAAATGACACTGTGTTACAGGTGACGCTGTGTTATAAACGATGCTGTGTTACAAACGATGCTGTGTCATACGTGACACTGTGTTATAAATGACGCTGTGTTACAGGTGACGCTGTGTTATAAACGATGCTGTGTTATGAATGATGCTGTGTTATAAACGGTCCCAGACAAACTTTCACTCTAAAATATGCTATTTACTTTTTTTCCAATTATAAAAATAATACATTATCAAAAAAGACAACTTACAAAACACAAAAATCCACCAAGGGAAACACAACAAAGGCCCCTGATCCCACCATCTGGAAAGAATGGAAGTCTTTCCGGCCCGAAGGCACCAGCTCTGATGAAGGCACAATGGGGCGATGCCCAACGCAGACTTCCCCAGACCGGAGCTGAGGCCACAGATGAGGGGTGCACAGCCACACACGCAGGTTTAGAGTTCAGGAGGAGGAGACCTAAGTCTTGTCTTCAAAAGGAAAAAGCAGGCTGGGACCAGTGGCTCATGCCTGCAATTCCAGCACTTTGGTAGGTGGAGGTGGGTGGATCATGTCAGGCTAGGAGTTCAAGACCAGCCTGGCCAACATGGCAAAACCCCATCTCTACTAAAAATACAAAAGTTACTTGGGCGTGGTGGTGGGCGCCTGTAATCCCAGCTACTAGGGAGGCTGAGGCAGGAGAATCGCTTGAATTCAGGAGGCGGAGGTCACAGTGAGCTGAGATCGCGCCACTACATCCCAGCCTGGGTGAAAGAGTGAGACTCTGTCTCAAACGAAAAAATGAAACAAAAACAAACCAGCCCTCTCTCTCCTCCCGAGCCGCTGTGGAGGTCTGCCTGCCGCTGTGGAGGTCTGCCTGCCGCTGCTCCTGTGGGAGTCACCGCTCTGGCTCTTGCAGCCAGCAGCTTAGGCAGCACAGCACAATCCACTAGGACATTCGGGAATGGTTTTAAAACCGAAGTGGATTCATGGTGACTCCTTAAAAACCTCGTGGACTGCTTTCAGACATGTTTTCTGGAACAGGACGGGTGGGGAGAGCCAGCGTGTGGGGACTTCGGTGACCCTGAGGTGCACACAGGAGGGTGCGTGAACACATGCCATCGCATATGACCACTCACCTCGTGGGGGCCCACCGAACCATCCACTCCGCTCATCTGTGCCCACCCCGCTGTCTCTGTATGACACCTCGTTAAGGACTGGCAGAGACAACAGAGCGCCTAGGAGAGGGGAGAATGCAGGAGCTGTATGCATGGTTCTCAGTTTCTGCAAATACAACGGCGGCCTAACATTTGGTCTTTGGTTCAAAATATTTCCCCCCTTCACCATTTGTTAACGCTGCAGAGCTCATGGCCCCTCTGGGGACAGTGTGAAGGGTATGTCCGGGTCCCCTCAGGATTGGGCCGGCCTTTCTTCCTCTCAGCCAGATGGCCAGGCAAACTGGCCACCACGGACGCCCCCGTGCTCCGCCAGGCTCAGCAGGACCCATGCGGCCTGGGAGGGAGGGCCGGGACTCCCAGTGCTGAGGTGCCGGCCTGTGCGTTCCAGAGGCGGCTGTGCCCGGGGGCAGTGAGGCACGGCCTTGGGGCGGAAGTCCTAGCTCTGCTGCCGGGTGCCCTCAGACCAGGCAACCCCTTCTTGTCTCACCTTCTTCCTCTGTAAAATGGGAATAACACCCACCCCGTGGGCTCCTGAAGGGATTAAATAAAACACGAGAGGCACGTCCCACGGCGCCTGGCACACAATCGGCTTCGACATGTGGCACAGCACCCGTCCAGACCTCCCACGAGCCTCGCTGAGGGCCAACTGTCTCTCTCATTGCAAAAAAAAATTTTAAAAACTGCCTCAAGTCCAGGCCTGGGGACTGACCCTATCCAGAGCCAACCCCAGGCCAGAGCCAGCCAGGCCCGTGCTGCCAGAGAGGCCGTCAGGCCAATGCACGTGGGCCCAGCAGGGAGCAGCCGCACGAGGGCTCTGCCAGGGATGGCTTCAGCCCAACAAAGGGCATTGTGAAGAGGCCCCAAGGCGGGCACCGAGATGACACAGGCAAAACACCCCGGGGAAGCAGGCCCTCCCCCGGCCGAACCGGAAGCCTCACCCTCCCACTGAGCGATGACCTTCCCAGCACCGTCCGGCCCTTCCTCGCATCTCTAAACATGCCACACACACGTCTGTTCCTCGATGTTCGGTCTCTGTTCATCCATCGTTCTCAGAATGAAAGTCCGGAACCTTCTGCACTAATTTTAAAGTCTGGCTGAACGTTGAGTAATGAACAAAACTGAAAACACAAAAGAAAAGGGATGGTATTTTTAATCTTGTGTATTTTTACTGAAAAACGAGAAGATAACTCTATCTCTAGCTATAGCTTTTCCTGTCTACGTGGCCAGCCCATAAGTGAGTTCTAACTCCTGTTCTCTGGACCATCTTCAGTTTTCCCGCACTGCGACTCAAGGATGAGGCGCCTCTATGGACAGTTCCACGGTGCACGCACCACAGGCCATCGCCGCAGTGGCCCCTGGAGTGCGCTGCCCCGCCTGGGAAAGGCACAGTCAGGCGCTCCCAGCACGAAGAAACACAGTGCACGCACCTGTTTAAATTTTCCCCTGATTTTGTCTAAGTCTTCATGGAGTTTATCATAAGTAGGGTCATCATAAGGGAATTTCTGGATCATTCCAATCAATGATTCTAAGACCTTCATCTTTCGGCTGTAAAGCACAGAAATACAGACTCTTAGTCATGTGCACACACCAGGTTCAACTTACGCAACAGCTATGCTGCTTGCTTACTGAAACCCAGCAGGTGCGCTAAGAATGCCTTCGTTCAAAAGCTGGATGATTATTTTCTCATTACACAAAATCGTATTTATTTACCTAGCAACGTGCTTAGGCCCACACCCAGCACCTCGACAGCAAGTGTGTGCCTCGCTTACAGACATGCCTCCATCCAGACCATGGGGCTGAGTGGCTGAGGCAGCCTGAAGCCCCACTGACTCTCGAGGTCACACACGCAAAAACAGACAGAACTGGACAAGAGGGACCGGGGCTGGGCACAAGCAGGCCTGCTCTGGGTCTGGGGATTTTCCAGGATTTGGAATCTTTGTGCTCAAGGCCTTCTGGAGTTCAGCTGCAAGTAAACCAGCAAACCCCTCCCTCAAAAGAGCGGAAATCAGTACTGTCCCCCACCCAGGGAGGACAGAGCTTTGCTAGGGAGGCAAGGAGGTTCTGCAGAAAGGGTGTGCACGCAGGAGACGGCAGCCCTGGGCATGACTGCTCCCCAGCACCTATCTACCCGCTCTCAACCCTGCTGGCCTCGTCTGTAAAATGGGGGG
>NC_045446.1:4704709-4769491 GCF_002776525.5 Piliocolobus tephrosceles | reverse complement strand
AAAAAAAAAAAAAAAAAAATGACATGAAGCTTGGACTGTAGCACAGAGTAGGTGCTCAATAAATGTTAGTCTCTTGGTTTCCTCTGGATCCTAGAGACCAGGGCTCTCACCTGCAGGGGTTTAAAAATAATCCACACATGTGTACATCTGGTGGGGCCAGGTCTTTCCAATGAACCACAGAAGCATGCTGCCCCTATACCGCACTGGACCATGTGAATGGCCAGAGTAGGCAAGATTCTCAATTAAAGGGAATTTTAAAGAACTGACGGTGAGGATGGATCGACAGCAATTCAAAGCAACCAAGACTCCTGTGTGCATGCAAACAGCTGGTGCTCCTGGACACAGAGAAGAGCAAGTTCGCCAGCTGCATCCAGTTTACAAGAGCTAATGATGGCTACCTCTCTGAGAAAATACAAAACTGTGAAAGGTCAAAGCAAGTCAGTTTTAGCAACAAAGCACCTAGTTTCCAGGGAAACCAAAGGGAGACGCCAAAACGTGGGAGGTGGCTGTATGCTACCCAATGCAGAGCACCACCCTCTGCACGGGTGCTCAGCGATGCTGCTCAGACACACCCAGCCGGGAGCATCGTCAGAGGCAGCACACATCAGGCAGGTGTGAGCAGCTCAGGGCTAACGAAACAAAAGTGATGGTACCAGAGCCCGACACTCAGCCCCGGCACGCGCTGCTCTGCAGACGGGTTTCACCAGACTGCTAAAGCCGGGGACAGAAGCGCCACGCAGTTTACTGGAAAGCTAGTTACTCAACAGAAAGCACCATCCTTTGGCCCGAGATGCCGCTCCCCATGGTTTCTTTGGTGTTACAATGCCCAGCATTTTGCTGAATGACAATGCAGGTGGCAGCTGTTTTTCTCTTAACATCCTTATTCGGAAAAGTTTATAGGTAAAACATGCAATATCAGCCCTTCATCATTTTAAAAAAATAAACAAAACCTGAC
This sequence comes from Piliocolobus tephrosceles, assembly GCF_002776525.5. Lineage (NCBI taxonomy): Eukaryota > Metazoa > Chordata > Mammalia > Primates > Cercopithecidae > Piliocolobus > Piliocolobus tephrosceles. The sequence goes on along the minus strand of NC_045446.1, from coordinate 4,768,536 downwards.
ATATAAGATCCAAATATCCATGACCCACTGCTCTACAATGAAGCCTCAGGTTCCAAAGAGACCTCTGGGTACTACTGGACGGGGCGAGGGTGGCTGCGAGGGGGGTCTGGCCGGGCTTCCACCAGCCCCTTGTCAACTAAAGTGGTTCTTCTCTGTTAGCTACACTGAGTGTGCTGCTTTAAGACGTCAGCAAACCCCTGCTCTGGGGTAAGGGCTGGCAACCTCCTGGGATGGGACCACCAACACACAGTGGAGCACTTCTCCAGGAGCCGGCAGATTCTGCCGCTGTGGGAGACGGGAGACAGGAGACGGGTGGAGAACGCCAAGAGCACACATCCTTTTGTGGCCTGGAGTTGAGAACCAAGCTCAGCTTTGACTGCCACCCAGTGGCGGCACAGGCTGCCAACAACCATTTCCCTGGGGTCCCCAGCTGCCTGCCACCGCCTGAGAACCAAGAGGAAAATGTCCTCAAGTGCCTCTCTACTAACCCAGAATCCCATCAACTCCCAACCGCTGGTACAAATGCAGCAGAAAGAGCCACCCGAATCAGTTGCAAGCATCCTCATTCTTAAACATTTGAATATTCAAGACATTCAAGGTATTTCTAGAAATTCAAGATATTTCAAATAAAAGCACAAGTCACGTGGTCAGGGCAAGTGTTATCCACTCTCCCTGTGCCCCTCCCATGCCAGGCAAGGCCACGAGGTGTCAGGACGACTCAGCACCAGCTGCGGTCCCGCGCTTGCTGCCGCCCATGAACGGCGGAGTATCCAAACCATCTCTGCCGTTTACTTGAGGGTTCATTTCCAGCTCCAGAATGAAGCTAGATAAAGCAGGCCCACATGGGGCCTCAGTAAGTACAATGCAGGAAGAAAAGTTTTTGTTTGTTTGTTTTTGAGAAGGAGTCTCACTCTGTCGCTCAGGCTGGAGTGCAGTGGCGTGATCTCAGCTCACTGCAAGCTCCGCCTCCCGGGTTCAAGCAATTCCTCAGCCTCAGCCTCCCAAGTAGCTGGGACTACAGGCACACAGAACCACACCTGGCTAATTTTTGTATTTTCAGTAGAGACAGGGTTTTACTATACTGGCCAGGCCGGTCTCGAACTCCTGATCTGCTGATCTGTCCACCTCGGCCTCCCAAAGTGCTGGGATCATAAGCGTGAGCCACTGCACCCGGCCGAGAAGAGTTTCTAACAGCTAAAAACAATTCAAATGACAGCTAACACGTATTGACTGTTGACAAGTTCCAGAAAGGAGTTAAACACATATAAATGCATTTTCTTGTTAACAGACTTAATTGGCTACATTAAAAAACTGATGACAATGGCATCCTCATTTCTGGGCCCAAGTCATACAAAACTGTTATAATTTGTTTATTAGAAGCTCAGGGGAAAGGTGAACGAGAAAATACAATCAATGTCAACATTATTTTATTGGTAGGGTATCTAAAAGCCACGTGGTTCCCTAATGACTCCAAGTAAAAAGCAGGAGCATAGAACTCGTGAGAAGCAACAACAGCCAGTGTTCATCAAACACCTAAAATGTGCCTGGCGCTTTCTACTTAGTAGTTCCGTTAAATCTCCTAACAATGCTCAAGCTTGACACTGATTATTTTCTCCATTTTACAGATGAAGAACAGACAGACTGATTACTCAAGGGCATGTTGGTAACCCATGGAACTAGAACTCCTGGTTCCTACACTAAGAAAGAAAGACACCTCCATCTTTACCTGTCCTTCTCAGTGGTGCAACTGTGCAGTAGACATTTCCATGCAAAAGCAAAACCCTGGTAGCACCCGATCTGTGAATGTGAAAAATATTTAAGAGTGAAATTAATAAGCCAACTAGCTACACTTTCATTACCAAGATGTCTCAAAACAAAAGGTGGGGGCAAAGGGCAGCGGTGCTTCTTACACTATTGTTCTGGAAGTACCCGTTGGGCATTAGGCAATGGAAATTAGGAGATTAGGTCATCGGCGGGGCAGCCAGCCTCCCAGATGCCCCAGTCCTCATCTCCTGGTACCCATGCCCTATGGCAGGTCCCTCGACACTCCATCAGGGTGGCTTTCGTAACCAACAGAATGTGGAGGACCAGTACAAAACTCCTGAGTCTAGGGATAAAAGCCAATGCCACCTGCCTCACCAGGTCTCTTGGACCACTCACTCCTGAATGTCACAAGGACACACAAGCAGCCTCATGGAGACATCCATGCCCACAGTCAGGTGACAGCACCACCTTGGAAGCAGATCCTCCAACCCCAGTCAAGCCGTCAGGTGACATGGCTCTGGCTGACACCCTGAGCCAGGCCCACCCAGCAAAGCTGCTCCTGAGTTCTCAACCCTCAGAAACATGTGAGACCATCAATATTTGCTGCATTAATCCCCATGCATTTTGTGGTGATCTGTTTCGAAGCATCAAACATCCAGTATAGTCATAACTGCCTCAACTCAGACTTTGCCACTAAGGGCCACTTATCTGTAAGTAAGGGCCAATCTAGGACAAAGGGCAAGAGGAGAAAAAAAAAAAAAACATAAAGTTAACGAAATTTCAACGTAAACATAAATGTAATATTTTCAAATGACAGAGGGCACCCATGCTTTGGACAAGGATTCAGCTGGCTTAGCACATGAGCCAGCACCACGACACTCCCAAGTAAACTGAGGAGACCAGGGACTTGTTTTATCTTATCCAGCCTGCATAACTTAATTATACCTACCCACAGCAAAATGCGCTCTCAGTTCTGTACTAAGAGTATTTCCCTAGCAACAGTCCATCTAGTCCATTAACTCCCACACAAAGGCACTGTGATTTTTTTTGTTTGTTTTTTGGAGACGGAGTTTCACTCTTGTTGCCCAGGCTGCAGTGCAATGGCGCGAATCCTGGCTCACTGCAACCTCTGCCTCCTGGGTTCAAGCAAGTCTCATACCTCAGCCTCCCAAGTGGCTGGGATTACAGGCATGCGCCACCATGCCCAGCTAATTCTGTATTTTTAGTAGAGATGGGGTTTCACCATGTTGGTCAGGCTGGTCTCCAACTCCTGACCTCAAGGTGATCCGCCCACCTCAGTCTTCCAAAGTGCTGGGATTACAGGTGTGAGTCACTGTGCCCATCCAGCACTGTGACTTTTTTTTTTTTTTTTTGAGACAAAGTCTCGCTTTGTCACCCGGGCTGGACTGCAGTGGTGCAATCTCGGCTCACTGCAAGCTCCGCCTTCCGGGTTCATGCCATTCTCCTGCCTCAGCATCCAGAGTAGCTGGGTCTACAGGCGCCTGCCGCCACGCCAAGGCACTGTTGATTTTAAAAGGCCTGACATTCTTACTCCATCACACTGAATATCCAAATAAATTATAAACTGTAAATGAAGAGGTTTCATCTCCAGATGGGGGTCTCCACTTACCTCAGACCCGATTTTGGCTCCATGCAGCGTGCCGTGTTGCCTTCCCTCCGTCACACCCAAACTACTGCCTTCTTCGTAGCCTTCCCGATACCCTTCCGCATGAAACCTGCGAAGAAGAAGCACGCTACATCAAATCAACGGAAGAAAGAATACTTTTTCCAGAAAATTTTTTCTCTCTTGTATTACCCAGACCCAGTAAGACAAGCCAGAGTAAGAAGGAAAAGACTAAAATTCAAGTTAGAAGACACAGATTCCAGTCCCAGATATACCACTTCCTAGTCTCCTCTGGAAGTCACTGTATCTCTTGTAGCCCAGTTTCTTCATCTACGACAAAGGGCTAAATCAGTGATTCCCAAACCTGATAAAGAGTACTAGAGACACACAAGGAAAATTCAAAGATATTAACTCAAAAGCCTCAACCCCAGAGATTCGGTAAGTCTGGAGTAAGGCCCTGGAATCTATTTTTCTTTCTTCCTTCGTTTTTTTTTTTTTTTTTTTTGAGACAGGGTCTCTGTTGTCCTGCCTGGAGTACAGTGGTATGATCACAGCTCACTATAGCCTCAAACTCCTGGGCTCAAGCGATCCTCCAGCTTTGGCCTCTCAAAGTCTTGAGATTACAAATGTGAGCCACCACACCTGGCCCAGAATCTACTTTTTTTTTTTTTTTGAGATGGAGTCTTGCTCTGTGGTCCAGGCTGTAGTGCAGTGGTGCGATCTAGGCTCACTGCAAGCTCCGCCTCCCAGGTTCACGCTCTCCTGCCTCAGCCTCCCAAGTAACTGGGACTACAGGCGCCCGCCACCACGCCCAGCTAATTTTTTGTATTTTTAGTAGAGACGGGGTTTCACCGTGTTAGCCACGATGGTCTCAATCTCCTGACCTCATGATCCGCCTGCCTCAAGCTCCCAAAATGCTGGGATTACAAGCGTGAGCCAATGTGCCGGTCTTTTTTTTTTTTTTCGCTCTTGCTGCCCAGGCTGGAGTGCAATGAATGGTGTGATCTCAGCTCATGGCAACCTTCACCTCCCAGGTTCAAACAACTCTCCTGCCTCAGTCTCTCGAGTAGCTGGGATTACAGTGCAGGCATGCGCCACCATGCCCAACTAATTTTGTATTTTTAGTAGAAACAGGGTTTCTCCATGTTGGTCAGGCTGGTCTCGAACTCCCGACCTTGGGTGAGCTGCCCGCCTCAGCATCCCAAAGTGCTGGGATTACAAGCATGAGCCACCGCACCTGGCCCAGAGTCTACTTTTTGAAGTCTCCTAGGTAAATCTGGTTTGCAGCCAGAGTTAGGGGGCCAAAGTTCTGTGAGTGTTCAAGTAGCACTAGCCCAAGTCAACTGCTTCCAAAAAACTGCAACATACACAGGGTTTGACATCACATCGGTAGAACAACAGAGAGAAATGGCATCAGATCACCACAAAATGTACTCCCACTGGTACCTGGAGTAGCACTGACCCTGAGGCTCAACAGTGGAACTGGCACTATCTTAACCTGCAGTCACCAAAGATGCAAGCAGTGGGCTGCAGCACTCCATGAAGCAGACTGCACAGCTCCCCACTTATCATTTATGTGACCCTGGAAAGTGACTGTGCCTCCTAGTCTGTAAATTCCGAAGAATAATTGGACCCACTTACTAAGTAGGACTGAAGTAGATAACCAGGGTGGAACGTTTAGCTCAGCGTCTGACTCACTGCGCGAGCTAAATAAACGTCAGCAACTGACTGCTAAATGTTCGGTCGCTTTCTTAACTAACATCTACGGACGTGTCCTGTGGGCCGGGCACTGGAAGTCAGCCAGGAGGCAACTCACAATTCCCCCACTGTCGCAGCACGAGGGGCTCCTAGGGGCTCTGGAAGGAAAGGGGTGTGGTCGGGCCCATCTATCAGCACATCCATGAATACTGCCGTATGTCCTATGATTAAAGAACCAGAAAAAGAGGCAGCTCCCAGATGGCAAAGTCTGTCCTCCCAGAGGACGGGGTGGCCTCGGAGAAGGGGAACCACCAGGCTGAGCAGATACTTGGGGCAGCCCTGACAGGGAAGGCGGGTCTGGAAGAGCAGCTGGGCACTTGCCCCGCCGGAGAGGGCGAGGAGAGAAGGACCAGAGCCTCAGGCCCACACTTGTCCTGCGTCCACAGCCACCAGGCGCTCCCCAATGCGCGCGCCCAAGGAACGCCAGGCTCCAGCAGCCGCCGTGGGCCTCAGCCGGCGGCGAATCCGCTGGGAGAGGACCAGACTGGGCGGGGTACGGGCCTGACCTCGCCACTCACCTCTCATCCGCCATCACGATGGAATCGAATATATCCTGACTGCCAGCCATAGCAGAAAGCAGCCCGCCCTTGGCCCCCGGGATTCTGCAGCACTGCGATGCCGTCGCAGTTCCAGCAGGTTCAGACACAAACGCTCCGCTTGGGAGGAGACAAGATCCACTTCCGGAAGCGGCAGCGCGGGGCAGGCCGGGTAAGAACGGCACGCGGGAGGGTCCAAAGCAGCCGGCACATGGCGCATGCGCGGCTGCGGCGGTGGGCGGGGCTGGGCTCCAATGAAGCCCCGCCCTGGGGTCCCTCCGCCCTGCCCCGCTCCCGCAATGGGTCTGTCTGTCCGCGCTGGGAGAGTCCATTGGCTGCGTGCGGGGAGAGCCGAGCTGTATTTTACCACCGCAGATGGAACCGAATTTCCCAAAGTGACTCCGAAAGAACCAAGGAAGAAATGGAGAGTCATCAGCTGGGCGCGGTGGCTCACGCCTGTAATCCCAGAACTTTGGGGGGCCGAGGCGGGCGGATCACCTGAGGTCAGGAGTTCCAGACCAGCCTGGCCAACATGGTGAAACCTCGTCTTTACTAAAAATACAAAAATTAGCTGTGCATGGTGGGCGGCGCCTGTAATTCCAGCTACTCGGGAGGCTGAGGCAGGAGAATCGCTTGAACCCGGGAGGCGGAGGTTGCAGTGAGCCGAGGTCGCGCCACTGCACTGCAGCCTGGCGACAGAGCGAGACAACGTCAAAAAAAAGGAAAAGAAATAGGAAGTCATCAAAGAACCGACGCCTCAAGAGGCTCCGGGCCAGGAGGCTCTGCATGTGGGATTTTGGGGGGAAATTTGTCGGTTTTAGTTCTCATATTTGTCATTTCCATGAGATGTGCTTTCTGAACACGATTTTTGAAAAGCGATTTCAAACTCTAAGCGACCACGGAACTCAGATGAGAAACACCAGAAGCATTCCTAATAAAGTCAGTAGTGAAACCTCACGTGACCACTGAACGTCTTTCTACCAGCCCTGGCCAATGCAGCAAAACATGAAGCAAGAAGTGCAAATACCAAAAAAAAAAAAAAAAAAAAAAAAGGCAGAAATACTACTATTTGCAGATGTGATGGCCCACCTAGAAAACCCAAATGGTTACCTAAGACATTCTTAGAATCCATAATCGCAGCAAGTAGCTATGTGTATGATGAATAGGGAAAAAATCAGTTTCTGTTATTCCAACAAAAATTGGTAGTAACCTGAGCAGGGATGGTGATGGGAAAATCGCCTTATGATAGTCATAATATATTTCTTAGAAATAGGAATTTCTAACAATTTGAGCAGGACCCATATAAAGAAAACTGCAGCTCTACCGTGACTGAGGATTGGAAAACTGGACAAGTGCAGTACCAAAGAAAATTCCATGAAATCTGGTAAAATGTGTCAAAATCCTAAACTTTTTCATCCGTATGAATAAACTAATAAAAACAACTGAGATGTGTTTGAAAAAAAAGAATGGTTTTCACATCAGATATGAAAAGATAAAGTAACAATATAAATATTGTGGTATGTTGGTTCAAGAAGAGACAGACCAATGAAATAAAGTGAATGGCCCAGACAATGGACTCTCATAGATGTAAAGCCTTCTCATGTGATAAAAAGAAGAATCACAAATTAATCGGGGAAAGGGAGTATTAATTAATAACTATAATGGAAAATTGGTTGTTTGGGAAAATCTTGGTTCCATTTATGCCTCACACCATTCATCAAAATAATTCCAGATGAGTTAAAGAGTTAACTTAAAAAAATGAAGCACATTGGCTGGGCATGGTGGCTCATGCCTGTAATCCCAGCGCTTTGTGAGGCCGAGGCAGGCCGATCACCAGAGGTCGGGAGTTCGAGTCCAGCATGACCAACATGGAGAAACCCCGTCTCTACTAAAAATACAAAATTAGCTGGGCGTGGTGGCACATGACTCGGGAGGCTGAGGCAGGAGAACCCAGGAGACAGAGGTTGCAGTGAGCCGAGATCACTCCAGTGCTCCCCAGCCTAGGGAACAAGAGCGAAACACTGTCTCTAAATAAATAAACAAATAAATAAAGAACATTATGCCTGTAATCCCAGCACTTTGGGAGGCTGAGGCGGGCAGATCACGAGGTCATGAGATTGAGACCATCCTGGCTGAAATGGTGAAACCCCATCTCTACTAAAAAATACAAAAAAAAAAAAAAATAGCCTTCCATGGTGATGCACGCCTGTAGTCCCAGCTACTGGGGAGGCTGAGGCAGGAGAATGGCATGAACCCGGGAGGTGGGGCTTACAGTGAGCTGAGATCGCACTACCGCACTCCAGCCTGGGCAACAGAGCGAGACTCTGTCTCAAAATAAATAAATAAATAAATGATAAAATAAAGTACATTTAAAAAATCTACGTGGAACATTCAGATGAGTATGAAGATGCTCTTTTAACACATAAAAGTCGTGAAGGAATTCTCAGCAAGCAAAAACCAACATTTTACTATGTGAAAATGCAAACTTGTGTGTACCAAAAGTGACAATAAACACAATTTAAAGTTAAAGAACAATATGGGGAAATATTTGTCATAAATATTGTAACTAAAGAAATAATATTTCTGGTAAAGAGTTTATTTAGATGGATAAGAAATAAGTACATCCTAATGGGGGGAAAAAAAGACTTGAAACATTATTCACAGAAAGAACAACAGCTGGGTTATCAGGAAAAGCAGATGCAGCCTTACTAGTAACCAAAGCAATGCTCAGAAAGAATAATAAGATGTATTTTTTACCTTTTAAAATAGTTTAAGTTCTTTTTCCCCTTTTTTTAGAATTAAAAGATACTTTTATTGAGCACAAGTGCATAAATTTAAGACACCTCTTGGTCAGGCAGTTCAAAAACATAGGAAGGGCTTTATAAAGGTTTTTTTGTTGTTGTTTGTTTTTACTAGCTGGGCATGGTGGGTCACTCCTGTAATCCCAGCACTTTGGGAAGTCAAAGCAGATGGATCACCTGAGGTCACGAGTTGCAGATCAGCCTGGCCAGTGAAACTTCAAAAAACAAAAATTAGCCAGGTGTAGTGGCACACACCTGTATTCCCAGCTATTCTGGAGGCTGAGGCAGGAGAATTGCTTGAACCTGGGAGGTGGAGGTCGCAGTGAGCTGAGATCGTGCCACTGCACTCCACACTGGGCGACAGAACGAGACTCTGTCTCAAAAATAAAATAAAATAAAAGTTTTTTTGCCCCTTAACCTAGTCATTTCACTTCTAAGACTTCATCTCTAGGAAATAATCAAAGACAAGTAAAAATATTATGTACAGTGGTGTTCAGCGCAACACGATTTGTAAAAGTCAAGGCAAGGAAAGCAGCTTACATTGACAAAATGGTAGAATTGTGACATGTATTGTAGGATATGCATGTTGAAGACTCCTAAGCAACCATTACAAATAATATTTCAACAAAAGTCACATCATGTAAAATGCTCATGATATTTCAAGAAAAAGAAAAAGGAAGCCCTGTATCTGAGGCTGCAGTGAGCTATGATCATGCCACTTCACGGCAGCTAGGCCAGGGCAACAGAGTGAAATCTCATCTCAAAAACATAAAAAGAAAGAAAAAGAAAAAAAAAATAACTCTACATATACTAGAATTCCAATCACACCAAACACTACTTTAAAAGAATGAAAGTAGCCAGGTGAGGTGACTCACACGTATAATCCAACACTTTGGGAGGCCAAGGTGGAAGGACTGCTTCAGCCCAGAGCTCAAGACCAAGCCAGGTAACAGTGAGACTCCATCTCTCCAAAAAATAGAAAAAAATTAGCCGGGTGCGGGAGTGCGCACCTGTCATCCCAGCTACTTGGGAGGCTGAGGCAAGAGGATTGTTTGTTCTCAGGAAGTTGAGCCTGCCGTGAACCGTAATCGTGCCACTGCACTCCAGCCTGGGTGACAGAACGAGACTGTATCACAAACAAAACAAAAGAACAAACAAAAAGACAGAAAAGAAAAAAGGAAAAGAGAAAAAAGAGTGAAAGCAAGTACACCAAAATGTTAATAGAGAATATAGCTAGATTTTGGAATTACAGTAATTTTTAATGTCCTCATTTATATTTTTTGGAACATCTCATGTTTGTCTGCACATGAACATAAATTATGTTATAAGCATAAGAAAACAAAAATGTTTTTGGTGGATGAAATTAAATGGACTTTCTATTATTTTGTTCTGAAGATGTCTTTAAGTTTTAGGTTTTTTAAATAAGCAAATGAGCCGGGCGCGGTGGCTCAAGCCTGTAATCCCAGCACTTTGGGAGGCCGAGACGGGTGGATCACGAGGTCAGGAGATCGAGACCATCCTGGCTAACACGGTGAAACCCCGTCTCTACTGAAAATACAAAAAACTAGCCGGGTGAGGTGGCGGCGCCTGTAGTCCCAGCTACTCGGGAGGCTGAGGCAGGAGAATGGCGTAAACCCGGGAGGCGGAGCTTGCAGTGAGCTGAGATCCGGCCACTGCACTCCAGCCTGGGTGACAGAGCGAGACTCCATCTCAAAAAAAAAAAAAAAAAATAAGCAAATGAAATCACAAAACACTTGGAATGTAGGAAAAAGGGAAAGACAGCAAGCAAAAAAAAAAAAAAAAAAATTCACCCTGTCCACCAACTGATTTTTGCTAATTTTGTTATTTTTCCCTTGAATTTTCATATAAACATAATTTAATATATAAACAATGTAATATCCTTCTCCCTGCCCACTTAACATTAGATTACAAACACCTCCCGAATAAGGGAACTGTTCTCTTATCAGTACATATTTAAAACAACTTTTTGAGCATACATTTCGTTAGCTGAAATAAAAGAAAATAAATATATCTTTTGGCATAGGAAAATAGATAACATGGTGAGAAAAATAAACAACCACTTACAGAATAAAGCCCGTGGACATGGAGGCTTATACAGAAGAGCATAGGTTTTAATTTCTAACTTTAAAAAAATTTGCAAAGCATCTGACAATTATATGTGCTACAAAAATCAACACTATTGATTCAAACTATTGATCTGAAATAAAGCTTTGGAGAGATTTTCCGTCCCCAATCATCAATTTATTCATCGGTTTTGTTCCTAAAATATTTATTTTGAAGTCAGACTATCTTAGAATTAAAGACAAAGAAGGGCCAGGTGCAGTGGCTCACGCCTGTAATCCCAGCACTTTGGGAGGCCGAGGTGGGTGGATCATCTGAGGTCAGGATTTCGAAACCAGCCTGGCCAACATGGTGAAACCCGTCTCTACTAAAAATACAAAATTTGCCGGGCTTGGTGGCTCATGCCTGTAATCCCAGCTAATTAGGAGGCTGAGGCAGGAGGATTGCTTGAACCTGGGAGGTGGAGGTTGTAGTGAGCCAAGATCGTACCATTGCACTCCAGCCTGGGCAACAAGAGTGAAACTCCGTCTCAAATAAAAAATAAATAAAATAAAAAATAAAGGCAAAGAGCCTGATTCCATTATCCTGGATTTGCAATAGTCTATTTACAAGTTGCTTTATTTTCAAATAAGGACCAGATGTTTAAAATAGGGCCTTTGGGGCTGCATGCAGTGGCACACTCTTGTAATTCCAGCACTTTGGGAAGCCGAGGCAGGAGGACTGCTTGAGGCTAGGAATTTGAGACCAGCCTGGGCAACATAGTGAGACCCCATCTCTACAAAACATTTAAAAATTAGCTGGATATGGTGGCTCACACCTTCAGTCTTAGCTACTTGGGAGGCTGAGGTTGCAGTGAGCTGTGATTGTGCCACTGCACTCTAGCCTGAGCAACAAGGGAGAGATACTGTCTGTTTAAAAACACATGCACACACACAGACACACACACAGACATACACACGCCGACAATACACATATGCACACACATACATGCACACATAGACACACACACCCACACACACGCACACACACACGCGTGCATACACACTTGCCTTTGAAAGTAGAAAAAGGCAATTTTAAAGTCCAAATATTTACATCAACATCCTTAAATAAGTTGCAAATTTTATGTTTTAGCAACTGAGCACGTAAAAAGGGTAGGAAGAATCTGAATTAATATCTTCCCTTGGCTGGGTGTGGTGGTTCGCTGATTGTATTTATTTCAATGGTTTCAAAACACTATTAGTAAATATTTAACTTATAACAAAAGGTATAAAGGAGATAATATAATCACCTGCCAGGAATCTACCACACTAAGAAAAAAAAACATTTTTAAAATAGAAATGTTGGCCGGACGCGGTGGCTTATGCCTGTAATCCCAGCACTTTTGGGAGGCCAAGGCAGGCAGATCACCTGAGGTCACGAGTTCGAGACCAGCCTGGCCAACATGGTGAAACTCCATCTCTACTAAAAATACAAAAATTACCCAGGCGTGGTGGTGGGCGCCTGTAATCCCAGCTACTTGGGAGGCTGAAGCAGGAGGATCACTTGAACCCCGGAGGTAGAGGTTGCAGTGAGCCAAGACTTTGCCATTGCATTTTAGCCTGGGCAACAAGAGCAAAACTCTATCTCAAATAAATAAATACATAAATAAATAAGTAAATAAAGTAGAAATATTGCTTACATTCTTGTGAGAGTTCAAAGAAAAACCAGGTCAACATAACTAAAGTGAAAAACAAATTCATCGAAGTTTAATATTAAACAGTGCTTACTTACAAGAATACATTTTTAAAAATTTTATATTTACATTTTTAACCTGTAGTCCCATGCTCAAAAAAAAAAAAAAAAAAAAGAGGACATTTTAAAAATTATGGCAGTTCCAAAATCTAGATATAGTGTCCATTAACATTTTGGTGGACTTTCTTCTAGCAGCAAAGTACTAGGTAGTTTTCAAACCAAACCAAACCAAACCAAACCTGTCAGTGCAGATCTACAGTTGTTAACCTGGAAACACACCCATTTTATTAGAAAAGAAAAAACAAACAAGTTAAGAGCAAATTATTATTTGTTCTTATTTTGGCTCAAGAAAAAAGCCCTCGAGCATAGCAACAGGCTATTATCTGTGTATATAATAATGTGCAAGGACCGCACCCCTGAGGCTGCAGTGGTCATGTCTGGGTGATGGATTATGTGTCATCTTAATTATATTCCTTTGTATGTTTCGGTATTTTGTGATTTGGGTTTATTTTTTTTTACAGCATGAAGCTGCTGGATGCGGTGGCTCACGCCTGTAATCCCAGCACCTTGGGAGGCCGAGGCGAGTGGATCACCTGAGGTCAAGAGTTTGAGACCAGCCTGGCCAACATGGTGAAACCCCATCTCTACAAACAATACAAAACTTAGCCAGGCATGGTGGCGGGTGCCTGTAGTCCCAGCTACTCAGGAGGCTGACATGGGAGGATCACTTGTGCCCAGGAGGTCCAGGCTGCAGTTGAGTCATGATCGCACCACTGCATTCCAGCCTGGGTGACAGAGCAAGACCCTGTTAAAAAAAAAAAAAAAAGTATGAAGCAAGTGCGGCTTTCAAAATCTGGAAGTAAAAGAAGCGGTTTTAAATTCTGAAAAGGAAGTCATTAAATGACAGTTCAAGGAACTAAAGTTTCATCTCATGCTCTATTCATCATAAATAAATAATGCATTTGGAAAAGGAGGCAAGTTGCAGGCAGGCCTCAAATCCAAGTTTGATCCCATGGGGCAGGGGGAGGAGAATCTGAGGCTTGAGCCACGCTGAATCTTTCCAGCTGAGCCTCCTCTCTGCTCCTTCCCTAATAGGTGTGCTTGGGTTTGGGAGCCTGTCAAATGCCATTTTCTACTTGCTTCCCTGGCGGTCATAGTGCAGGAGACCTGGATTGGGGTAGGGGTCTGGGGCTGTGAACAGTAATTGAGAACAGGGCTCCTCTGGGCACCCACCTGGCTGCTGAAGTTCTCCGGCCAGCAGGGTTCAGCCTCTGCCCATCCTTAAGGCTCCCAGGGGAGTCTTCTTCTGAAGGCCCCAGCCCCACTGGGTCGGTGGGTTTTTCTCCCCATGTGCAGAGACAAGAGATTGTCAGAATAAAGACACGAGACAAAGAGATAAAAGAAAAGACAGCTGGGCCCGGGGGACCACTACCACCAAGAGGCGGAGACACGTAGTGGCCCCAAATGCCAGGCTGCGCTGATATTTATTGGATACAAGACAAAGGGGCAGGGTAAGGAGTGAGAGCCATCTTCAATGATTGACAAGGTCGTGTGAGTCACTTGTCCACTGGACAGGGGACCCTTCCCTGTTTGGCAGCTGAGGTGGAGAGACAGAGAGAGAGAGGACACAGCCTACGCCATTATTTCTTCGTATCAGAGGCTTTTAGTACTTTCATTGATTTTGCTACTGCTATCTAGAAGGCAGAGCCAGGTGTGCAGGATGGAACATGAAGGCGGACTAGGAGTGCGACCGCTGAAGCACAGCATCACAGGGAGACGGTTAGGCCTCCGGATAACTGCGGGCGGCCTGACTGATGTCAAGCCCTCCACAAGAGGTGGAGGAGTGGAGTCTTCTCTGAACTCCTCTGGGGAATGGGAGACTCCCTTTCCCGGTCTGTTAAGTAGCAGGTGCTTTTCCTTGACACTGACGCTACCGCTAGATCGCAGTCCACTTGGCAACGGGCATTCCTCCCAGACGCTGGCGTTACCACTAGACCAAGGAGCCCTCTGGTGGCCCTTCCCGGGCATAACAGAAGGCTCACACTTGTCTTCTGGTCACTTCTCACTATGTCCCCTCAGCTCCTATCTCTGTATGGCCTGGTTTTTCCTAGGTTATGATTGTAGAGCAAGGATTATTATAATATTGGAGTAAAGAGTAATTGCTACAAACTAAAGATTAATGCTATTCATATATAATCATATCTATGATCTATATCTAGTATAACTATTCTTATTTTATATATTTGATTACACTGGAACAGCTCGTGCCCTCGATCTCTTGCCTCGGCACCTGGGTGGCTTGCCACCTACATTCTTCAGGCTTCTGGAGAAGAGATAACATTTTGGGAACGTGACACAAAGATCTGGCAACAGTACCTCTACTGGGCGTGGACTGAAAGTCTGAGAGGGGGGCCTACTTTTCACTGTCTAACTTGCATTAGTCAGGTTAGGCCAGGCTGTGCTGCAATAAGAAATAAGCCCTGACATCTCAGTGGCTTAACCAGGAAGGGCTATTTCCCATTTCCACGAAGTCCACTACGGGTGGGGCAACTCTTCTCCACCTTGCAGGAACCAAGGCCCCCTGATTGCCCCAGTAGGGGAAGAGAGAGAGGAAGCAGAGTAGCTCCTAGTTGCCTTGTCCCAGGAGAACATTTTATTTCCATCCCATTGGCCAGAACCAGTCCCAAGGCCCTGACCAAACTGCAGGGGAGCCTGGGAAATGGAGAAGAGCCCACGGACATTTGGTCAACTCTGTCTCTGCCACAGTGCTTTAGTGCTGTTAGGATTTTGTTTTGAACCCTGTAAATATATGGCTTCTCCAACGTAAAAAGAAAGAAAAGAGAAAAGGAGAGTTGTTATCTAATGCATATATTATACATTATGTTATATTTTCTATGTATGTAACAGGTGGAATAGATCACCTCTCCTCACCCAACTGAACAAAATGCAAAACACAATAGATGCTGTCAAAGAGATATGTCATATCCACATTTTACTGAAAATAGTAACAATTTCTCCAAAACTGTGGTTCCTGAAGTAAATAGACTTAAAATAAATGATGAAAGTTTGAGCCGGGCGCGGTGGCTCAAGCCTGTAATCCCAGCACTTTGGGAGGCCGAGACGGGCGGATCATGAGGTCAGGAGATCGAGACCATCCTGGCTAACACAGTGAAACCCCGTCTCTACTAAAAATACAAAAAACTAGCTGGGCGACGTGGCGGGCGCCTGTAGTCCCAGCTACTCGGGAGGCTGAGGCAGGAGAATGGCGTAAACCCGGGAGGCGGAGCTTGCAGTGAGCTGAGATCCAGCCACTGCACTCCAGCCTGGGAGACAGAGCCAGACTCCGTCTCAAAAAAAAAAAAAAAAAAAAAAGAAAGTTTGAATCTTAGCAGATACCAAACATGTAGATCTTACTTTGCACAGGGTTTAGCACATAACGGGTGCTCAGTAAATGGTTGTTGAGTGAATATGCGAGAATGCAGAATGTGGCAGCTGGCAGAGAAGGCCCCTCTGAGCCGTGGGAGGGGGACAGGCCGTGTTTGCTGTGGTGTTTGCCCATGGCTTTCGGGTCATCTCAGTAGAGAGGGTGCCTGGATAAACGACTCTTTTCAGAGCTCAAAGACCGTTTACCAAAACTGGGCCCAGCCCTTTAGGGCTAGCTGTATTTCCCTGTTTGCATCGAGGAAAGGGGAAATGAGGGCTCCAACCTGGGCTCGGAGCTGCCACCTGCTGGATGCGGTGGCTCATGCCTGTAATCCCAGCACCTTGGGAGGCGGAGGCTGGTGGATCACCTGAGGTCAAGAGTTTGAGACCAGCCTGGCCAACATGGCGAAACCCTGGAGAGGGAAGTGAGGCAGCCGAGGACGCATAGTGGCTGCAGGAGACCCAGCCCTGCCATGGCCTGACGCACTGTCCCTCTAGGTGGCAGTGTGTAGGACTCATGCACCCCCCAGGGAGGCTCTAAGAGAGTCCCCCATTTGACCGACACCCCTGATTTCTTAGAAGGCCCTAGCCTGGCTGGGCGTGATGGCTCACACCTATAATCCCAGCACTTTGGTAGGCTGAGGCAGGTGGATCACCTGAGGTCAGGAGTTCAAGACCAGCCTGGGGCCAACATGATGAAACCCCGTCTCTACCAAAAATACAAAAATTAGCTGGGTGTGGTGGCGGGCACTTGTAGTTCCCAGCTGCTCAGGAGGTTGAGGCAGGAGAATCACTGGAACCCAGGTGGCAGAGGTTGCAGTGAGCCAAGATTGCGCCATTGCACTCCAGCCTGGGTGACAGAGCAAAAGTCTCAAAAAAAAAAAAAAAAAAAAAAAAAGAAAGAAAGAAAGAAAAGAAGAAGAAGAAGGCCCTGGCCCTGGGGCTCCAGTGTCTATCTTCCAAGGGCTGTGGCCTTCATCTGGCCTCGGGCTCCTGCCTGGCTTCTCTTCTCCTCTGCCCTCCGCCTCCCAAGGCTACAGCCCCTCCTCCTCTACGTGTTCCCTCTCATCCCCGCAGCCTGGGGGAGCTTCTTCCTTTCTGCTCTTGGTGGAGCAGAAATTCTTGCTGGGCTCCTTCCCCCACACCAGGAGGGCTGTGAGGAGTGGCCTTGCTGCTTCCATCTTCTTTCTTCTGCACTGGCCGTTCCCCCTTCCCAACTGGACAGCAGCATCCCAGAGGCAGGACTGTGACTCCTTCTAAACCTTGGTGCCCCCAGCTATGCCCAGTATGGAGACTCCAGCATGAAGTCTGGTGCAATAAAGGGTGAGCCATTCTCATTACCCGCCTTCCCATGTCCTCCTCTGGTCAGTGGGCTGTGCTGGTCCAGGAAGCCAGGGATTTTTGGCTTCTGAGATGCAGTCTCCCCCACTCCACACGTTTTTTTTTTTTTGGTTTTTGGTTTGTTTTGAGACAGAGTCACATTCTCTTGCCCAGGCTGGAGGGCAGTGGCATGATTATGGCTCACTGCAACCTCTGCCTCCTAGGCTCAAGCAATCCTCCCACCTCAGCCTCCCAAGTATCTTGGACTACAGGTGCATGCCATCACACCTGGATAATTTGTATATTTTTTGGTAGAGATGGGGTTTCAAACTCCTGGGCTCAAGTGATGCACCCACCTTGGCCTCCCAAAGTGCTAGCGTTACAGGCATGAGCCACTGCGCCCTGCCAAATTCCAAACGTTTCTTGACAGCGTTAGTGAAATTCACGTTCCTGCACCTCAGTTTGTTCATCTGTATAATGGGAGTGATACTGGTACCCCCTTTTCAGAATCGACATGAGGATGAATACCTGCACGTAGGAAACAGAATAAATATATTGATAGATAAATATTGTGAACGTAATAAATTCCTAACACATGAACAGGAAGTTGTGGAGGTGATGGAGCCTGCCTCTCCCTTGCCCTTTGCTGAGGTCCAGGCACACACAGTAGGGGCTTTGTCGATGCTTATTTATATCCGATGTTCTTTTGCTTCCTGGGGGCTTGTCTGCAAAAGTTGCAGGGGACGGGGTGGAGGGCAGCTGGTCAACCACCAGATCAGACTGCGAGAGGGGCGAGTGTGAGCGCGCAGCTGCTGGGTGCGCTCGGGGCAACCTCGTGGCTTCCGAGTTACCAGCCCCGCGCGGATAAAGGGGCACGGAGGGCAATTTGCAGACTGCGCCCTGCACACCCTGATCCTCGGCCTTGCGCAGGGCCCATTCCAGTCACCGCCACCGGGGGCCACCATTGCGCCGCGGACGGCCCCGCTCCTCCGGGGAGCCGCAGACCTGCCTCCCTCCGGGGCCCTCTCTTCTCCTCTCTGGGACAGTGTCCCTGCTGCCTCTAGAACTCTCTTCTGAATCTCCACTTCCCCAGCCAGATGTCATCCTGATAATCAGACCTACGGAGATCGGACCGTTTACTTTTTCTTTTTTTCTTTCTTTTTTTTTTTTTTTTTTTCTGAGACGGAGTTTTGCTCTTGTTGCCCAGGCTGGAGCGCAGTGGCGCGATCTTAGCTCACTGCAACCTCCACCTCCCGGGTTCAAGCGATTCTCCTGCCTCAGCCTCCCGAGTAGCTGGAATTACAGGCATGCGCCACCACGCCCAGCTAATTTTGTATTTTTAGTAGAGATGGGGTTTCACGATGTTGGCCAGCTGGTCTGGAACTCCTAACCTCAGGTGATCCGCCCTTCTCCGCCTCCCAAAGTGCTGGGATTACAGGCATGAGCCACCGCGCCCCTCCCAGGCTGTTTTCTTAGATCCTCACTTGAAGATCCTAACAGTTTGCTTTGGAGATGGACATCGTGATGGGTCTCACTGGGGAAGGCACTGCGCTCTGGGAGACACAGCTCCTAGGGGCAGGTGTCAAGGCCCGGCCACACCAGGCTGCCCCTCCCACCTCAGTCCCCACCAGACCCGCCCCTGCCTCCTCCACCCCATTAGGCTGAGGATGATCAGAGGGGCCCTGGCCCACTGCCTGGGTCCCTGCTCAGAGGCCCCACACGGCTCATGGGGAAAAGGAGACATGGGCCCAGTGACAGGTTACCCAGCTCTGATGGGAAAAGCGAGGTCATGGAGCCCTGCCTGTCCTGGGTGCTTCTGTTCATCAGCCTGCTTGGGTCTGGGCTGTCCCCTGAGTCTCAGGCTCCTCATCTGGGCTGGCATTGGGGGCCAGGCTTCAGCCAGGTCTAGACTCCCCACTGGCCACTCAGGCATCAGTCACTCCACCTGGGACCCCAGGAGCCACAGGGCAGGACAGCTGACAAAGAAGGGGGCCCCCACTTCACCCTGAGGCTGCCTTGAGCCTCCCGTGTCTGGTGAGGACCCCACAGCCCCATTGTCCGGGGAGGGCAGGACTCTCTGAGTCTCATCCCAGCCCCGGTAGGTGTCGGTGTCGGGGAGAATTCAGGGCCTGTTACCGTCACCATCGTTCTCAGTTTTCCCAAAAGTAAGGTGAGTATTCGTGGTGCCAATGAGCCAGATTCCAGGCCCAAGTGTGCATTAAAATGTCCCTGGGGAGGCCGGGCACGGTGGCTTAAGCCTGTAATCCCAGCACTTTGGGAGGCCGAGACGGGCGGATCACGAGGTCAGGAGATCGAGACCATCCTGGCTAACACGGTGAAACCCCGTCTCTACTAAAAAAAAAAATACAAAAAACTAGCCGGGCGACGTGGCGGGCGCCTGTAGTCCCAGCAACTCGGGAGGCTGAGGCAGGAAAATGGCGTAAACCCGGGAGGCGGAGCTTGCAGTGAGCTGAGATCCGGCCACAGCACTCCAGCCTGGGCGACAAAGCAAGACTCCGTCTCAAAAAAAAAAAAAAAAAAAAAAAATTTCCCTGGGGAAACGTAGAGGGTGTAATTTGGCAGGCTCTGCAGAGATTTTAGAGGTGCCTGCAATTCACTTATGCCTTTCCACTGCAGTGGTGGAATGGTGTCCCCAAAAAAGACATGTTCAAGTCTTAACCCTGGGAGCGTGAGAATAACGTTATTTGAAAAGAGTGTCTTTGCCAATGTAACTAAGGAAAGGATCTTGGGATGAGACTATCCTGGATTGCTCCAGTAGGCGCTAAACACAATGACAAGTTTATAAGAAGAGGAGAGACAGAGCAGAGAGGACCACGTGATGACGGAGGCAGAGGAAACTGGGGTGATGTGGGCACAGCCAACGAATGCCTGGGGCTACTAGAAGCTGGAAGAGGCAAGAAGGACCCTACCCCAGGCCTTTCCAAGGGAGCATGAGCCTGCTGACCCCTTGGTTTTGGAGTTCTGGGCTCCAGAACTGTGGGAGTGTCAACGCCTATTGCTCTCAGCCTCCCAGTCTGTGGTATTTGTATGGCAGCCAAGGAAATACACACAGCAGCCTAGAAAAATCCTTGCCCATGTGCACAGTGAGTTATATACTCAAAGACATTTCCAGAGTGTGGTTGGCAGCAACCCGTGTACTCACAGCTTGCCCATCTGTGGCTTGGAACCGGTGCTGGCCAAGGTGGGGATGTTTTAGTTGGTGTGATCCAGAAAGAAAGACTGGAATAAAGAGAGAAAGTTGCGCAACCCTTAGGGAAAGAACTTTCTAGGCAGAGGCAATGAAAGACCCTAAAAATGAGTGGTCAAGTTGGAGGCACAGCAAGGATCCCAGAGGGGCTGGAGCAGAAGGAGGGTGAGCTGGGACCCACCAGGAAATGGAACGTTAAAAGCTGCCTGTGCAGCTAGCGTTCTAGGAGAGTTGGGATAAGCACGGGTTGCATTTTCTCGTTTATTTTTCGTTTTCTCGTTTATTTTTCGTTCTTAACAGAGTGTATAGGGATGAATGTGTGTATTAGTCAGGGTTCTCCAGAGGGACAGAACTAATGGGATGTACATATGAAAGGGAGTTTACTCAGGAGAATTGACTTATGATCACAAGGTCAAGTCCCATGATAGCCTGTCTGCCAGCTGAGGAGCAAGGAAGCCGGTGGTGGATCAGTCCCAGTCCCTAAACCTCAAAAGTAGGCAAGTCGACAGTGCAGCCTTCAATTTGTGGTCAGAAGCTAGGACAACAGGCATGTGCAACCACACCTGGCTGATGTTTACATTTTTTGCTGAGATGGAATCTCACTATATTGCCTAAACTCCTGGCCTCAAGTGATCCTCCCACCTCAGCCTCCCAAAGTGGTACACGTCCTTTTAAATGACAAATTATGTCATACTGTAGACGGTGTCCTGAATTTAATTCTACTACACAATATACTTTGGATAACAAACCAACTGTGAAATAGGCAAGACTAAGAATAACAAAAGTTTATCTCTCCACTGTTCTCCTCCGAGTCCAGCACAGGTCACTGGGGATTCTGCTCCACGTGGTCATGCAGGGACCCAGGCCTGGAAGGTCCATCAATCTGTGTCGCAGTCATTGCAATCTCTTCCACGTGGCTTGGTAGAGAAAGGAGGAGTGTGAAGAACCTACATTTGGTTTTTGGTTTCCTTTTTAGTTTCTATTATGGACATTTCAAACATACCCAATGTAGGTATTGTAATCAGACCTCCCTATACCAACAACCAGCCTCAGCAGTGATCAAGATTCTGCTGTTCTCATTGCAACAATGACCTCATTCCCTACCCCCGCCTTTTTTTGCTGAATCATTTCACCTGTAAATACTTCAGTACATATCTAACAGATACAGATTTTTCACATAACCATGATACATTATCCCACTAGCAAATTAACAATAAAATTCAATACCCAGATCCTTTCCATTTATTTCAACAGTTAAAAACTGTCAGCTGGGCACGGTGGCTCGTGCCTATGATACCAGCACTCTGGGAGGCTAAGGAGGGCAGATCACTTGAGGTCAGGAGTTTGAGACTAGCCTGATCAACATGGCAAAAACCCATCTCTAACAAAAATACAAAAATTAGCAGGGTGTGGTGGTGGACACCTGTAATCCCAGCTACTTGGGAGGCTGAGGCAGGAGAATCACTTGAACCCAGGGGGCAGAGGTTGCAGTGAGCCAAGATTGCACCATTGCCCTCCAGCCTGGGTCACAGAGGGAGATTCTGTCTCAAAAAGAAAAAAAAGGGTTTAAAAAAAATTTTTTTAAACAGCCTCACCTATATGACTTCATTTAACCTTGATCACCTCTTCAAAGGTCATCTTTAAGTATAGTTATACTTTGAGGTGCACTAGAGGTTAAGTTTTTATCATATAAATTTTAGGGGCACAGTTCATTCACATATGAGTATGTATATAGACATCTGTATATACACACGTATATATACACACACAAACGGTTTTTGAAAAAAAGAAACTCAAACTGAAGAAAAGGGTTATAGCAAAAGTTTTCCTTCCTATCCTGTCCCCAGCCCTCTAATTCCTATCCCCAGAACGACCCACAGTTTTATTGTTGCGTATACTTCTTCCCAGAGAGGTTCTCTGCATATATAAGCATGCATATATATGCCTTTTTTTTTTTTTTTTATTTTGAGACGGGGCCTCACTCTGTCATGCAGACTGGAATACAGTGGCACTATCATAGCTCACTGCAGCCTTGAACTCCTGGACTCAAGGAATCCTCCTACTTCACTTCCCAAGAAGCTAGAATTATAGGCATGCATCACCACACCTAGCTGATGTTTACATTTTTTGGTAGAGATGCTATCTCGCTGTATTGCCCAGGCTGGTCTCAAACTCCTAGTCTCAAGTGATCCTCCCACCTCAGCCTTCCAAAGTGGTACATGCTCTTTTAAATGACAAATTATATTATACTATAGACAGGGTCCTGAATTTACTTCTACTCCACAATATACCTTCAATAACAAACCAACTGTGAAATTGCCAAGACTCAATATAATAAAGATTTATTTATCCACTGTTCTCCTCCAAGTTCAGCACAGGTCATTGGGGGTTCTGCTCCACATGGTCACACAGGGATCCAGGCCTAGAAGATTCACCAGGTTGTGACACAGTCATTGCAACCTCTTCCAAGTGTCTCGGTAGAGAAGGAGAGAATGTGAAGAATCCACATTTCGTTTTTGGTTTCCTTTTTACATAGACATTTAAAACATACCCAAGTGTAGGTAGTGTAAACACACCCCCATATACCAACACGCAGCCTCAGCAAGGAGCAATATTTCACTGTTCTTGTTCCAACAATGACCTCATTCCCCACCCCCACCTTTTCTTGCTGGATCATTTCACCTGCAGATACTTCGGTGCATATCTAACAGATACAGAGGTTGTTTTACGCAACCATAATGCATGATCCCACCTAGCCAATTAACAATATAATTCAGTTTCCAGACCATTTCCATTTATTTCAACAGTTAAAAACTGTTTTTCTAAAGTTTTTTTTTTTTTAACAGCCTCACCTATATGACTTCATTTAACTTTAATCACCTTTCAAAGGTCATATCTTCAAGCACAGTCATACTCTGAGGTGTACTAGAGGTCAAGTTTTTAACGTGAGTTTTGGGGACACAATTCAGTCACGTGTGTGTATGCACACATGTATACATGTATACACAGACACACACACACACACACACACGGTTTTGGAAAAAACAAACTCAAACTGAAGAAAAAGGTTGGGGGAGAGGTTCCAGACCCGCAGGCCGCGCGCACAGAGCTCTCAGCGCCGCTCCCAGCCACAGCCTCCCGCGCCTCGCTCAGCTCCAACATGGCGAAAGTCTCTAGCCCTACAGAAACTGAGCGGTGCATCGAGTCCCTGATTGCTGTTTTCCAGAAGTATGCTGGGAAGGATGGTTATAATTACACTCTCTCCAAGACGGAGTTCCTAAGCTTCATGAATACAGAACTGGCCGCCTTCACAAAGAACCAGAAGGACCCTGGTGTCCTTGACCGCATGATGAAGAGACTGGATACCAACAGTGATGGACAGCTAGATTTCTCAGAATTTCTTAATCTGATTGGTGGCCTAGCTATGGCTTGCCATGACTCCTTCCTCAAGGCTGTCCCTTCCCAGAAGCGGATCTGAGGACCCCTTGGGCCTGGCCTTCAAACCCATCCCCTTTCCTTCCAGCCTTTCTGTCATCATCTCCATAGCCCACACATCCCCTGAGCCCAGCATACCAACCACCTCATGCAGGCCCCACCTGCCATTAGTAATAAAACAATATCACTTTTTTAAAACATAAAAAAAAAAAAAGAAAAAGGTTATAGTAAAAATTCTCCTTCCTACCATCTCTCCAGTCCTCTAATTCCTGTCCCCAGAAGCACCCACAGTTTTATCATTTTCTATACTTCCTTCCAGAGAGGTTCTCTGCATATATAAGCATACATATATATATGCCTTTTTTTTTTTTTTTTCTTTTTTTGGTGACGGGGCCTCACTCTGTCACCCAGACTGGAATGCAGTGGCACAATCATAGCTTACCGCAAGCTTGAACTCCTGGACTCAAAGAATCCTCCCACTTCAATTGCCAAGAAGCTAGAATTACAGGCATGTGTCACCACACCTGGCTGATGTTTACATTTTTTGTAGGGATGATATCTCGTTATATTGCCCAGGCTAGTCTCAAACTCCTGGCCTCAAGTGATCTTCCCACCTCAGCTTCCCCAAATGGTACATGCCCTTTTAAATGACAAATTATATTATACCATAGACAGTGTCCTGAATTTACTTCTTCTACTCCACAATATACCTTCAATAACAAACCAACTGTGAAATTGCCAAGACTCAATATAACAAAGATTTATTTATCCACTGTTCTCCTCCAAGTTCATCACAGGTCATGGGGGTTCTACTCCACATGGTCACACAGGGATCGAGGCCTAGAAGATTCACCAGGTTGTGACACAGTCATTACAACCTCTTCTAAGTGGCTTGGTAGAGAAAGAGTGTGAAGAATTCACATTTAGTCTTTGGTTTCCTTTTTACATAGACATTTCAAACATACCCAAGTGTAGGTAGTGTAAACAGACCCCCATATACCAACACCCAGCCTCAGCAAGGAGCAATATTTCACTGTTCTTGTTCCAACAATGACCTTATTCCCCATCCCTACCTTTTCTTGCTGAATCATTTCACCTGCAGATACTTCAGTGCATATCTAACAGATAGAGATTTTTTGCATAACCATAATGCTTGATCCCCATAGCAAATTAGCAATATAATTCAGTACCCAGACCATTTCCATTTATTTCAATAGTCAAAAACTGTCTTTTTAAAGTTTTTTTTTAACAGCCTCACCTGTATGACTTCATTTAACCTTAATCAACTCTTCAAAGATCATATCTCCAAGTACAGTCATACTTTGAGGTGTACTGGAGGTTAAGTTTTGTTTTTTGTTTGTTTGTTTTTGTTTTTGAGATGGAGTTTCACTCTTGTTACCCAGGCTGGAGTGCAATGGCGGGATTTTAGCTCACCGCAACCTCCACTTCCTTGGTTCAAGTGATTCTCCTGCCTCAGCCTCCCAAGTAGCTGGGATTACAGGCATGCGCCATTACGCCGGGCTAATTTTTTTGTATTTAGTAGAGACGGGCTTTCACCATGTTAGTCAGGGTGGTCTCGAACTCCTGACCTCAGGTGATCCACCCACCTTGGCCTCCCAAAGTGCTGGGATTAGAGGCGCGAGCCACCGCGCCTAAGTTTTTAACATATGAGTTTGGGGGACCCAATTCAGTCATATATGTGTGTGTATACACACCTATACACACACACAGACACATATATATGGTTTTTGAAAAAAGAAACTCATACTGAAGAAAAGGGTTACAACTAAGACAAAAGGTTTTATGCCTATTTTGTTGAATTGAAAACCAAACAAGGCCTATGCATTGCGTTGTTGGCTGTGTCTGCTGGGTCTCTTTATTTTTGACTTCAGTGATGAGACCGCACAGCAGGAGAGTGGCACAGAGAGGACACGAAGGGGAAACCTGAACCGCAGGAGGTTTACAGGGAAGAATGAAAGTGGGTGATGCTTTGCCTTAAGCCATAAATGAAGGCAAGGGAGAGCAAGCAGGCAGCCTTGATGTTAGCAGGGAAGTGAAGAAGAAAAAGATGGAAGAAAGAAAGGAAGGACCAGGGAGGAAGGGAAGGTGGGAGGGAGGGTGGGTGGGACGGGGTAGAAGGAAGGTATCAAAATTTAGAAGGAAGGTATCAAAATTCGCACATCATATCAAGAACAAGGAAAATTCCAACATCAATGTGAATAAACAATCCACAAATGAGAAGATGAATGAGATGACAGAATGATTAATACATTGTTGGAGAAGGATTTTAAAGCAGCCATCATCAAAATGCTTCAACAGCAATTATGAATTCCCTTGAAACAAATGAATGCATTAAAAATCTCAGCTGTCAGCCCGGCACGGTGGCTCACACCTGCACTTTGTGGGGCTGAGGCAGTTGGATCACTTGAGCTCAGGAGTCCAAGATCAGCCTGGGCAGAATAGTGAGACCCTATCTCTACAAAAACTACAAAAATTAGCCAGGTGTAGTGGCCTGTGCCTGTAGTTCCAGCTACTCGTACTAGAGAGGCTGAGGTGTGAGGATAACTTGAGCCCAGGAGGCAGAGGTTGCAGTGAGCTGTGATCAGCCACTGCACTCCAGCCTGGGCGACAGAGCTAGACCTTGTCTCAAAAAATAAAAATAAAAATAAAAAAGTCTTAGCTGTGAAAACTGATCTTACAAATTGGATTATTCTTGTCATACCTGATTAAACAAAGTCAAGAAGCCAGGAGGATAAAAGCACTCCCCATTCATAACAGTACTCCAAAAATGTAATTCTCTGCAAGCCTGGCTACTGAAACTGCCTGCTGTAACCTGAAATGAGTTTTATGCAATAGCTGCTGACACAACCTGATGCAACCCTAAGACTAGGTTTACTCACTGCCCTCAGTCACCAATCAGAGCTTGCCAGCTCCTCAAAACCTCCTTCATGCTGATGAACTTTCTTGAAGAGCAATAGGTAATATTTCTCCTTTTTACAAAACTTTTAAACTTCCCTTTGTTTTCTGGATATATTGAAGACTCCCTAGTCTGTATGTGTGCCCCAAATTGCAATTCTTTCTTCCCAAATAAAATGTTTTAATTTCAGAGATTTTTCTCTATGTTTTACTGGACTTTGACACAGCAAAGAAATGGAAGTTATAGAAAAGAACCAAATGGAGAATATAGGATTGAAAAATACAGCCGGGTGTGGTGGCTCATGCCTGTAATCCCAGCACTTTGGGAGGCTGAGGTGGGTGGATCACGAGGTCAGGAGATCAAGACCATCCTGGCCAAGATAGTGAAACCTCGTCTGTACTAAAAAATACAAAAATTAGCCAGGCACTGTGGCAGGTGCCTGTAATCCCAGCTACTCAGGAGGCTGAGGCAGGAGAATCGCTTGAACCCAGGGGGAGGAGGTTGCAGTGAAATGAGATCACACCATTGCACTCCAGCCTGAAGGTTTGGGCACAGCGGCTCATGCCTGCAATCCCAGCACTTTGGGAGGTCAAGGTGGAAGGATCGCTTGATTCCAGGAGTTCAAGACCAGCCCGGGAAACATAGGGACACCTCATCTGTACAAAAAATGAACAAAATTAGCCAGGCATGGTAGTGTGTGCTTGTGGCCCCACCTACTCTGGAGGCTAAGGTAGGAGGATCTCTTGACCCCAGGAATGCGGAGGCTGCAGTGAGCTGAGACTGTGCCACTGCACTCCAGCCTGGGTGACACAGTGAGACTCTGTCTTTAAAAAAAAAAAAAGAAAAGAAAATGGCCAAAGGAAGTTCTCTAAATAGGCTTTGAAGTTCAGAAAGGAAAGAGGAATATTGGACTAATTAAAAATAGGGGTAAAAATATGAGATTGTCCTTCTTATGCATTTTAAAAATCATCTTTGATGCCTGACACCAAAAATCATGGCATTTGATGTGGTGCTCAATATATGTAGAGGAAAGACTTAATGAAAAGTTAAAAGTGGGAAGAGAAAGAGACCTAAGTAAAGGTGATGTAGGTAATGTTCTTGCGTTTCACTCAAAATGCTGAGCTGAGAGCCTCAGACCATGGTACGTTATGCAGACAATCATGTAAGTATGCAACCATGCAATGTGAACGATGGGGATACGTCCTCAGAAACGCATCAACTGGGTGATTTCGCCATTGTGCGAACATTATAGAGTATACTCACACAACCCTAGATGGTGTCGCCTGCTGCACACCTGGGCTAGGTGGTACAGCTGATTGCTTCTAGGCTACACACCTGCACAGCACGGTACTGCTCTGAACACTGTAGGCAAAGGTTGCACAACAGTAAGTACTTGTGTATCTAAACATATCTAAAAACAGAAAAGACATAGTAAAAATATGGAGTTGTAACGTTATGGTACCATCATTGTATATGTGGTCCGACATTAACTGAAACATCACTATGGGGTGCACGGCTGTATTGTAATACCCAGTGTCTGTCTGTCTCTCTCTCGCATGCACACGCTCTCTTTCTTTGCCTCTAGTGGCAAAAGGTATACCTTCTCTCCCCACTCCCCTAATTGAGGTTCCTTTTTGCTCACCTTGAAAGTGGGGGAGGGAGTCTGAGACTAGGGCAAGAAGGATGCTGTTCACGTCCTCCATGACTGAGTGGACAATTTCTGCATCTGGGTGGCCCTGTCCCCACCCACTCCCTCTCCTCTTTGGTCTTGTAAACATTTTTGGCTGTCATTTCCCAATCCGAAGAGGGAAGCTTGCCCAGTGGATGGTGAATTGTAGGAACTTGGGGGAATGTCTGTGCCCTGGGTTTTCCTCTGGAGAAGTGTCTCTCCCCTTCTTAGTCCTAGCATCCCACAAGGACTGATCCTTCCCTGGGCTATAGAAGGGGACACAGCCCAGCTGGTCAGAGCCTCCTGTGCCCAGCTGGGATGAACAAAGGACACAGGAAGGATCCCTGGGACCCAATCCGGGGCTCTTGCTGGAGTTGTTAGTAAGAGAAGAGAATTGCCCATCATCGCAGCTGAGGCTGCTGGGGCCATCTTGTCACTGCAAAGGGAAAAGATGCTTGAAAACGGACAGACAGACAGACAGACGGTGCCTGGTGTGGTGCCGGTTCCCAGATCCTGCATGCCTGAAGCGCGGCACTGCCTGGCCTTCTCAGTAAGGTGAGCCGATAAGTTCCCTTGTTTTTCCTACCTCAAGTCAGTTTGAGTTGTGTTTTCTGTCACCTGCAACCACGAGAGTCCTAATGCCGGGGTGTTGGGTTCCAGCCCCCTTCTTGGATAAGATGCCTTTCCCAGCCCCTGGGCACTTTGCCAGAATCCCCAGGAGTCAACAGGCCTTGAGGCGATGAAAAGGCTCTCACTTTACAGATGCAGAAACAGGCCCGAAGAAAGACTGGGATTCACTCAAGGCCTTCCCTGCCCATGGGATCTTTTGAATTCCATTTTGGACTCTCACCAGCAGAGAGTCTTGTTCAACAGAAACAGTTTTTTTGCCCCAGTCCTCTCTCATTTTTAACTCCATGTCAGTGGTGTGAGCCTAAAGCTAGGCTTGCCAGACAAAACACAGGACACCCGATTCAATTTGAATTTGAGATCGGCAATGAATAACTTTTTCGTGTACATATGTTCCAAATATTGCATGAGACACGTTCCTACTAAAGAAATGCATTGCTCATCTGAAATTCAAATGTAGCTCTGGATGTTGTATTTTTATGTACTTGGCAACGCTATCTAAAGCAGGGACAGGGGATGCAGGAAGAGGGCAAGGTTACCTCTTTATGAGGACCAGGGGAAGAGTCGGGGTAGGGTGGGTGCCAAGATGCAGCCTCAGAAAAATAATCTTCCCCATCTCCCGCCAGAATGCCTGCATCACCCACAGTCTCTCATCAGGGCTTTGCAGCTGCCAGGTCAGTAAAAATGGTGGATTGGAGAGCAAACATATTAACCATCAACAGTCTAGTGTGAATTAGTTTACGTACATTTACTTGTTATCCATCTGCTGTTATTCCTTCCCTGTGCAGAAGGAAGAAGACTCCAGAGAGGGAGGAGGTGCTGATAAGCCTCTTTCTTCATTTTCTCCCTGAAGTGCTGGTCTTCAGAGCACAAAGGGTAGAATCTGAACTGGTTGGTTCCCTGCACATTAGAACCACAGGGGAGCTTTAAAAAAAAAATCCCAGTGTCCAGACCACACCCATCCCCATTAAATCACAATCTCAGCTGGGCACCGCGGTTCACACCTGTAATCCCAGCACTTCGGGAGGTCAAGGCAGGAGGACCACTTGAGCCCAAGAGATTGAGACCAGCCTGTGCAACATAGCAACACCCCATTGCTACAAATTAAAAAAAAAAAAAAGAGCTGGGCCTGGGTCTGTCGTCCCAGCTACTTGAGAGGCTGAGGCAACAGGATCCTTTGAGCCCAGGAGGTGAAGACCGCAGTGATCGGTGATTACACACTGCACTCCAGCCTGGATGACAGAGTGAGACTGTCTTAAGAAAGAGAGAGAGAGAAGGAAAGAAAGACAAAAAACACCCCAGAATCTCCATGAGTGGGTTCCAGCTATCATCTTTTTCCAATGTGCAGCCAAATTTGAGAACCAGTGGACATAATAGCTCAGGACAGATCGTTCTATCCTTGGTGAGGGTTGCTGTGGATAGGCAGCTGACTCTGTGTCAGGCATCCCGCAGACATTATTTCACTGGATTCCTGTATAGCCCGACCATGCAGACCCTGTTAACCTCATGTCCACAGAAGGATGCAGGCTCAGAGAGGTGATGTGACTTACTCAAGGTCATACAGCAATCAAAGGGCCCTGCCCACAGCCCCTGAGCTGCCTGCAGGCTGTGTGGCTCCAGGTGAGTGCCTTTCCTGTCTTGCCCTGCCACAGGTAGAGAAGGCTGTGTCCACGAGCATCATTTGGCCCTGCCTGCCAGCTCTCTAATCAGCATGGTTACATGACGAGGACACCAAAGAGTGAGAACGGCATCTCGATTGGCAAATAGAGACAGGGAATGGCCCAAGGGTCAACTCTGGGTGTCCTGGGCATGTCATCAGTGAGACCCTTTACTGAAGAGCGGGGAGGCTTCACCTGAAATAGCCTTTGTAGTCTTCAACAATGACATTACCCCCCTCACTGCCAATGTAAGTACCTGGGAACTACTGCCCTGAGCTACCCAACCCTCCTCCCCGACTCCCTCCACCATCCCTAATCGCTGGCAAACACTCACTTGGAATTGTGTTTCATGCACACATTGGTGTCCGGTTGCACCTGCTCCTCCTTGCGCTCAGGATGTGGACCCACACCTGGTCACCCTGACCGCTAATTCTTGCCTTCTTGCCTTCCCAGCCTGCCTTGCAGCTGGGGCTGACCTGGTCCTGCGATGCAAACCTGGTTCATAGGATGTAACCGGAATTTGCTGAAAGGTTCTAAGGGAAGTGTTGGCTTTCTTGATGAGAGAGGCCCAGCCCAAAATGATTCCCTCTCACTGAGTACAGGGCGCTCAGCTGAAGCCACAGCAGCCCTGCCGAGACAAGGCCCCAGCATGACAGGGACACCAAGGGAATCACAGAGGGCACAGCTCAGGCGTCGCTGGGCCATTGGGTCCCTCTGGATTTGTGGCTGGGCAAAAAGAAAGCCTATTCGCTCAGGTCAGTGGTCCTCGGTTAAGGGTGATTTTGCCCCCCAAGGACATGCAACAACTTCTGATGGTATTTTGGTTGTCACAACTTGGGGGTTGCTACAGGCATCTAGTGGGTGGGCTGCTAAACGCAGCAACATCTTCCCCTCAGTGAAGAGTACTGAGGGTGAGGGCCTGACTTAGGCCACTGTTCCTTGGTGTTTCTGTTTTCTGCAACCAAAAATTCTCCTGGCAGAGAGGCCGCCCTAACCACTGAGATTGCTGGAGAGAAGGTGGTCTGAGGAAGCCAAGTCCCTAGATGTGAGAAAAGGGCAGGACAGCAGGGTCCAAACCAACCTCCACCACTAGAGCTGGCTGGCCCAAACCCGTTGAACTTCCCACCCGAGCTTTTGGTGTCAAGAGCAAACACACCGAGGGTTTCCTCCCGTGGACGGCACTGCCCCCACCAGCCCCTTTCCCACTTTCCCTAACATTCCAGGAGGATAACAGAACGCAACTTTTGATACAAACAAAGTCCATTTTAATGTACAAAACAAACCTCACTTACATACATAAATATAATTTGGGGGCATAAATAATGTAAGAAAATAAGAGATGTACATATCAAAATAAATTACTCATAAATATCACGTTGGAAAACTAAGTGCTGGGGAAAGGGTTCTAAGTCTTCCCCCGCTGCTTCCACACCGCAAGTTATTGACAAGACTTAGGGTCTTCAAATCTTTTCTTTTCCTGATTTTTGAACGAGAAGTGCAGGTTGACATAAGGTGGGGGCCTGGGAAGCCCCAATCCATGGGGAGACATGTGAGGTGGGCAGAGGGCTGGTGGGCTGGGAGATGGAAGCAGGTGACACCGGGGATAGCAAGTTATTCTCAGGACAGCATCCATGACAGAACTGGCCTCAGGGGGAATTCTCAAGATGTCCCAGGGCTGGAGTGGGGCTCCGGGCTTCCCCTACTCCTGAAGCCTGGTGGGCCATGCCTGCTCCAGTCAGTTCTGGCCTGGAGGGGTTTGGGAAGGGCAAACGGTCTCTGGAAGTAGAGATATAGATCAATTCCCACATGGGGTTGAGAGAAATTTACGTGCTGTTTTACAGAGTGGATCACCTGTTCCTGAAATTAAAACCACTGCCTGTCTTCTGGCTGCTCCTGGGGAAGTGATGAGAAAAAAAATTAGAGAATTTCAGCTTGACATAAGAATTTTTCCAAAGGAAGTGAGTTCCCCATCAGTGGAGATATTCAAGCAGGACTGAGACAGCACAGCAGCTTGTCCAGCAACCTCGAGGGAGCAGAATGGGGGCCTGGGCAGCAGCTGGGCAAGCTACAGGCTTACAATGTTATGATCAGACAAGTCTATTGGCTAGAAACTGGCACGGCCAATGGAAAACTCTGAATATGTACAACTTCTAGATGTTTCTTCCTAAAGCTAAACAGAACGTGGACTCGGGACTGCTCTTGTAGAAGCACGGCCTCCACTCTGCAGGTACCACAGCCCCTGGCAGCAGTGAAGAGGCCCGGGCACGACCTCAGTTATTTCTCAAAGCTGGGACTCCTCACCGCCTCCAGTCCAGTGACAAGCCCAAATGGGTCCATGCTGTCGGTCTCCAGGGCCGAAGAGAACACGTCAGATTCCAAGTGGCCCCTGAGGTCCTCAGGCTCCTCTGGGGCCATGGGCAGCATGGGCAGGAAATGAGAGAGCGGAAGAAAGCCTCTGTTCTTGTACAGCTGCCTCTGTTTGGCACTGCTCAGGGAGATCGGGAGGCGGTGCTTCTCGGATCGGTATACATTATAGCCATCAGGGCGGATCTCCTCCTCGAAAGCACAGTCTTCCTCTGAGTACTGAAGCTGCAGAGAAAACGGGCAGCTCTGAGCAATCCACAGTGGACGGGGAACACAGGTACACATGGACATCTGTGCTACAGACTGTCCCTGGTGGCCACCAGCAGTGACCTTCCACATCAGCATCTCTTGCATGTTTTATACATACTTCCTGATGTACATACTGTATATGTAAGTATATATAAAATATACTTTTAGATTTATAAGCATATATAATATATAATGTACTTTAAAGCCAGGCACAGTAGCTTACACCTGTAGTCCCAGCACTTTGGGAGACCCAGAGCAGGTGGATCACTTGAATCCAGGAGTTTGAGACCAGCCTGGGCAACATGGTAAAATTCCATCTCTACAAAAAGTACAAAAATTAGCAGGGCATGGAGGTGGGCGCCTGTAGGCCCAGCTACTCAGGAGGCTTAGAGGTGGGAGGATGGGTTGAGGCTGGGGGGCCAAGGCTGCAGTGAACAATGATCATGCCCCTGCACTCTAGTCTACCTTACAGAGCAAGACCCTGTCTCAAAAACAAACAAAAAAAACCCCACAACTATATATATACACAGAGAACACATATATATAAATGTACTGTAAGTGTAAGGATATGTAATATGTACATTATGTTAATATATAACACATTAATAAATTAAATATACATTTATATACCTTTATAAATTTTAAATAATCATTATATAGATATACATGCACACAGACAAAACTGAGGTTTATTATTTCATATACGTATATTTTATGTATATACTTAATACTACATATACATGTTATATAGACCCAAATAATTTCCACTAAATTACCTCACCTTTTCCCAGAGCCTTGTCCTGAGCAATATCCATCAACCCACTGGAATGTCGTCCATGTTTCCCTCACCCTTTACATTACATACACAACTCCTGGCATTTAAAAAGTTCCTGGGTATTTCACTGGCACTTTGGGAAACACTGATAAACCGGGTTATCATCTTAGGATAAATCTTTTAAATACATGGCATGTAATCCGATCTGGAGCCCAGATGAAAGCATCTGTTCCCCACCTATCTCAGAAATCACTGTGTGCCTTTATCATTCTAAGGCCTTCTGGTCTGCAGCAGTTCTGAGAACCATCAGCCCCCCTGTCTCCTCCATTCAGTCACCAAGGGCCTTCTAGGCAGGCTGCCAGAAGCCAGATCTCAGTAGCCCCTCCCCCAGGTCAGGCCAGGCCAGGCCAGGCCGGCGCCCAGCTGGTGGCCGGAAATGTGTGCTGAGGGAAGCCAGTCCCTCTTCTGAGAACATTCATAGTCCACAGGGTTGAGAGGTGCCAGTGGGCAAGTGCCAGGCCACACAGGTGTCATTACCCCGTGGTGACCCAGGACAGGCGCAGGCAGGAGCCGGAAGGGCTGGGCAGTAAACACAGCGCAGGACGGCCTCAGTCAGGTTCCTGCCTAAGTCTGCAAAGGTCACTGAACTGCAGGTGGGTGAGGATGTGCCTGTGCCAATAAGCTCCTGATAAGAGGCTCATTGCAGCAACCCAGGCTCCTGCCGAGCCCACGGATGGCTGGGACAAAGCACTGGACAGCAAGCACGACTTCTCCCAAACATGCCAAATGATAAATAAACAAGGAAGACAAAACCGAATAACTGGAGGACCTTCTTCTATTTACTCGGCTTGTCCTTTGGGAGAAATAAGTATCACGTTCTCCATACAGAAAATGAAATAACCTCAAGTTTCTAGAATAATGTGGAATCTTTATTTAAGAAAGAAAGAGGCCAGGCAAGGTGGCTCACGCCTGTAATCCCAGCACGTTGGGAGGCCAAGGCAGGCAGATCTTGAGGTCAGGGGTTCGAGAACAGCCTGGCCAGAATGGTGAAACCCCATCTCCACTAAAAATACATAAAAACTAGCCGGGCATGGTGGCATGACGCCTGTAGTCCCAGCTACTTGGGAGGCTGAGGCAGAAGAATTGCTTGAACCCCACAGGTGGAGGTTGCAGTGAGCCGAGATCATGCCACTGCACTCCAGCCTGGGTGACAGAGCGAGCGAGACTCCATCTCAAAAAAGAAAGAAAGGAAGAGAGAGACAGAGAGAAAGAAAAGAGAGAAAGAAATAGAAAGGAAAGAAAGAAAAGAGAAGAAAGAGAGAGAGAGAAAGAAAGGAGGGAAGGAAGGAAGGAAGGAAGGGAGGGAGGGAGGGAGGGAGGGAGGGAAAGATCCTTAATCCGTGTTAGACCATGCACAGGGGATCAAGAGGCAGAAAGGGGGCCAGGCCCGGTGGCTCACACCTGTAATCCCAGCACTTTGGGAGGCCGAGACGGGCGGATCACTTGAGGTTGGGAGTTCGAGACCAGCCTGGCCAACATGGTGAAACTCCATCTCTACTAAAAATACAAAAATTAGCTGGACGTGGTGGTGGGCACCTGTAATCCCAGGTCCATGGGAGACTGAGGCAGGAGAAACGCTTGAACCCGGGAGGCACAGGTTGCAGTGAGCCGAGATCGGGTCACTGCATTCCAGCCTGGGCAACAGAGCAAGACTCTGCCAAAAAAAAAAAAAAAAAAAGCACAAAGGGATTTCAGGTGACCCAACCCCCCAATTTGGGCAGAATGGCGGGTTAGGTTGACGTCCCCTGCTGGCCTCCCATCATCAGAAGCACTTCCCCCTCATAATAAATGTCAAAATTAAAGTTGCAAGGGTGGGTTTGGAGCGGCTCTGGGTGGGAGTCAGCGTCCAGCGTGCCGACCACCCCGTTTCCCTGCAGTCCTCTCACGCAGGACTCCGCCATAAAACCTGAAACAGGCGCTCTGAGTACACGGAGCACGGCAGAGGCACCGAGCAATTTTGAGACTCTTAAAATGCTTTGTCCTGCTGTTCACAAAGGAGCTGGTTGGGCTGGAGGCGGCCCCGCCTCTGCATCCTTTCTGGGGTGGGGGCCCCGGGCAGGCGCGGCCACCCCCGCCCTGGCCCCTGCTCCGCCAGGGAGTCCGGGGCTGCGTGTGAGGCCTGCGCGGGCCGAGACCTCACACAGCCTCCTCTGCGCGCGGGGCCGCGGGAGGGGCGCGGGTTCGTTCCTTTGAACTCCCAGCCTTTGTTCCCGGGCCACCAGAGCCCCAGCGCTCGTACGCTTCCGGCCCGGGACCTCTGCGGTTACCTGGGCCTTCCCAGCCAGCCCCCACCCCTGCCCCCACCAGAAAGCGTTTACAGGACAGGTGAGGCCCGCAGGAGGAAAAGCACGCCTCTGGCGCAACATGACTCCAGCGCATCTGCGTCTAAGCCACACCGTGCTCCTGGTAGATTAAAAATTAATTCTAAAAAACCTCGCCTATCCCAAATGCACTGTTTTCTGCCTTGCTTGACAATTGATTTGTTTTTAAAGTAAAGTTATGGGTAGACCCTCTTTTTTCTTTCCTGTTCTTTTTTTCTTCTTTTTATACTGGAGGGAGGGAAACGGAGGCGAGGACCACACACGCGCAGGCAGAGGCTGAAAAGGCCTGAGGTGGGTTTTCCTGTTTAATATCAAAGGAGGCCGAATAATGGGTTTCCTCGGTCCGGCTGGGCCGGCCTTTGACTCAATTGCAAATGCAAAGGCAGCTTTTGCCTGTTCTCTGGCTACTTTTGCCTGGTCTCTTAGGCTGAGACCCTAAATTTCAGTAGAAAATCGTCGGACATACACTTAATCGGTCTTTGCAATCTTTCCCTCGAAGTTGCACACGGGTCTGGTCGGAGGAGGCGAGGAAACTCTGGATTCGAACCAGCGCCTTTCTCTCCTTCAGGCCTCCGCCCGGGAACAGGCGTTAGTCCCCCGCCCCGGCGCATCCGCCCCGTGGGGACACTTACCAGCCCCTGCATCTTGCCGTCGTCGCCCATGCAGAGGTACCGCACGCTATGCACGCCCTTGATGGCCACGGTCCGCAGAGCTACTGCCTTGATCTCCAGCAAACCTGGGCGCAGGGGAAGCGAGAAGCTGCAGCCGGGACCCCCGGGGTCCGCACCACGTGGGTGCGGTCGGTCCACGAGCCTGTGCCTCTCCCTAGCGTCCCGCGCTGTTTGGGGACTAAGGGAGGGATCCTAACGCCCAAGTGCCAAAACCTGGGGTTCTCAGGAGTTGAGGGGTCCGCAGGAGCCTAAGGGTGGCAAAGGAAGGAAGGCGGCTGGGGTGGGATGCGCGGGGCGGGGTGGGGTGTGCGCGGCGGGGCGGGCGGGGGACCTGGCTGGCACTCACTGTGCGCGCTTTGGCCCCGCGCGCAGTCCACGACGCCGTCGGTGCGGATGCGCAGGAAGCAGCTGGAGAGCCCGTGGGGGCCGGAGGTGTACAGGTGCCGCAGGCGGATGGGGTCGCCCCAGCCGTAGTGCACGTGGGGCCCCGCGTCCGAGAAGGCGAGGGGACGCCCGGCCACGGCCAGCCAGAGGCTGGCCAGGATCCAGGCGTGGACCACCACACACCCGCTCCGCATGGCACCTCCCTGGGGCTCTCGGCGCAGCTCCGGCGATGGGGGTGCGGGAGGCTGGGCGGCGACCGGGATGCGCTGCGGGGCTGTGAGTGCTGGGTTGGGATGGCCGTGGCCCTCGATCCTGGACGCAGCGCTCCTACTCCGACGGCGCGGCGGCTCCGGGCCGGCAGCCTTATATAGTAGCGCCTTACGGGCCCCGCGGGTAGGTGCCCAAGACACCCGAGCATTTCTTATCGGGATTGCATCAAGCCTCCGCCCCCCGCACACACCCACTCTCACCCCGCCTCCGGCCCCAGCCCCCTCCCCGGGCCCGGGCAGGCAGGCGGTGGCTTCTTGTCCCAGCCGGGGTGACCCCGCCCAGGCCGTTCGGATCTGCGGGAGGAGGAGGCCTCGTTTAGCGGCCGGGTTTCGGGGAACTCCTCCCCACCGCGCAGCGGCCCCGAGGTTCTTGGCTGGGAGAGTTTGATTTTGCAAAGCAATCGACATCTGGGGCCCCTCCCCCAGGCCTCGGGCTCCCAGTGGATGCGCTCTGCATGGGGCACCAGCAGGGGCGGGGTCAGGAATCCCGGGGTCAGAGGTTTGGGGGCATCGAGTTTTGCCTCCTTCACCCTCTAGTCGGGAAAAGCCTCACCTCGGCCTTAGGGTCCTTCCCCTTAAAAGGCCACTTGCACTCGCTCCCCCGACTTTCCCAGCCCCGCACATCTGACGTCAAAGCCGTCCAATAGAATTTCCCTCCGCAGTTCCGACCGTCTCAGGTTCTCCCAGCTTCATCTTCTTGCAATTCCTGCCTCGCCCCTTTTATCCGGGTAAATTGCCCCCCGACGGGGGGCCGGGCGCGCTCTCTGCGGGCAGGGAAACAATGGGAGCCGCGCGGACTGTAGGTGGCGCCGCAGCCTCGGCGTCGGCCTCGGCTTTGCGCTCCTGGCCCCGCGCCCCTGCCTGCTCCGGGCTCGCTCCGGCCCCGCGGCTGTGCCCGAGATGCTACCTGAAAGGGTGCACTGGGAAGAAGGCTTTCGGGCAGGGGTGGCTGGCCAGCTGCGGGATTGGTGAACCCCAGCTTCTCGGCTGGAGGGTGGTGGAGGCAGGGGCGTAGAGAGGGAGGCCTGGGCCTCCGTTTCCCGGTTTTTGAGCTGTCTTGTGTCGGGGGTCTGGTCCTTCAGTCCCCGAGTCTCTGCGCAGGGGGTCAAGGGGAACAGCACGGTCGGGGAGGTCGAGATCCTTACCTGGTGGGGAGGGGTCGGGAAGGGACCAAGGAACGGTGATGGGCGCCCCTGGCTTCCAGGCAGGTGCCAGGTGAGGAAAGAAATAGGGGCCGCTCCATGAAGTGGTTCCTGTAAATAAAGAAAACGACATCCAGAGAATACCCTGGCGGGGAATAAAGGGGTCCTCCCAGGGGGTTTTGGCTTAACTCTAATTATTTCTTGTTATTCTTCCAAACCCCCAGCTCCCAGATGTGGGGCCCCAGGAGGCTGGTTTTGGGGCAGAGCCCTCCTGGCCCAGCGCAAAGGCGATGGGGAGGGCAAACGGGAGAGACAGCGAGAGAAATGCCAGACCTAGTGAATTTCAATGAGCAGAGGCCACATTCATCCCCCAGTCAGTGACTGGCGTTAATGACTGAGGGCGCAGCAAATGTCACCAGGAAAGTCTTTACAAAAAGACATCATCCCGAAGGCTTTCTAGACCAGGGACCCCCACGCTGTGTGTCTTGGTTCAGAAAGCCGTGGCTTCTGTTAAATCTAATTACTTCCCCCCTGTGGCTTTAAATCGACGGCGGCTCCTATTAAACTTAATTACCCTCCCCTGCAGCTTTCGTTTTAAAGATCCGTGGTAAATGCGTGATAAATGCTCTTGAGGGCGATGGCAGAGACTGCACTGGGGGACACGACCCAAACTGGGTGGGGGCGATGGCAGCCTCTGGTTCCATGCCTACCCCTCTGCAGCCCCTTCCAGGGACATGGGGAAGAGAGCGGCTGATGCGATCAGGGAGCGTGGGGAAATAAGGAAGGCGGCTACTGTCCCCCAGCCCCTGTTCTGAGCACTCCATGGATGCTTTCAGCTCAAATCTCTACAAGAACCCCCCATGGTATTCTATTCCTCCCTCCCCCATGGAGCAGGAGGGAAATGGGGGCCCCAGAAAAGTGGCCGAGTGACCCAAGGTCGCACACCCTGTTAGTGGTGATGTTGGAATTTGAACCCAAACAGTGGGGCTTGTAAATCCAGGCTGTGCTGCGTCTTATTCCGGGACAGGGGCTCCAGGGTCAGACCCACTGTAGCGTGGATCACACCCGGCCACTCCCTGGGTAAGTCGTGGACCGCTGACCCATTGTCCTCTCAGCTTGCTCTCAGGCTTGTCCTGAGGGTTACAAGGAAGAGGAGACAGAGAGGGCCTGGGATGTAGTGCTCGTGAAGGTGGTGATGGCAGGCCTGGAGGTCAGCTGTGTACCGGCCATCTCACAGGCACAGCCATGCTCTGAGTGCTTAGGGAATGGATCCTGCTCGGGTGAGGAAGCTGAGGGTCACAGAGATGGACTGCCGGGTCTCGAGGGTTTGCCCCAGGTGGGCCAGACACGCAACCCTGGGTGTTTGCTGGGCTCCCTGATGTGTATGGTTGGAGGGAGCCCAGCCCGCCGAGGACAAGGCAGCGCTGGCCAGCAGGGGGCTCTCCAGGCAAAAGCAGAGGCGTGGCAAGGGCTGAGCTCCTCCTCCTACGCAGCTCTGTGCACCCCAGAACCTCTGAAGCCACCAGTGTGCTGAATTGGGCTGGCTTTGCTTTTCAGGTTGCATTTGATTTGCCCCAGGTGGCTAAGCCGGCTGAATCGCCCAGGTGGGGTTTCATTCATTGAGTGGCATGAGCAATGGGGAGTAGGTAGGGTCAAGGCACCTCTGACGTCCTGCTCACCCATGCAGGGGCACAGGGGTCTCCAGCCCAGGTGTCCAGAAGGGCTTGGCTTGGTGGCTTTGTTCTGGATTTGATGTTAGCTGTTTTTTTGTTTTTGTTTTTTAATTTCCCTGTAGAACTGTAAATCCTTTTTCTGGGGTCTTCCTTCTTCCATCTGAGGGTGTAGAGCTTCCTTCTTCCTGATTATGGCAAATAAGTCATTTCCACCATTTCTAAACCCATGTCCCAGTGTCTAAGAACATCTTGTTCAGCTTCATCTCCAATTTTTCATTATGAAAATCATAGTTTTCCTTTCATTTTGCAGTTAGAAATGTACGTTTCGCCGTCAAATGTGCATTCATCCACAGAAGCACTCCCTGGAGCCCCCCCAAAGCCCCTGCCCCCACTTTGTGATTGAAAATTATTCTGCAATTTGAGAAATTTCTGGGTGTGGTAAAAGTCTTTATTAGAAAACAAGAACTGCAGGGTAGCGTGGGACTGAGAGAGCTGTGAACACTGAGGTGATCGAGGCCACGCCCACAGCTGGTTCCTGGCCAAGTGGAGGCTGAGACCCAGGGACTCCTGAATCTCAGCCCAGTATTTTTGCTAGAACCTGCTAGAACATGCATTATTTCCCCCAAGACTTTCTGATTCACCAACACCCATTTTTTCCCCCTATACGCATCGTTATTCTGAAATGAGGCCACCCAGCTAGCCCAGAAATTGGCAGAGACTATGACAGAGTAGAAGAAGGAAGACCTCTTTGAGATTCCATTTCCTCATTTGTAAAACAACAAAAGGAAAGCTAATTTACAGGGTTAATATGAGCATTAGAAAAAACATCCCCATCTATCAAGTGACCAATATTTGTAAGATAGAGACAGGCCTGGCACATGTAAAGCACATAACAGAAGGGTAGCTATTGTTACCGATGTAAATGCGGCTCTCTGGTGATCTTGGTCACATTTATTACTTATTTTAACATTTAATGGCAACTCTAGAAAAATATATATAGTGACAAAAAGCTGGATGGAGATCCATTAGAAAAGAGTAAATAGAAGGCTGGGCGCCGTGGCTCATTCCTGTAATCCCAGCACTTTGGGAGGCTGATGCAGGAGAATTGCTTGAACCCGGGAGGCGGAGGTTGCAGTGAGCCGAGATTGCGCCACTGTACTCCAGCCTGTCAACAGAGGGAGACTCTGTCTCAAAAAAAAAAAAAAGACAGAGAAGGAGGAGGAGGAGGAGAAGGAGGAGAAGGAGGAGGAGAAGAAGGAGAAGAAAAGGGTAAATAGAAGATGCAAATGTTCTCTATCTTTATTGTGGTAGTGAATACACAGGCAATGACATTTATCAAAACTCATTGACCTGTTCCCTTAAAATTAAGGTGCCTTTTTTTCAGAGTAATTTCTATTAAATTCTAAAGTAAATTGTGTCTGAATTTTAAATAAGCATTAAGAGATCCTTTTTTCCAGTTGTTTTATTGTGTTTAAACATAAACAACATAAAATGTACCAACCTAACCATTTCTAAATGTACAGTTCAGAGGAATTAATACATGCATAAATCTGTGTGGATCACCGCCACCATCCATCTCCAGAACTCCTTTCATCTTGTAAAATGAGATTCGGCTGGGTGCGGTGGCTCACTCCTGTAATCCCAGCACTTTGGGAGGCCGAGGTAGGTGGATCACCTGAGGTCAGGAGTTCGAGACCAGCCTGGCCAACATGGTGAAACCCCACCTCTACTAAAAATACAAAAATTAGCCGAGTGTGGTGGCGCATGCTTGTAGTCCCAGCTGCTAAGGAGGCTGAGGTGGAAGGATCGCTTGAACCCAGGAGGCGGAGGTTGCAGTGAGCCAAGATCATACCACTACACTCCAACCTGGGCAACAGAGTGAGACTGTCTGGAAAAAGAAAAAAGAAAAGAATATATGTGTCAAAAAAAAGTCATTTGAATTGTAACCTCCTTTCCACCAACTCAGCTGTAAACACTTCCCTTGGGATTAAATATCCTAGCACATCCTTTGACACCAGCACATCCGAGTGATGCAATCTGTTGTCACCTACTGCTGGACATTCAGGTTGTTTCGAATGTCCCCTGCCAGGACATGCAGGGAAGAACGTTCTTGGAGACACATCTCGCACATGTCCACTCCTGGAATTACTGAGCCCTGTCGTCTCTCCCCCAGGCAGGCCCTGGCCCTGTGTAAAGGGTGGAATTCAGGAAGCTGCCTTGCTTCTGTTCACACAAAGGGCAGCACAGCTTCCTCCAGAGATCTGCGGTGAGCCTGGGTCTGCGTGTAAGCGCCACCACCAGCAGGCACCATGTGGCATAGCAGCTGGGATCGGAGCCCCCACTTCACTGCCATTTCAGAAGGCCCAGGACATGAGCTCCCCTAGCTGGGAGGACCTGTGCAGTGAGCCTTACTTTTCTCACCTGTGAGGACAGGAGCTGACAGAAGTAGCCACAAAGGGTATTTCTGGTATGTGAAAGCCCTTTTCTCTCAGAGAAGGAGACTCCGGTCTCCCTCATCAAAACAGAAATGAGTTCCCATTGCAAATGTGTTGAGCTGTCAGAGTAGCGACGTCATGGAAGAATGCACCCAGGCTTTGAATGTCAGCTATTGAAAGAAAACAAAAAGTAGCTTAATGAGAAAACATTAACAGTGTTCATGCTGACTTCATGAAAAACCATCAAGTGAAAATATCGAGGTTGGAAATTCTCAGAAGCCCTGGCCTCTGTCGGCTTCATAAACTTTTCGTGAAGGACAAGTCCCAGACTCCACGAGTTGATGGTTCGTCAAACTTCATGCACAAAGGGATGGTCTTTTCTCTCCAAAAGCTCAGCCGCCTTTCCACAACGTCTTTTGTCTTTCTTCTGTCACAGATGGTTAGGAAATCCTGGGACAGGCCTGGCCAGCACCATTTGCTGAGTGTTTGAAATCCTCTGGCCATGGCGATTGTGGTGGTGATGGCTGGCACCAAGTGTCCAAAAGTGTCCTGGGCAGTTACATGCCTCATGGTGTTTGAGTCTCATAGCACCCATTCTAAAGAGGGGCACAGTGAGGCTCAGAAACTGCATCTTGCCCACAGTCACGAATAAAGCCAATAAACAGCAGAGC
This sequence comes from Piliocolobus tephrosceles, assembly GCF_002776525.5. Lineage (NCBI taxonomy): Eukaryota > Metazoa > Chordata > Mammalia > Primates > Cercopithecidae > Piliocolobus > Piliocolobus tephrosceles. The sequence goes on along the minus strand of NC_045446.1, from coordinate 4,724,969 downwards.
TGGGATTTGAACGCAGTTCTGGCTGAATTTGAGTCACAAAACTATTTAATCATTACTCTCTTTTTATTTTTATTTTTTTAAAAAAGAAGCAAAACCAGGCCAGGTTTGTGACTCACACCTGTGAGATGGCTGGTACATAGCTGACCTCCAGGCCTGCCATCACCACCTTCATGAGCACTACATCCCAGGCCCTCTCTGTCTCCTCTTCCTTGTAACCCTCAAAATGTAATCCCAAAATGCTGGGATTACAGGTGTGAGTCACCCAGTGAGCAGAGGCCTTATGGACAGCGTTTCCCTCCCTGTCCAGCTACTCCCGGGTCTGGCCAGAGATCAGCAGGCCGGACAGATATTCCTGGAGGCTAAGCTTGTAAGATTCTGGAGGATGTTACTCCAGCTCATTTGCAACAGATGAGCTCAGAGTTCCAGGGTTGGAAAGGACCTTCAAGAAGATTTCCTTAGCCAGGTGTGGCGGCTCCCTCTTGTAATCCCAGCACTTTGCGAGGCTGAGGCAGGAGGATCACTTGAGTCCAGGAGTTTGAGACCAGCCTGGGGATAGGGAGATCCCATCTCTACAAAATAAAAATTTTTAAATTAGCCAGGTGTGGTGGTGTGCACCTGTAATGCCAGCTGCTCAGGAGGCTGAGGTGGGAGGATGGCTCAAAGCTGGGAGGTTGAAGCTGCAGTGAGTCATGATTGCACCACTGCACTCCTGCCTGGGTGATGGGATGAGACCCTGTCTCAAAAACAAAACAAAACAAAGATTTCCTCCAAGCCCGTTATCCTCATCTAAGCAAAATAAGAAGCAAAGAAAGGATTTGCCCAAAGACATCCAGCCACCCGGCTGCAGCAAAAAGGCTGGAAGTATTTAAAAACAGCATCCCTTCCTTCCCCCAAAATAAGCACACACGGCATAGTTCCACATTTAATTTGTAATAAAGTACTTTTTAAATAAGAAAACCCCACACTTAGAAGAGACCTTATGAAAAATCCCTGCCTAAGCAGATTGGAGGTTGCCAGAGGTTGGGAAAGGAGAAGGAGGGTGACTGTTTCATGAGTCAGGGGCTTTCTTTGGGGTGATAAAGATGTCTAGAAACTTGATAAAGGGAGTTTAGGGGAAGGTACTAAATGCCATGATGAATCGTTCACTTTAAAATGGTTAATTTTTTGTTATGTGAATTTCACCTCAATAAAAAGAAATCATATAAAAAGAAAGGAAGTAGCCAGGCGCGGGGGCTTAGGCTGGTAATCCCAGCACATTGGGAAGCCGAGGTGGGTGGATCACCTGAGGTCAGGAGTGCAAGACCAGCCTGGACAACATGGTGAAACCCCATCTCTACTAAAAATACAAAAATTAGCCGGGCGCGATGGCTAATGGGGAGGCTGAGGCAGGAGAATTGCTTGAACCTGGGAGATGAAGGTTGCAGTGAGCCCAGGTCATGTCACTGCACTCCAGCCTGGGCAACAGAGTGAGACTCTGACAAAAAAAAAAGAAAAGAAAAAGAAAGGAAATAGCTGAGACCTCACTAAGACACTGACACCCTCAGGGGAGCTTGGTTACGGAGTGGAAGTTGGCAGCAGCCCTCAAAATACTTGAACTTCCAGGCTTGCTGCTTGTATGTATCAGGATGGCATAGTGAATATCTTTGTAAGAAACAAGTGCAAGGCCAGGCGCCGTGGCTCACACCTGTAATCCCGGCACTTTGGGAGGCCGAGGTGGGTGGATCACCTGAGGTCAGGAGTTTGAGACCAGTCTGGCCATGATGATGAAAGCCCGTCTCTACTAAAAATACAAAAATTAGCTGGGCGTGGTGGCGAACGCCTGTAATCCCAGTTACTCAGGAGGCTGAGACAGGAGAATTGCTTGAACCCAAGAGGCAGAAGTTGCAGTGGACTGAGATTGCACTACTGCACTCTAACCTGGGTGACAGAGTGAGACTCCATCTCAAAAGAAAGAAAAGAAAAGAAAGAAGGAAGGAAGGAAGGAAGAAAGAAGGAAAGAAGGAAGGAAGGAAAGAAAGAGAAAGGAAGGAAGGAAAGCAGGAAGAAAGGAAGGAAGGAAAGAAAGAGAAAGAAAGGAAGGAAGGAAAGAAGGAAGGAAGGAAGGAAGGAAGGAAGGAAGGAGAAGTATTTCGAGAGAAAAGTGTCGTATCCACAACTAATTTCCAAAAGGCCCAGGAAAATCCATCTGTGTGCATACGTGTGTGTGTGTGACAAGAGTGAACACAGACGGGGCGGAGTGCAGGGGAGTGGAGGTGGAGGCTGTACAGGTTTTGTCATATTATTCTTGAGACTCCTCTGTGGGTTTGAAATTTTTCAAAATAAAAAAAAAAATGGAGGGGAAGAAACTCAATCCACCTGCCCGGTAGCAGCCTGCGTCTTATTCACCAGAGCCCTCAGGGGCGATGGGCAGGTGTGTGCAGCTCACACACTGGTTTCCAGGCATGCTCCTGGAAGCCCAGCAATGCTCTGGGAAGGCATTCAGCACTCAGGTGACAGTCACTGGTCCCAGCTCCCAGCCAGGAAACCGAGACTCGAGAGTACCTGCTTACCCACGCAGCGAGGCCCAGCACCAAAGAGGGTGCAGAGAGGGGAAAGCCAAGCTCTTCTGGGTCCCCGTGGGGCGTGTCAGGGGACCCATGCTGCACGCCCAATGTGACAGGCAGGGGGCGTATTTTCTGAGGCATCCGGTCCCTGGGGAGTGACAAGTTCATCACTCCGTCCTCATCCTGCCCTGCTCAAGGACATGGGGGCTTAGTCTTTTCTCAATTGCCAGCTTCCTTTCAGGTCAGAAGTTATGCTTTGTGTTTTGTTTTGTTTTCTTTCATTTTTTTAAACAGAAAAGTTTTTACAAACTTGGTTTTTGGGTCTTCTTCAGCATGGAGGAGTCAGTGTCCCATCTGAAGTCACTCTCAGGTACAAAGCTGAGAGGCCAACCCACACCCAGGCCACAGAGAATAGCCCCTTTGGGACTAGAGATCTTGAGAAGGCCAGCTCCCGTATCCGGTGATCTAGAACTTTCTGCAACTGTTTTCTTACTAACGAGAGACACCGTATATCTGAAGGACCTCTTGAGTCTGGACTCCTTGTGTGTGTGTGTGTGCACATTTGAGTATGTGTACACATGTGCCATTGTGTACATTTGTGTGAGTGCATGTACTCATGTGTGCACATGCGTGTGCATGCGTATACGCAAACGTGTGCTCATGTATGTATGCATGTACTGTGTAGTTCTTGCAGCAGCAGCTCTGACAACTCATTCTCCATGTTGCAGAAGAGCAGATAGAAGCTCAGAAAGGCTCAGGAAGAGCCCTTGTCTCCTTTGCAGCGCTTGCTATAATTGCCTTAAAATAATCATCTGTGGAATTATTTGCCTATGGTCTGTCTCTGCCCAGTGTCTGCAAGCTCCATGGTGGCACACACATGTGTGTGTGTCTTGGTCACTCCTGCCTCCCCTGGGCCCAGCATAGCCCTGGCAGGGCGTGGGTGTGACGAATCTCCTTCAGTGGAGGGGAGAAGGGTGGGAGGGAGGAGAAGGGCGGGAGGGAGGGAAGGAGAAGGGGAGAAGGGCGGGAGGGAGGAGAAGGGCGGCAGGGAGGAGAAGGGCGGCAGGGAGGGAAGGAGAAGGGGAGAGAAAGCGGGGGCTTCAGCCTCTTTCTAGCCTTGCCTTCCTAGCAGGTCAGGGGAGGCCAGCATTTAAACAGATGCTCTGGGCTCAGCTCCGGCTAGGGTTTCTGGCTGCACACACCACAGATCAAGGGGGCTGGAGGATTCCTGCCAAAGGCTCCCACTGTGTGCCTTGGGACAAGCCCTTGGCTCAGTTTCCCCACCTAGGAAACAGGATGGACACAGGGTTGCCAAGGGTGGCCAGAGGGAGCCAGGCCAAACGGCTGGGACTTGGGGGGCTGGACAAGGAGGGGCCTCTTCCCAAAGCCCCAGCCAGGGCTGCCAGTCCCCCCAAGACATGCCATGCTTTGTCTCCTTGCAAGGAGCTCCCGTCAGCTCCTCAACCCTCCCCTCCAGGATGGTGCCTGCCCTGAACCCTTGCCATCCCCCGCCCCACCATCATGCCTCTTGTTTCAGGTCCTCTATGGGACAGGAAACAGATGCAAGTGCCTGGTGCAGGCTGTGTGTGTGTAGGATCTAGCACAGCCCCATTCTACAGACGAGAGCACTGAGGTGAAGGGGCCATCAGCCTTGGCCAGTGCAGAGTGAAAAAGAGCTCCTCCTTCCTTCCTCCTCCCTGCCCCACCGCCTCCAGTCTCCTTCCTCCTCTCCCCTTCCCTCCCTCCTCCCCTCCTCTCCTCCTCCTCCCGCCTCCCTCCTCCTCCTTCCTGCCTCCTCCTGTACACTGCTCATTGCCGTCACCACTGGGGCTTGGGGTTTTTGCTGGGATTAAGTCCATGGTCCTGGTTGCGGCTAGGGGCTCATTCCCAGAGGTCCCATGGCCAGAGTGGGAAACACATGGTTTTCCATTTAAGCCTCATTTATGATGGTGCAGTCAGCCTGTGCCCAGCCTGATTCCCGGAGGTCAGTTAGTGGGTGGATTACAGGGTGTCCCTCGTGGAGAGGCTGGCAAGGAGAGCCACGCGAGGATGGGGTGACCCCGCCAGTGTGGAAAACCTGGCCCGGGTGGGCGGTGCTTCCTCTTCCATCTCCAGCATCTGATTCCCATGAGCTCTGTCTGTTTTAAGGGTTTCTTGTAGAAGCTTCCACACAAGACAGTTGGAGTCACAGTCTCTGTTCCTCTTGAACCTGGCACCAATGACCCTGACTCTTTATGTGACATCCTGATGAGACTTGGCTGAGCTCTGGGCTCTGCCGAGCGGAGCTGGGGTCTTGTGGGGTGTAGTGGCAGCTGGGGCATCTCCAGTACCCCCAAAGACCCCCAGGGAGCACCCCACCTGCCAGGCATCAAGCACTCGGGGCTTTGCTGGGCAGTAGCAGCATGCATTGGCTTTCCTGGTCAGGTTGTCAGGTCGTGAGAACAGCAGGGGCCGCCCACCGGGCACCTGGCCCCTCAGGCTTTAACGAGCAAGCGAGGGACTGCCAGTCTCACTCCAGACCACTAGGGGGCAGGTTTTCCTGCCCGAGGCCACACAGCTCTTCAGCCGCAGGGTGGGGACTCACAGCTGACCGCCGGACTCTGATGAGTCCCCTGGGGCTCCTGGGACAAGGATTACAGATGGTAGCTTAAGCAGCAGATTTCTGCTCTCACCGTACTGGAAGCTGCAAGTCAGAAATCAAGATGTTGGCGGGGTCGGGGCTCCTGGGTCCGAGGGAGGATGCTTCCTGCTCTCCAGCCTGGGTGTCGGCCTCCTCTTTCCCTGCTTTCTGTGTCTAAACTCCTGCTCCGTCTTTCTCTTCTGTGGACATGTTGTTTTTCCAGGACTCTCATCAGCTCACTCAGCGCCCCCTGCCCAATCCAGGATCATCTCGTCTCGAGATCCTTCACTTGATGACATGCACAAAGACCCTTTTCCAAGTTAGGTGACACCCACAGGTTCTGGAGGGACACACCTCTTGGGGTGCGCCACTCAGCTGACTCTGTGAGTCAGTGCTCATCCTTCTCAGCACCCGGGCCCCAACCCCAGGAGCTCCTCTGCTCCCCAGAGAGGGCTAGTGGGCAGTGGGTCCCCAGAGTGTCCCCGAGGTGAACTTGGGAAGTTGATGAATGATTTTGCAGAAAACAGGGGTAGACGGAAAGGAAGCCAAACCTCCATCCTCACCCCTGCTCGATTCTTCACGGAGTTTGGCTGCACCGTCCTCAGGAGGGAGAGTCAGCAAACTGCACCACCGAGTACACACTGGGGCCGCACTTCTTCAGGGAACACACCTGTTGCGGGAGCCTGGGGGGCCTCGGACAGAGGCAGCTAGGAGGGAGATGGCAGGTCAGATGTCCCTGAGGATGGACTCAGAGGGGTCCTCCCAGCAGAGGGCCAGGGACACTTCTCGATGTTGGTTCACCGAGGGGCCCAGTTCCAGGCACCCTGGGAACCGACGGGCTCATTGACCCCGTCCCCTCTTGGCCTGGCAGGCTTGCAAAGCTGCTCCCCAGGTCCCCAGGGTGAAAACAACCCCGTTTGGGACCTGGCCCTTGGCTTCCCTTGGAAGCGGAGACAGTGGTGCAGTTTGCTGACTCTCCCTCCTGAGGACGGTGCATCCAGAGACAAACTCCACGAAGAATCGAGCAGGGGTGAGGATGGAGGTTTGGCTTCCTTTCCGCCCACCCCTATTTTCTGCAAAATCATTCAACAGCTTCCCAAGTTCACCTGGAAAGTTGTGAGAAACTGTTTTCAAAAGAAGAAATACACATAGCCAATGAGATAAGAATGTTCAAACTGGAGGGAGAAGCCTTCTTCTTACCTAGCAAACTGACAGAGGCTTATCTGAGAAGTCCTGCTCGGTAGAGATTCCTAGGTGTTGGGGGCGCAGCCTCTCCCGAGGCCAGTGGGTGGAGGAGTGAATTGGTGAGGGTCTCCAGCCTGGCAGAAGCCCTGCAGCATCCATCCTAATCCACTCCTGTGGGAAGCTGCGCTGTTATCACGATGAGTCCACAGTCCCTGCCAGGTCCCAGGAGACCCTGCCTAATGCCATAGACTTCGCCAACTGGTGCCTCGCTTTCTCGGAATGAGACAAGCTGAGGAGAGCAGGGCCTGGCCTCATGGGATCTGCTGCAGCTTCCACCCTGGCACGGGATCAGTACAAAGTCAGCTGATTCAATGAATGAATACGCTTCAAACTGTTCATCCTTTTTAACCACACAATTCTACTTCTAGGAGTTTAACGTAAAGAAAGTCCTTAGGCCGGGTGCGATGGCTCACGCCTGAAACCCCAGCACTTTGGGAGGCTGAGGTGGGCAGATCATGAGGTCAGGAGTTCGAGACCAGCCTGGCCAATATGGTGAAACCCCATCTCTACTGAAAATACAAACAAATTAGCCGGGCGTGGTGGCACATGCCTGTAATCCTAGCTACTCAGGAGGCTGAGGCAGGAGAATCTCTTGAACCCAGGAGGTGGAGTTTGCAGTGAGCCACTGCACTCCAGCCTGGGCAACAGAGCAAGACTCCACCAATAAAAAAAGAAAAAGAAAAGGAAAAAAGAAATAAGAAATATGCAAAGATGCTCATTAGGGCCCAGTTTTGTGCAGAGATCAGCATTTTTTTTTTTCTGTAAGGGGCCAGATAGTAAATTTCAGCTCTGAGGGCCGTAGGTCTTTCTCACAACTCCTCAACACTGCTGTTGTGGCATGAAAGTGGCCACAGGCAATGCATTCACGAATGTGCATGTCCGTGTGCCAATAAAACTTTATTTCTAAAAACTGAAATTTGGGGCCAGACATAGTGGCTCACTCCTGTAATCCCAGCACTTTGGGAGGCTGAAGAGGGCAAATCATTTGAGGTCAGGAGTTCGATACCAGCCGGACCAAGATGGCAAAACCCTGTCTCTACTAAAAATACAAAAATTAGCCAGGCATGCTGGTGGGTGTAATCCCAGCTACTCAGGATGCTGAGGCAGGAAAATTGCTTGAACCTGGGAGGCAGAGGTGCAGTTAGCAGAGATCGTGCCACTGCACTCCAGCCTGTGCGACAGAGTGAGACTCCATCTTAAAAAAAAAACAAAACAAAACTGGAATTTGGGTTTCATAATATTTCATGTGTCACAAAACCTTATTGTTCTTTTGAGTTTTTTTTACATTTTAATGTTTAAAAATGTAAAAAAAAAAAAAAAAAAAAAAAAGACTGGGCATGGTGGCTCATGCCTGTAATCCCAAATCCCAACACTTTGGGAGGCCAAGGCAGGTGGATCACCTGCCTCCTGGAGGTCAGGAGTTCAAGACCATCCTGGCCAGCATCGTGAAACCTTGTATCTACTGAAAATACAAAAAATTAGCCGGGTGTGGTAGTGGGTGTCTGTAATCCCAGCTATTTGGGAGGCTGAGGCAGGGGAATTGCTTGAACCTGGGAGGCGGAGGTTGCAGTGAACTGAGATCGAACCACTGCACTCCAGCCTGGGTGACAGAATGAGATTCTGTCTCAAGAAATAAAAAAAAAAAAAAATTAAACAGTTAAAAAAAATCCTTAGCTTGTATAACAAACAGCAGGCTGGATTTTGCCCATGGGCCACAGTTTCAGTGGGTTCAATTTAACCCATTGAACAATGGGTTACACGAAGAAGAGTGAGTGCATCCAAACAATTAGGCCCCGGATAAAAATTGTCACCACGTAAGGCAAGGTACAAACAGCAGGACACCCAGATCTACAGTAAAATTGATTCTTTAAAAACCAAAAAAAAAAAAAAGAAAAAGAAAGAAGAAAAAGAAAGAAAGAAAGAAAAGAACAAAACACGCATCCCAGTCCATTTTTTTTAAAGTAAGAGAATACACCCATTCTGTCCTTATTTTTATCTGTCTCTTTTTTCCTGCATTTCCTACACTGAAAATGGATCACTTTTATTATCACAACACAGGAGCTATTAAACCAGGAAGAGATATTTTTAAAATGTTAACTTGGGGCCAGGACAAAGGAGGCCTGTGGTGTGGTTGAGTGACTCCCATCAGTCAGCAGCGAGCGACCACATGCAGGGACGTCGTGCAGCTTCAGTGGTCAAAGGTGTGCAGACGGCGCTGTCTTACCCGTCCCCGAATGTCACCTTCCTCCCAAACAAATCCCCGGGGCTCCTGCACAATGGCTTTCTACTCAAGATCCTCCAGCCGGAACCTCCCCGATGTTTTCCTTAGAGGGTCAGAGGAGCTGCCCCCGGGATGGAATCCACCGCTCCCTGGCTCGCTGGCTCAGCTGCCCAGGGCTATGACCTCTCGGAGCCAGGCTCTCCGGGCCACTTTGTGCTTGTGAAGGAGGCTTTTAACTTTTTCAAATGCGTTCACAGCCCGTGATGGTGTCTTCTCCAAAGCGCTCCATGAAATTCTCGGAGACCTGTCAAACCTGGCGAGTCCACAAGTGCTTTGATTTACAGGACAGATGTTTGCCAGCTGACACTTGGAGGGACGGAGGGAGGCGGGGCGGGGTTACATAGGAATAGGGGTGTCAGCTCCCAAAAGGTGGCAATCTCGGCTCTAATTCCTTAACGCCCAATATGGTTCAGAGGTCGGGTTGTTAATGGGCAGGGAACAAATTGGGGATAGCCACCTGTGCTTCAGCCAAAGGGGGAGGGGACCCCCTTTACAGGTCACGGACCGGCTGCCAAAGCTGCTGTGCTCCTGGGTCTGCCACTGACCAGCTTTGTGATCTGCCTACCTCAGCCTCCCTTGGCAAAATCCCACAGGCAAAATCCATCCTGCTGTTTCTCTTTCTCAAGGAGAAAGAGAAGGAGAGGGAGAAGGGGAAGGAGTAGTAGTCAGGGCAGGCATGGCTCACTCCAGAACTTTGGGAGTGATGCTGTTTTCCTCTCTGAGCCTCAGTTTCCTCATCTATAAAACAGAGCCATCCTGAAGAGTAAATGAAAGCTGCCCGGAAACACCCGGCCCCGGACCTGGCACACAGCAGGTGCTGTTTTTCTTTCGCTGTGCCTCCCCACAACCCAGACAGACCATCAGAGGGCAGAGTGGCGCCCTTCCTGCGGGCTTTTTCTACATTACAGAAACTTCCGGGAAGGGTGGAATGGCAGACACCGGGCCTTAGGAACCTTTGTTCATCAGCTTCCTGTTCTCTGCGAGACAAAGGGGCCAGGGAGGACAAGGACCCTTTAGAAGGCTGCTGTGCACAGTGGTGCAGGCTTCGCACTGCACAACTACACAGTTGGTGGTGTGACATGGTGGCCGGGGGGGCTCAACCAACGGGTAGAAGTAGGGAAAGAACAGACTCCAGAGTGCCTGACTTCTGGCTCCAATGCTACATGACCTGACTTCTTCTTTGAGACAGGGTCTCACTCTGTCACCCACCCAGGCTGGAATGCAGTGGTGTGATCTCCACTCACTATAGCCTTGACCTTTCAGGCTCAAGTGGTCCACCAGCCTCAGCCTCCCAAGTGGCTGAGACTGTGGTTGCATGCCACCACGCCTAGCTAATTTTTGTATTTTTGGTAGAGATAGGGTTCCACCACGTTGCCCAGGCTGGTCTCAAACTCCTGGCCTCAAGCAATCCTCCTGCCTTGGTCTCCCAAAGTTCTGGAGTGAGCCATGCCTGCCCTGACTACTACTCCTTCGCCTTCTCCCTCTCCTTCTCTTTCTCCTTGAGAAAGAGAAACAGCAGGATGGATTTTGCCTGTGGGATTTTGCCAAGGGAGGCCGAGGTAGGCGGATCACTTGAGGTCAGGAGTTCAAGACCAGCCTGGGCAACATGGTGAAACCCCATCTCTACTAAAAATACAAAAATTAGCCAGGCGTAGTAGTGCGCGCCTATTATCCCAGCTACTTGGGAGGCTGAGGCAGAAGAATCGCTTGAACCCAGGAGGCGGAGGTTGCAGCAAGCCAAGATCACGCCACTGCACTCCAGCCTGGGTGGCAGAGCAAGAGACTCTGCCTCAGGAAAAACAAAACAAAAAACAGCTGGAAGTTGGGTGGGGGAGATCATCTGAGTGTGTAAAAATGTCTATCTGGATAAAGAGATCACACTCTTATTTATCATAGTGAAACATTGAAACCAACCTTAATGTCCAGTCTCAGGGGACACTTTGGTACCCAAACCATGAGTGGCTGTGCCAGTCGGTAGCAAGGTGTGCTTGCTGACATAGAGAGATTTCCCTGGCCTTCCATAAAACCAGGCTTCAGAACATCACCTGCCATATGAGCCCAAAACAAACATGCTCATTGTTAGCCATGTTTATGTTAAACCATAAAGAGAGTATAAAATGAAATGCGAAAGCAGACCCCCACTGCTCTCAGTCGTCCTGCTGTTAACAGATTTTTGTTGCACGTGTCTAAGAGTGTTCCATGTGGGCCAGCCACGGTGGCTCATACCTGTAATCCCAGCACTTTGGGAGGCTGAGGTGGGCGGATCACCTGAGGTCTGGCCAACATGGTGAAGCCCTGTGTCTATTGAAAATACAAAAATTAGCTGGGCATGATAGTGGGTGCTTGCAATCCCAGCTACGCCAGAGGCTGAGGCAGGAGAATCCTTTGAACCCGGGAGGCGGAGGTTGCAGTGAACCGAAATCATGCCCTCTCACTCCAGCCTGGGTGACAGGGCGAGACTCCATCTCAAAAAAAAAAAAAAAAAAAAAAAAAAAAAAAAAAAAGTGTTATCTGCACTGCACACACAGCATTTATGGAAAACCTTTTTGTTTGACATCTATGTAGCCACATACTGACCCTAAATTGTTTTTCTTTTTTCTTCTTTTTTTTTTTTTTTTTTTTGAGACAGTATTACACTCTTGTCACCCAGGCTGGAGTGCAGTGGTGCGATGTCAGCTCACTGCAACCTCCGCCTCCCAAGTTCAAGCAATTCTCCTGCCTCAGTCTCCTGAGTAGCTGGGACTACAGGCTCCCACCACCATGTCTGGCTAATTTTTGCATCTAACTTTCCTTTTCAAAGATCTATACACATCTGCAGAGCAAAATAGTCTGCCTAAAAAACAGAGTGCAAGGGTGTCATCTCAGCTCACTGTAGCCTCGACATTTCAGGCTCAAGTGATCCCCCTGCCTCAGCCGGGGACTACAGGTGCATGCCACCATGCCTAGCCAGGCTACCATCATTTGGTAAAGTTGAAGGTCTACGTGCTGTATGGCTACTGGGTGGATTCCCCTCAGGACCAAGGTGTTCTGAGCAGCCAGGTTCCAACAGCTCCAGACTAGGACATTGGAAGACTAGCGCCATTGAAAGTAATGGCAAAAACTACAATTACTTTTGCACCAACCTAATAGCACATTCACACTGTGGAATATGATATAGCAAGGAAAAATAAACCAAGTACAAGCTCACTCATTCACACGAATAAATCTCACAAATATAATGAAGAGGGAGAAGGCAAGACCTACACGTAGGGAAAAGTAAAAATGGACGTTTTTTAGAGAGGAATATCTAGGCTGTAAAGCTATAAAGAAAGCAGGACAAAGTCAGAACAGTGATTCCCTTGGGGAGAGAAGGATCAGCTGGGCTCAGAAAGGGGATGGGAGGGACTTCTGTATGCTGACTGGGGTCTGTCTCTTGCAGGGCTGTTGGTTCTGTGAATTTTCACTTTAAAATTATTCACAAAATCACCGTGTGGGCCAGGTGTGGTGGCTTATGTCTATAATCCCAGCACTTTGGGAGGCCAAGGTGGTCAGATCACCAGAGGTCAGGAGTTCGAGACCAGCCTGGCCAACATGATAAAACCCTGTCTTTACTAAAAACACAAAAATTAGCTGGATGCGGTGGCGTGTGCCTGTAATCCCAGCTGCTCAGGAGGCTGACGCAGGATAATCGCTTGAATCCAGGAGGCGGAGGTTGCAGTGAGCCGAGATCACGCCATTGCACTCCAGCCTGGGCAACAGAGCAAGACTCCGTCTCAAAACAAAACAAAACAAAAAAGCAAAAAACTGCCGCGTGCTTTTTTTGCACTTTTCAGTATGCCTGAAATTTTCCAGGACAGAAGAAGGAAAAAGTATGCAAAGAGAGACCATAAAACAGTAGCCATGCTTATCTCTGGAAGGTGAGATTCCTGGCCGTTTCCACCTTGATGTTAATAAAACCATCACCATTTATGAAGGTTTGCGAAGGGCCATTGCTTGACAGCTGTCATCTAACTTCAACCTCGTGACAATTTTGAAGAATAGCTTTTGTCCATCCCCTTTTCACACCTGAAAACCCGAAGGAAGAGACAGTGGTACTCACGCTCCTGTCCCTCTGAAGAGCTACGCCCTTTGACGCTTTTACGTAAAGAATGACCATATATGACTGGAATGCTGTGCAGAAAGGAGGAAGCGGCTATCGGCTGTCACAGTGGCTGGGCTTAGGGCAGATTCCAGGCCTGCCTGGCCCTAGGTGACAAATGGCGGGGCCACCATGGTTTTGGGGCCATCCAGGGGGCTGGTTCTCTTTCTGGTGCTACAAGCAGGTTGTAAAGCACTTTAGAAGCCAATTGGCACCAGGACAAGGAATTGCACCCTTGAGGTGGTTCGTGACCCCATAAATTGCCCAGAGGTGGGAGGCAGCTGGGAGGCCCGAGAAAACCGCCAGCCAGGTCTTTGGAGGCTGCTCCTTTCCCAAGGTGCAGCATTCCATGGGGTGATGGCCCTCAGGCCCCAGGAGAGGGAGAGGAACCTGGAGGAAAAGTGGAAACAGACAAGACCCCAGTGGAACGGGCTGGACAGCAGGCACTCCAGGACACTGTGAGTCAGGGTGGACAAGGTACCTGCCCTGCGGGGGCCTCTCCCTGAGTGCCTGTGGAGACTCCGTAGGCCTGCAGCAAAGGGGGTTTAGGTTTCAGAGCGCACGCACATCAGAGGAACCACATCAAGAGCCTGCAGCTTCCAGGTGCGAATAAACCTATGAGGAGCACTGGCGCTGGGGCCCTGGGAGTGGTTTAGATTCCGAGGTAACCCGATAAGTGCTGGCTAACACCTGCACTCACTACCTGGAATATACAGAAATATCCATCCCCATCCCCCTCCCGGGGGGAGCCGTGGCCTCGATTTCATGCTTGGGGTGCACCTACTTACTGTCTGCAAAGTCCCGGCTGCGTCCACCATCAGAGGGGGAAGGAAGCCTGTGTTTCTGAGGGGAAACTGAGGCCCAGAGAGCAAGCTTGACTCTCCGAGGCCAAGCAGAGCTGGGACCCAAGGCTCTCCAGCTCCTGCCATCCTGCCACCCCACTGCAGGCATCCGTCTTCTCTGAACTTTTCGGCTTTCGAGGGAGCGCCGCCAAGGGGCTCCCGGGGACAGGGCGTGTGGCTCTCCCTGCCTCACAGGAATGTGGCAGGGGTGGACTGATGTGGGCAGAATGATGTGCCCATTGTGCCATATGACTCTTAGAACAACAGGACAAAATTGCAGGTCCCTATTTAGCCTTGTGTTAGGTGTTCGTCCTGGGCCAGCTCAAAGATCACAAAACTGCATCCTCTGCTGCTTGACACGCTGCTCTCCATGGCGCCGGATGGGTGCTCGAGGTGGGCCTGGCTCTGAGGCATCTCCCGGACAGAGCCGTCCTGGGTGCAGAACACATGCCCCGCCTGCTCCCAGGGTCCTGCCCAGCCTGTCTGTCCAGGCCAGGCCCAGGGATGTGGAGACCAGGGCCAGAGTTCCACGTATCCAACTGCTGCACTGCACTGGCCCTGCCTGCCCATGGAGGGCGCCGCAGACGAGCAGGGCAGGTACTGGGCGGTCAGAGCCACGATGAGGGTGGCACACCCTAGGGCTGAGGACCCTGAACTGAGCGCAGCTGATGAGAGGGAGAGGTCATGGAACAGGAGCCGGGGAGCATCCTACAGCGAGAGCCGCAGGTGTAAGAAGTGGGGCTGGGAGTCGAGGAAGCCAGAGTCAAGCCTTTGAGAGAGACGGGCCTCACCACTCACCAGGAGGGGGAGGCTGGCAGGTGCTCTGTCCTCGTAGTATCTGCAACAGAGAAAAAGGTGCCCCTCGTTCTGGGCATGTAGCTTGGCAGGCAGTGGGAGGCTGGGCATTGTCCAGGAGGGGCCCTGGTACCGCAACTTGCACAGCTGTACCAGGCTGGCCTGCCCAGGCCTGTGTGCATGTGTGTGTGTGCATATGGGTGCAGACTGCCCAGAGAAATGCCCCCATGTGTGCACACACTTGCACACTCAGTCTTGCACACAAGCCCAGGAGAAAGACTGCCAGAACATTGGGACCCTGGATGTTCCCTGGGCCAGTTAAGCTCAACGACGCTTCTCTAGCCTGGTTGGTGGGGCCGGCTTGGGAACTGGGAGAGACAATGGCTCTAGAGCCCCAGGAGCTTGGATTTACTCTTCCTCATGTGTAGAAAGAAAGACATGCTCCTCGTGCCATATGACCCTCAGAACAACACTACAAAACTGCAGGGGCTATGACTGTCCGAATTTTGCAGATGAGGAGACTGAGGCTTGCAGATGTTTGCAGTTGCCCAGGTCCAGGTAGCAGGTAGGAGGCTGGAACGGCAACAGTAGCGGCTGCTGCAAGATGAGCCTCAAATCCATGAGAGGGGGTGCTGGGGTCCTCCTGGGCTGGCTTTGGTATCTGTGTGCCTTTCTGTGCCTTGGGAGCTTATGTACAGAAAGAGTGACCAGCAGAACGCTGGCTGCAGGGGGATGTTCTGCAGGTTCCAGGCACATGAGGGGCTGTCTCCACAGTGCATCTTCGGGTGTTTTCTAGTTGGCCATTTGCAGTGAGTCCCTCGGGTCTGAGTCACCAGGGGTCAGGTTTAAGAGCTGAGGGTCAGAGGTTACCAAGGCACCCATGCCAGACCAGAGAGCTGACCTTTATTTAACCAAGTCGAAGGACCCCCAGGACCCCAAAGAGGGGCTTCAGGCCCCTGGCCGCCATCTGAAATGATGCTTGGGGGTTGATCCTAATCGTCCCTAATTTAGGGGCCAAATGGTCAATTAAGGGTCTATTTGAGAGTCAGAGAAGCAGAAGGTGAACTGAGGAGACAGATGAGAGGCAGCTGATGCTTCTGCCATTGGAGCTAGGCATGGGTTCTGCCGGCCAGCCCAGGCCTTCTCCCCTGGCATTAGGGGCCTGGGCCTTGTTGTCAGCACCCCCGAGAGACCCGACGGCAACATTCCCTGAGGTCTGCTAGCAGCCAAGTGCCTGGCAACATGCCCCATTGCCATTTCTTCAGTTAATGCTCAAATAAGCTAAATATCTACCGAGTACCTCAGTAACCGGTCAAACACCAGTCTAGGTGCTGGGGACTCATCAGGGAGCGAAGTCAAGTCCCTGCCCTTGAGGAGCTGTAATTCTGGAGGAGGGGGTGGGGACTGAAAGATAACTAAGCAGCTAAGTGTGCAATACATCAGGCGCCGCTGCCTTCCCAAGCTTAGTGACTTCACACGAAACCCTAGGATTGCTCACAGTTCTGTGCACAGGAACTGGGGACTCAGCAAGGTCAGCTTGTGACCACTCTACCTGCCCGCTGGTCTCCCTCTAAGATTTCCATCCTCAGGAGGCCAGGCTGGGTCAGAGGTCCGAGGTGGCTGCCCTCCTCCATCAGGGACCCCAGGGCTCTTCTACACGTGCCTCTCTCCACAGCAGGGCTACTTGAGATTGGGCTCCCGTCACAGATCTGTGGGGTCCTAGAGGCCTTGTAAGAACCCTGGCTTTTGCTCTGAGCAAGAGGGTCCTAGAGTGTAAAAGCACAAAGGCAGCTGCACTGAGTGGGGAGGGGCACAGGTGGACTCTGATGGTGGCTGGGACCAGGGGTGGTCAGATTCTGCCTCCATCCTGCAGGGTGAGGGGACAGGGCCTGCTGCTGGACAGGGCTTCTGGCCTGGGAGCTGGAGGGTGAAGTGGCTGAGTCCCCAGCTGGGAGATGGGTGAAAGGAGTAGGTTTGAGTGGGAGGTCCTGGCACAGTTTGGACTTTTGGACTTGTGGAGTTGGAGGTCCTGTGAGACATCCGTGCAGCAATCTCCGGGGCAGCTGGAAGCAAGAGTCTGGAGTCCAGGGAGACGGACATTCTGGGTCACCTGAGTCAATGAATTTCAACTGAAGGGCATTGGGAAGTGTATTAGTTCATTCTCACACTGCTAATAAAGATGTACCTGAGACTGGGTAATTTGTAAAAGAAAAAGGTTAATTGACTCACAGTTCCGCATTGCTAGGGAGGCCTCAGGAAAATTACAATCGTGGCGGAAGGTAAAAGGCACTTCTTCACAGGGCGGCAGGAGAGAGAACGAGAGCCAAGCAGAAAGGGAAGCCCCTTATAAAACCATCAGATCTTGTGAGACTTGTTCAGTACCACGAGAACAGTATGGGGGAAACCAGTTCTGTGATTCAATCATCTCCCACTGGGTCCCTCTCACAACACATAGGAATTATGGGAGCTACAATTCAAGATGAGATTTGGGTGGGGACACAGCCAAGCCATATCAGGGAGCTTGCCTGCCCGGTGAGCATCGGGGAGAGACATCAGACAGAGCTGCAGCCCTGCGGCCTTGGGAGGTCAGCGAATGCAGAGAGAGCAGCACGGGGGACACAGGAAAAGGTGACTGGGGCCAAGAGGCACCCACACAGTGTGGAGCCCGTTGGGGGTTGAGGGGTGATCAGAGGTCCTGCAGACTGAGGACTGAGGAGCAGCTGCTGGATGTGCCAAGAGCAGGTTGGGGATCCCAGGGAGGGGCCGGCCTGGCTGTGTGGGTTCCACGGAGCTGCAGGAGAGAGGGGCAAGTGTGGAGCCTCGTCCTGGAGCTGGGCACAGGTGGGAGCCAGGACAGACGGGGGCCAAGCCTCTGGGCCCGGGGGCAGGAGGCAGGGGGTGAGGAGGGGCCATGCATACAGGCTGTCTTTGGAGGAGAGGAAGCATGAGGGGAAAGAATCTTCTAGAAGGTTCTACAGACCAGAGGTTAAGCCACTTGTCCAAGGTCACACCACAAGAAAGGAGCCCTGTGTGGACTGGACCTCATGCCTCAAGGCCAGGGGCTAGAAAAGCCTGGGCTCACCTGAGGGCTGTGGAGTGAAGCCCATAGAGGCATGGTGGCTGCCTCCTCCTCTCTGTGCTCTAGCCTCCAGGCCCGCCTCACCTGCGATCTCCGGTGTCCTGGCCACCACAGAGATCCTGCCCAAGCACAGACCATGGCAAACCTGTGGCGGGGACTGGCGATCTCCAGCTAGGAATGGCTGTGGGAGGCCCTGGATCTGGCCACCTGTGACTGTGCCTGGCATTGCTGGTCTCTGTCCTGGAGGCCCCTTCCCTGGGTCACTGGCCCTAACCTGGTTCCTGTCAGGGATCCCCTGAGCTGAGGGTCTGCTACCTCAAAGGTGCCCCTCCATCCTTGGGCCATATATCCACCGTTGGCTTCTGGTTACACCCCTGCCTCCTCACAAGGCCATGGGGGCCTCGATGACTGCCCCCCACCTGGGCTGGGTGCTGGCCTGGACCCCAGAGATGCTTCACTAAGTGCTTGCTGGGCAGGTGACAGCCTCAGTGCATCTCCCATGTAGAGGAGGCAGAGCGCGTCTGGGTGGGAGGTCAGCCCTGCCCGCTTCCATTTGCCAAGCTGGGTGGGGCTAGGTCTCCTTGCTCCTGGTAGGACCTCTGACCTCCTTGCCATCCATGGAGGCAGAGATGGGGCAAACAGGTCTGGCGTTGGTGTTCCCCAGCATCAGCGAGGCCTGGAGGGATGGAGTAGACCCTGGCTTAGGGGTGGAAGGTTCTAGGGGGTCCACCAGGTGAGGCTACTTATACCACTCACATCCTATAGGTATGGACTGGGTGGGTGCCTTCTGCACGTGCACAGAGGCTCTGGGGCTTTGTTTTTTGTGCGTTTTGTTTGTTGGTTTTTTGAGACAGAGTCTGGCTGTCGCCCAGGCTGTAGTGTGGTGGGGCAATCACATCCAATTGCAGCCTCAACCTCCTGGGCTCATGTGATCCTCCCGTCTCAGCCTCCTGAGTAGCTGGGACTGGTCACCTTACTTGTCACATGAGCAGTGAGCCTGGGTGGGATCCTCTCTTTAGGTATCAGTGCACCTGCCTCTCAAGGCTGTACTTAAGACTCCCTTGGGAAACATCTTTCTCTACATTGAGAGGAAGACCCTCAATGCATCCATATACAACAGACAGGACCTCTCACCTAATACTTAGACGACAGCTTGACCAGGGAACATCACCCCCTCCCCCCAAAAACAAAACATACACACACTTTAGTCACAGATAAACCCAGCTCAAGAGGGGCCCCCAGTCCTGGCCACTGGATAGGGGGAAGGAGGCCTGGCTTGACCCTATCTCTGCTCTGTGATCAGTCCACTCTCCTGGGTCCCCAGCCCCTTGTCTGTTCCTTGAACTGTGAGTAGCTTTGTGGTTTGAGGGATCTTATATGTTGCTCTGTGATTGAAAGTGATTTGTTTTGGCCGAAAGTAATTTGTTTTCCAGGCTAATTCAATTATCCCCAGGGAGGCTTCCTACCTGGGGCCCCAGGCTACCCGCTATTACCATCAATTACCATAAAGACCCTCTTCAAAGGGTAGGACCCCTGAGGTTGGCCCATTAGGGCAGGGCTGAGCCCCTGAGGGCCAGCAATAAACTTTCTGATGTTAAATGATGGCTAAAGTGTCAGACGCAGGTGATGGGGAGCTGGGGCCAGGGCCACTGTGGCTTATGAGGGTGAGATGCCTACTTATTGAAAACCGGGTCTCTGTGGCGTTTCTGCAGCCCCCGGCAGGGACACCCTGAGCCAGCCCTGGAGTAACAGACAAGGTCCATGTACACTTTCCTATATGAGGCTCCCAAAGTGGGAAGGCCCCTGGAAATCTCTCCCAAATCTTGTCAACAACCCAAGAGGCAGGGGAGATTTGTGCCCATTTTACAGGTAAGGAAACTGAGGCTCAGAGAGGTGAAGGGAACTGCCCAGGCCACTCAGAGAGAAGGTGGAAGATTACAGTATTGAGAGGTAGGCCCAAGTACCCCCCATTCCTTCCGGAGACCCCCTAGATGTAATGGTTGTTAGGCACGTGCCCTATCTCTTCAGCCTCAGAGTGTTTGGGTCTGAGGTTGGGCTTGTGGTTACTTCCCAAAGGGAATCAACCCTATGACTCACTGGTCAGGTCTAACAGCCCCAGTACCCTGCACAAATGACTGGGCTCCATGGGGCATCAGAAGCCAGAACAGGAGATGAATCTGTCAGGAAGTTGGACCTCCTTTAAGCAGATATTTCAGGAGCGGCAGGATCCTGAGGGCTGTGCTGTGATCCCGCTCATGTGGGCGGGACCACGGCAAGCATCTGAGTACAAGGAGTAGCTGAGACTTCACTGGCAAACAGCTGGTGTCCAACTCTGCCAGCTGGGTCCTGTCCCCTGTGGGTGCAGGGACAGCAGCCTGGTGACACTCTCTGTGTTTTCTCCCAGCTCTTCCCAAGGGAGTCAGTGGATCTCTGGAAACATTCTGTGGGGGCCTAAAGCCTTGACCATGGGGGCCAGTGAACCATATAAACACTAAAAATCCTAGGAAAGGAAAGGAAGAAGGAAAGAAAAGGAGAGAAAAAGGAAGAGAGAGAGAAGGAAAGAAAGGAGAGGGAAAGAGAGAAAGAAAATAAAGAAGAGAGAAAGGAAAGAAAGAAAAGATGGAAAAAAGAAGGAAGAAAAATAGGAAGGAAGGAGAGAAGACAGAAAGAAGAAAGAAAGAAAGAGAAAGAAAAGAAAGAAAGAAAGAAAGAAAGAAAGAAAGAAAGAAAGAAAGAAA
>NC_045446.1:4692919-4704699 GCF_002776525.5 Piliocolobus tephrosceles | reverse complement strand
AAAGAAAGAAAGAAAGAAAGAAAGAAAGAAAGAAAGAAAGAAAGAAAGAAAGAAAGGGAAAGAAAAGAAAGAAAGGCCGCTTTCTCCCCACCCCCTGCTACCAGAGTCCATCTTCCACTACAGCAGTGAATGTTTAGTTAAAGCCAAGAGAGGAAGAATAAGGACTTTCATAGATGCTCTGGTGGCTGGAAATGCAATGAAGGAATGCAGGAGACAGGATGACCTTTTACAGAAAAAATTCTCCTTTCTCAGCCCACCCAAGGCTCTGCTGGCTTTTCCTGAGGGTTTCCCAAGGATTCCCTGTGAACCTCTTCCTTGTGCCCCTGTTGGAATATCTGGGAGGAAAAAACCTCTCTGGGGACCCCTTGGCTGGGGTTTGTGCCAGAGACCCTCTCAGGTCTTCCTTGAAGATGAAATGTGTCAGCATCCAGCATCAGTGTCCTGCCCAGACTGTGGATTTCCTCCTGGCAGGTCAAGACCTAGCTCTGCTGCCCACCCACCCCACCCCACCAAAAGGAGAGTTCACTGCGGAGGTAGTGTAGATGGAGAAAGAGCAAGTTGGCCATGGGATGGGGAGGGGCTACATATAGTTAGTGATTGTATCTGGGGCAGGATGAGGATCATTGTTTGCTTTGATTTCATGACCAAACTTTTGGGGTATTTTATAAGATGGCTAATGTTTTCCATAATCTCTTATTACATGGTAAGCCACTCCAAAACTTAGGGGCTTAAAACATCCACCTTTTTTTTTTTTTTTTCTCATTAATTCTACAGTTTGGGCAGGGCTCAGCAGGGATGGCTCATCTTAGATCCATGTGGTGGGCTGGGTCACTCCCATGGGTACATTCAGCTGGGAGCTTGGTTGCAACTGAAAGTTCCAAGATGGCTTCATCCACATGCCAGGTGCCTTGGTTGGGCTGGCTGGACAGGCTGGAGGCTGGCTGGACATTCTCATTCTCATTATTTCTCTCTCTCTCTCTCTCTCTCTGTTCTCCTGCATAGTCTTTTGCTACATAGTCTTTTCAGCAGGGTGGCTGGACCTTTTTACCTGATGGCTCAGGTCTGCAAGAGAGAGACAGTAGAAGCTGGCACAGGTGAAGGTGTATGTGTGTGCTGGAGCCAGTGTTGGGAATGGCAGCAGCAACAGCAATAACAAGGAAAGATCTGAACGTCCCCGACAGGAGAATGGTTACGTGGTTTATGCTATAGTCATGTGGTGGACTAAGCAGCCGTGAAAAGTGAATTTCTAGGCTGGGCTTGGTGACTCACACCTGTAATCCCAGCACTTCAGGAGGCCAAGGCAAGTGGATCACTTGAGGTCAGGAGTTTCAGACCAGACTGGGCAACATGGTGAAGCCCCCATCTCTACTAAAAAACACAAAAATTAGCTGGGTGTGGTAGTGCAACCTGTAGTCCCAACTACTTGGGAGGCTGAGGCAGGAGAATCACTTGAACCCGAGAGGTGGAGGTTACAGTGAGTCGAGATTGTGCCACTGCACTCCAGCCTGGGTGACAGAGCCAGACTCCATCTCAAAAAAAGAAAAAGAAAAAGAAAAAGAAAAAAGAGTTTTTAGCCATTGGCAGGGATGGATCTCCCACACAAGATGTGAAGCGAAAAAAGCAAGTCTCCAAATGCAGAACGGTTACCTCTGGGGAGAGAGGAGGGCACATTGGGCACCAAATTGTTGGTGATATTGTATTCATGAAGCTTAGTGGTGGGTTTATGTGTGTTTGCTTTGTTGTTGTTTTTTACACGTTCTACATGCATGACAAGTGCAATTTTTTTTCAGATCCCACTCAGGGAAGAATATACCAAACACATTCACATTTATTGCATTTATTTTCTTTCTTTCTTTTTTGTTTTTAAAAGCAAATGACAAAGACTCTGTTTACCAGCTTTCCTTTTTTTTTTGAGACGAAATCTCACTCTGTCGCCCAGGCTGGAGTGCAGTGGCACGATCTCGGCTCACTGCAAGCTCCACCTACCAGGTTCACACCTTTCTCCTGCCTCAGCCTCCCGCGTAGCTGGGACTACAGGTGCCTGCCACCATACCCAGATAATTTTTTGTACTTTTAGTAGAGACAGGGTTTCACCGTGTTAGCCAGGATGGTTTTGATCTCCTGACCTCGTGATCTGCCCACCTCGACCTCCCAAAGTGCTGGGATTACAGGCGTGAGCCACCATGCCCATAAAGCCACCAGCTTTACTTTTTTAAACCTAAGCTTAATATTACATATTTAAATATTTAAACAATTGTCAAAGCGTACTAAGTTGCCAGCATTCATGCACAACTAGAAAACATCCTTAATTTATATTAAACCAGAAATGTATTACCATTAATGCATTAATATCATTCACTACTAAATACTAAAAAAAGAAATTGATGATTTCTGTAGAAGATTCGTCCTGGCAGTGTTAACTTCACAGCAGGCTGACACTATGTGACTCACATTTCAGACACCGTGGAAAAGCAGATCCATGCTGGTATTTGTTAATGTTAGTGTTAGTGTTAGTGTTAGTTGTCCTACACTAAAGAGTCAAGGCTCACTTTGCACTACGTTTGGTAAAAAAGCAAAGAGCATGCAGAGACTTATACCAATTTAAAAAAAAAAATGGGCTGAGCATGGTGGCTCACGCCTGTAATCCCAGCACTTTGGAAGGCTGAGGCGGGTGGATCACCTGAGGTCAGGAGTTCAAGACCACCCTGGCCAACACTGTGAAACCCTATCTCTACTAAAAATATAACAATTAGCCAGGTGTGTTGGCACACGCCTGTAATCCAAGCTACTCCAGAGGCTGAGGCAGGAGAATCACTTGAACCTGGGAGGCAGAGGTTGCAGTGAGCGGGGATCGTGCCATTGCACTCCAGCCTGGGGTGACAGAGTGAGACTCCGTCTCAAAAAAAAAAAAAAAAGACAAACAAAAACCAAAACCAAAAACAAACAAACAAACAAACAAGAAAACCACAACAAAACAATGGTCCTGTTACGTGGTCCCAACTATCAACTCAAAAGTCTATGACAAATAGAGGCTCTAGTGAGTTGTTTATAAATACTTTAGATTAGGTACAATTATACTGAAAGTCGAGTTCATTTGAAATCTTCAAAAAAAAGAAAAGTTCCTGTTAATCCTCAAATGGTGCTTGCTTTAGTTTAACATTTCTGTTAAAAGCTTGTGTTGAATTACTTGCAGCAGCTGCTCCTTACCATGGATTGCTAAGGACTTTAACTGGTTGTCTTCTTCAACTTCTACTCTTTCTTTGACCATTCTCAACAATTCTCTTTGTAGTCATTTTTCTGCCATTAACCATTTTAGCAGAAATTGATATTGATTTGAAGTTGCCCATCCCACTACCACCAAATGATGTGGAAGAGAATGAAGTGAGGCCCCCATGACCCAGGGACCTAAATGAAGTAAATACTGCGTGAAAAGAAGAAAATCCACTTCCAAAAGATGGAAATCCACTGGATGTGGAGAAAAATGACCCCATTCCTTGGCTTCTGCTTCCTCAGGGATGCCTTTGATTCCCAAAAATGTCCTCAAAAAGGTCTTCAAAGAAGTCAGGTGAGAATGGGTCCTTTCCACCAAAAAAACTCCCTGAAGACGTCATCTCTGGGTTACAAAATGTGAAGCCAAAGTCAAACGGACTGTCAAAATGATGTCCACCTCTTCCTCCACCAATTCATCTTTCTTTGCCATATTCATCATAGATGTCCCCTTTCTTAGCATCTGACAGCACCTCATACACCTCCACTACTTGTTTGAATTTTCTCTCTGCTTATTCTTTATTATCAGGATTTCTATCTGGGTGTCACTTCAGTGCCAGTTTCCAATATGCCTTTTTACTTTCCTTGGGTGAGGCGTGTCTCTGCATGCTTAAAACTTCATAGTAATCCACCATGTTTTAAGTGATTGTTGGAATACGTCTGAGGTCAGAGGCAGCTGGTGACAGGATTCTGGGAGAGGCAGGGTGGTGGCCTGGATCTCCTGTCAGTTCCAGCACTGCTGTGCTTGCAATGTTTTGTATGTGTGGAAATGTCAGATTTTGTCACACACAAACAGATTCCAGTTGTGCTGGCACACATGTCTCCCTGCACACACCTTCACATACAGGTTTGCACATGATGCACCCACACGTGAACACTCATACAACACACTCAGGGAGCTGCTGTAGGGCCATGGTGGGCATCCGGGACACCGCCCCCACCAGAACTCAGGCCTGCCTATTGGCCCCTGAGGTGTCTCTGGGGCTCTAATCTTTAGGCTGGGCTCCCGAGAGAAGATGTGAGGCTCTGGATGGGCTGCTGACATGGGCTCTGGGTTGAAAGTCTTTGTGGCTCAATGTTGGCCCTTAGTGCTCACATGAAGAAGCCCCGGTGAGACATGAAGAGGCCTCAGACAAATGAAATTACAGGGGAGCTGCTGGGCACATGGCCAGATCAGGCTCCCAGCTCCCAGACAGCTGGCCCCAGAGGCAAGTCTAGACAGCAAAGCCACTTGTTAGGTAAGCTTCTGCCTGGCAGCATCCCCAAGAACACCTTGCCCTCTGAGATGCAGTGGTAGCCAGCCCCCCAATGGCCTCCAATGGGCTACTCTCTAGTGTCAGTGCCCGTGTAGAGTTCCCTTCCTCATTGTTTCAGGGTTGCTCTCTAGGATCAGTAGAATGTGGTGGAAGTGGCAAAGTATGACACCCAAGACATTACCACTTGCACCTTGCTCTTTCTTGGATCACATGCTGTGGGGGAAGCCAGCTGCCATGTTGAGAGGACACCCAAGCAGCCCTATGGAAAGTCCAAGTGGAACTGAGGCCTCCTGCCCACAGACATGTGAGTGAGGCACCTTGAAAGTGAATGCTCCAGCCCCAGTCAAGCCATCAGATGAGACTACAGCCCTAGCTGACATCTTGATTTCAACATCATGAGAGATCTTGAGTCAAAAACATCCAGTTAAGCTGCTCCCACATACCTGATGCAGAGCTATAATGCTATGTGAGATAATAAAGGTCCATTGTTGTTTTCAGCCTCTAAATGTTGGGGAAATGTACTATGTAACAGTAGATAACTAATATAGGCCAGGCACAGTGGCTCATGCCTGTAATCTCAGAACTTTAGGAGGCCAAGGCAGATGGATCACCTGAGGTCAGGAGTTCAAGACCAATCTGGCCAATATGGCAAAACCCCATCTCTGCTAAAAATACAAAAATTAGCCAGGCATGGTGGCACATGCTTGTAATCTCAGCTACTCAGGAGGCTGAGGCAGGAGAATCACTTGAACTAGGGAGGAAGAGGTTGCAGTGTACTGAGATTGCACCATTGCACTCCAACCTGGGTGACAGAGTGAGACTCCATCTCACAAAAATAAATAAATAAACAAATAAACTAATATAGACACTCTTCCCATTTACTGAACACTTATGTGTGAATGCTTTACATCCTGACCTAGTCTCATCTTCACAGAATTCTTGGAGGTGGATAAAATGGTCCCCATTTCATAAAGAGACAGAGGTTCACAGAGGATCAGTGACTTGTCAAAGTCTACAGCTAGGAATGGGCTCAGAGCCACATTCCAAACCAAGGTCCATCTTTCCCTTATGCATCGCTTCTTCCTTTTTCAATTGCTTTGGAGACAGAGGGAGCTGCTGCTCATCTACAGAGGTCACTGTGGGTCTAAGTGTCTGGTGAGACATTTCAGTGGCTCAGAGAATTCTTTTTTTTTTTTTTTTTTTTGAAATGGAGTTTTGCTCTTGTCACCCAGGCTGGAGTGCAGTGGCTCACTTGACCTCCACCTCCTGGGTTCAAGCCATCCTCCTGCCTCAGCCTCCTGAGTAGCTGGGATTACAGGTGTACATCACCATACCCAGATAATTTTTGTCATTTTTAGTAGAGACTGGGTTTCACCATATTGGCCAGGCTGGTCTTAAACTCCTGACCTCAGGTGATCTGCCCACCTCGGCCTCCCAAAGTGCTGAGATTACAGGCATGAGGCACCGTGCCTGGCCACAGAGAATTCTTTAGAGTAACAACTACAAGAACAATGACTTGGATTTGTTATTAATTTCCCAAGGCTGCTATAATAAACGCCTGCAAACTTGATAGCTTGAAATATCAGAAATGTATTGTCTCCCAGTTCTGGAGGCCAGAAATTTCCAAATCAGGGAGTCAGCATGGCCCTGCTCCCTCTGAAGACTCTAGGAAGGACGCTTGTTGCCCTTTCCACCTTCTGGTGGCTCCAGACATTCCTTGGCTTGCGGCTGCATCACTCCAGTCTCAGCCTCCAGCTTCACAGGGCCTCCTGAATATCTGTATCTTCCCCTTGTTTGTCTTTCTGTCTCTCTCTCTCTTTTTTTTTTTTTTCTGAGATGGAGTTTCACCCTTGTTGCCCAGACTGGAGTGCAATGGCTCGATCTTGGCTCACTGCAGCTTCCGCCTCCTGGGTTCAAGTGCTTCTCCTGCCTCAGTTTCCCGAGTAGCTGGGATTACAGGTGCGTGCCACCACACCCCGCTAATTTTTTGTCTTTTTAGTAGAGATGGGGTTTCACCATATTAGCCAGGCTAGTCTCAAACTCCTGACCTCAGATGATCCACCCATCTTGGCCTCCCAAAGTGCTGGGACTACAGGCATGAGCACTGCGCCCGGCCGTCTCTCATAAGAATACCAATCACTGGATTTAGGGCCCATCCTAGTCTGGGATGATCTCATCTGGATTCTTACCTTCATTACATCTGTAGAGATCCTTCTCCCAAATAAGTTCACCTTGCGAGGTTCTAGGTAGACATACATTTTGGGGGGACACAATTCAACTCAGTACATATTTCTTCAGAGTATTGTCATTTAGAAAACGCCTATGCTTCAGAGCAAACTGGAGAGGTAGGTTCTGTTTTTATTCTCCGTAGCCGATTGCAAAACAGGGACTCAGCAAGGTGAGGGTACCTGCCCAAGGTCTCACAGCAAAGCAAGCAGCCGAGGTGGGGTTCACATACAGAAAGTGGGTCACCACGGCCCAGGAAGCGGGGCTAGGCAACCTAGGCCCTCAAAGTCATGGCTTCTGACTCCCAGTCCAGCGCTCAGTTGGATGGAGTCCTAGCCTTCCCTAGAGCAGGCGTGGCAAGAGCCACAGGTGGCTGCCCCGCGGGCCTCTCCAGGTGGGCTCCGAGGCCATCAGAACCTGGTAATGATTGGGGAGTTCTCCTTGCTGTGTTCCCTGATGGTCCATTAAAGGCAAGTTTGGGCCCAATGATTACAGGGAAAGTTCAACTGCCTTCCCCTTTGAAATACACAAAGGCTGTGCAGGTAATGGGCTTGAGCCCTGGCGTTTGAAGTGGCAGTCCTTCCAGGGAACATCTGGAGGGCTGTGCCACTGCACTACAAACGCTCGGAGCACGGCTGGCCCTCAGAGGCTGCTTGGGCCAAACGTCGGGGCACGTTCTGCTTTTTTCTTTGGTTTTGATGCGTCCCAAATTCTAGGATGCTCCCTTGTGTCTTTCTTTGGTGATGGGTAGGTGGCGGGGCGGCCTTTCTTTTTATTTTCCTCAGAGCTGAACTTCAGAGAATATTAACACCAAAGAACCAGTGTGGCCTCATTAAATCAGGATTAGAGACGAGCCAAGTGATTACTGCAGATTCTCACAACAGTTTAAAAAAAAAAAAGCGCAGTTGAGAGCAGAGAGCCAGCCTGATCAGAGCCCTGTTGCATGAGTGCTGGGGACCTGCAAGCTCCCGTTTCTGGTCGCCCCATGCACTCAACACGATGCTTATGAAGCACCTACCATGTGCAGGGGGATGGTAGCCACACGGCAACCACAGAACACTTGGTCCCTGCTTCGGGGCCACAGCATGTGGGTGAGGAATAATGATCAGCGAGAGAACCAAGGCACAAGATGGTTTTGGATGGTAATACATGCTTGGAAGAAAATCAAATAAGCAGCCGGGTACAGTGGCTCGCACCTGTAACCCCAGCACTTTGGGAGCCCGAAGCGGACGGATCATTTGAGGTCAGGAGTTTGAAACCAGCCTGGCCAATATGGTGAAACCCTGTCTCTACTAAAAATACAAAAAAAAAAAAAAAAAAATTAGTTGGGCATGGTGGCAGGTGCCTATAAATCCCAGCTACTCAGGAGGCTGAAGGAGAACTGCTTGAACCCAGGAGGCGGAGGTGGCAGTGAGCAGAGATCGTGCCACTGCACTGTAGCTTGGGCAACAGAACGAGACACCATATCAAAAAAAAAAAAAAAAAAAAAAAAAGGAAAACAAAATCAAAAAACCAAATGATAATGGTGGTGTATTTAGGAGGAATCACTTTAGCTACAGAGGTGAGAGAAGCCAGTATTTAAGCTGAGATCGCCATGCAATGGGGACTCAGCCCCACAGAGACCTGGAGAAGAGCATCTGAGACTGCAAAGGCCCTGAGGCAGGAAGTGTTTAAGGTATTGCAGCACCAGTCTGGAAGGGTGGAGAGGCTGCAGAGTGGTGGGCATGACAGGTGTGTGGCTGGGTCAGGGGATGAGAGGGCATAGCCGGGGCCTCACCCTGCAGAACACGTGGTTCTTGTTCTGTGGGGGGGCAGCACTGGCAATGTGGGCAGGGGAATGACTCGGTTTTAAGCATCTTACCTGGAAACATCTAGTTTTTCAGATGGCCTTTCCGGAGCACACCGTCACATAGGCAGCTTCTGTCTGACTCCTGTCTGAAGCCCCAGCACGTAGGTCGGGGCCTGGCATATAGGAGGACTTCAGCACGAGCTGGCCTGCAGGATCAGGGTCAGCAATGAGGAAAAAGTCACCAATGAGCCCGGGAGTGTCCTCCAAGGCTGATTGCAGAAAAGGATGTGGCTGGCTTAGAGAAGACTAGGCTGCTGTCTGGGAGAGAGCCTGATGCTGCCAGCATCCCTCCAGCCCAGAAGGGAAGACCAGCGCTGACCCCCGCAGAGACCATGGCTTGCAGAGGGAATGGGAGCTGCTGCAAAGGGCTGAACCCTCCTCTTCCTGCCTCAGCCATTCTCCTGGGCTTCCCACGCCCTCACATGGGGTCTGAGTGGGCACTCGCCAGGTGTTAGGTCTGACAAAGGTGTGAATGAATGAAGAAATGAATGAGTGATGGTGTCCTACTGGTCCAGGAGGGAAGGGTGCTGGGCTTCCCTGGGCCTGGAAGGCTTTCCCCTGCTCTTTGTAAGTTCCTCCTCAACTGGCGTCCTATGGTGTCCTGGCTGGAAGGAATGATGGCCAGGAGATACAAAGACCATTTGGGTGGCGGGCGGGGGCCCTGCCGTGCCTGTTCATCTTTGTCCCCTGCCCTCAGGGACTGGAGACGGGCCACCCTCGATGGCTTTCACTCCACGCCTCCATATGCTGGTATGGGGGCAGGTGGGGACTTTTAGAAAAATCCTGATATTTCTGGCCTTTTTTGTTTTCCTGCTCTGAAACTTTTTCTGGTTACAAAAGTTTGCTACGGAAATTTTAGAAATAGCTGAGAACAAATGCGCAGGCACAGAGACAAACGCACAAAAATGCCCTGTATCCCATCACCCAGAGATGACCAGTATGAACATTAGTGTTTGTCCTTCCAGAACTTCCAACTTCCAAGCATAGTCACGTGTGTGCGTCTTCTTCAAACACCTTTCCAGTAAACCATTCTAACCTGCTTTTTTTTTTTTTTCCAGACAGGGTCTTGCTCTGTCACCAGGCCTGAGTGCAGTGGTGCGATCTCGGCTCACTGCAACCTCTGCTTCCTGGGTTCATGCGATTCTCCTGCCTCAGCCTCCCGCGTAGCTGAGACTGCAGACACCCACCACCACACCCAGCTAATTGTTGTATTTTTAGTAGAGACGGGGTTTCTCCATGTTGGCCAGGATGGTATTGATCTCCTGGCCTCGTGATCCGCCCACCTCGGCCTCCCAAAAGCCTGCTTCTTTGACTGAATAGCTAGGGAACATCTTTCTACGTCACTGAATAGCGTTCTGCATCCTTTTTAATGCTGCAGAATATAAACTCCAGCGTTACTTCACCTGTCCCCTTTAGATAGACACTAAAGTTGTTTCTCTCTCTCTCTCTTTTTTTCTTTTTTTTTCGATACTGAGTCTCGCTCTGTCGCCCAGGCTGGAGTGCAGTGGCACGATCTCGGCTCACTGCAACCTCCGCCCCCTGGGTTCAAGCGATTCTCCTGCCTCAGCCTCCTGAGTAGCTGGGATTACAGGCACCCGCCACCTCGCCCAGCTAATTTTTATATTTTTAGTAGAGATGGGATTTCATCCTATTACCCAGGCTTGATCTTGAACTCCTGACCTCAAGTGATCCACCTGCCTCGGCCTCCCAAAGTGCTGGAATTACAGGCGTGAGCTACCATAGCCAGCCAAGGGTAACAGTTTTTCTTGTTGTAGAAAATACATGCCACCTAAGACTTCCCATTTTATCCCTTTTAAAGTTTACAGTTCAGTGGCACTGAGAACATTCCCAGTATTTTGCAACCACCACCACCATCTACTTCTGGAACGTTTCCATCCCCTCAAAGGAAAACCACCTTACCCCTTAGCAGTCACTCCTAATTCCCCTCCCCCAGCCTCTGGTTTCCCACCTGTACTGGGCGTTTCATAGAGCGGAGTCACCCAACGTATGGCCCCTGACCTAGCTTCTTTCCACGGCCCTCATGCTGTTAAGGTCCCCCACACTGCGGCCTGTGTCCTGGCTTCACTCCCGTTCGTGCTGAGTGACATCCCGTTGTACAGGAAGACGGTGTTTTGTTGATCCGTGCGTCCACTGACGGGTGTTCCAGTTGACCTTTGGTGGTTGTGGATTTGCTGCTGTGAGCACTTCTGTAGGTTTTTGTATACGTTTTAGTGTAGACGTATGTTTTGAGTTCTTTGGGGTGTCATTCAGCAGTAGGACTGAGGGATGGTATGAGCCGTTCTGTTTGAGGTTTGTTTGTTTGTTTGTTTTTCAATGGAGTTTCGCTCTTGTTGCCCAAGCTGAAGTACAATGACACCATCTTGGCTCACTGCAAACTCTGCCTCCCAGCTTCAAGCGGTTCTTCTGCCTCAGCCTCCAGACTAGCTGGGATTACAGGCGTGCACCACCACGCCTGGCTAATTTTGTATTTTTAGTAGAGACGGGGTTTCTCCATGTTGGTCAGGCTGGTCTCGAACTCCTGACCTCAGGTGATCCACCTGAGAAAAAGAGAAGGAAAGAAGTGGCCAAGGGCATTTGGTCTCAAGCATGGAGGTCACCAAGACTAGACTCCAGCAATGCCAGGCCCTGAGAGGAGTCTTGCAGCAGCAGGCTCCTCAGCACCGGCTCCTGTCCCTCCCTGTCCTTCACTAGGCAGCACCCCAGCACTCTGGCCTCCCTCAGCAGGCCCATCTGCGTGGGGCACAGAGATGGATCAGAACCCTCTGCAACAGCTGCCGATGGAAGCCTTAGACCAACGTTCCAGGCTCCGATGCATGGCCCCAGCCAGCCTGGCCCTCGCTGTCCTCACACAGGCCACCTCTGCGCCTCCTCCTGATCTCCTCCAGCCTAGACGTCCTCTCCTCTGTTCGTCCGTGCCTGGAGGTCCAGCCTGGGGAGGCTCCCTGTCCACCACACCCACGGTGGCCTCTGGTCCCCATAGCCATGGTTCATGGGTGCTCAGGATCCCGGCAGGGGAGTCTGGGTGTGCCTATCCCTTCACCTCTGGCGTCCTCAGATGTCACATCCGTGGAGCCCACCGACCTCAGGCACGAGGGCTGTCCCCTGACCCCTGACTTCCCCTGCCATCTTTCTACACAGAAACAACCCCATGCCCTCTGTCT
>NC_045446.1:4689410-4692909 GCF_002776525.5 Piliocolobus tephrosceles | reverse complement strand
AGACAGAGGGCATGGGGTTGTTTCTGTGTAGAAAGATGGCAGGGGAAGTCAGGGGTCAGGGAACAGCCCTCGTGCCTGAGGTCAGTGGGCTCCACGGATGTGACATCTGAGGACGCCAGAGGTGAAGGGATAGGCACACCCAGACTCCCCTGCCGGGATCCTGAGCACCCATGAACCATGGCTATGGGGACCAGAGGCCACCGTGGGTGTGGTGGACAGGGAGCCTCCCCAGGCTGGACCTCCAGGCACGGACGAACAGAGGAGAGGACGTCTAGGCTGGAGGAGATCAGGAGGAGGCGCAGAGGTGGCCTGTGTGAGGACAGCGAGGGCCAGGCTGGCTGGGTCCATGCATCGGAGCCTGGAACGTTGGTCTAAGGCTTCCATCGGCAGCTGTTGCAGAGGGTTCTGATCCATCTCTGTGCCCCACGCAGATGGGCCTGCTGAGGGAGGCCAGAGTGCTGGGGTGCTGCCTAGTGAGGGACAGGGAGGGACAGGAGTGGTGGTGAGGAGCCTGCTGCTGAGAGATGCCTCTCAGGGCCCAACGTTGCCAGGGTCTAGTCTTGGTGGCCTCCGTGCTTGGAGCCAAATGCCCTTGGCCGCCTCTTTCCTTCTCTTTTATGGGTCTCCAGTCCTGCCTGGGACAGAGAGGGTTACTGGAGACAGCGCTTTGTACTTCCATAGGCGCTTTCATCTGCAGCCCTTGGAGGGCTTTGCGAACGTGGCTTAATGAAGGGCCCCAGCACCCCAGCCTCCTAAGCAGCGTTTTGAGCTGAATGCACGCAGAACAGAGGGATTCAGTGAATTGTCCAGGATTGCACAGCAGAGCTGGGTGGATTCCCCTACCGTCCCCTGAGGCTCAGGGCTGCGTTGGGCTGTGCCTGCCACCTTCCCTCTCTGCTTGCTGGGTCTTGTCTTTTGGGAGCCCCTGAGCTCTCAGCCGACGGCCTTCAGCCCCTGGAAATCCATGTGGCCCCTTGCTTGCCAGCTGCCAGCCCACGAGCAAGCCGGTCAAGGCGGTCTCTGATGTCGATGGCCGGCCGAGGAGGGGACCTTTCGGGAAGGGGTGGCCGTAGGCGAGGGTTGATCGCTGGGCCTGGAATCTGCTCCCACAGGGCCTGTGGGGCCTCATGGGGCTGCTGCTGGCTTCAGCCTCTGGGCGCTGGGCTGGCAGGGGTGAGGGGGCTGAGCAGAGATGCCTGCGTGTGGGGCGGGGCGAGCCTGGCCCCCGTCCTGCTGGGAAATTCCTGACGTTCTTTCTTTGGGTCTGTGAGCTCATGAGCAAGTATGGCGGGTGCATTTTATAAACCGGAAAATAAATCATTCATTGAAATGGAGACAAACAAACGCATTTCCAGTCCAAAGTGTCAGGGGTCATCCAAGTCAAGGGCAGGGAGGCAGCCTGGCTGTCCCTGTGAGCTGAGACAGCACGACGTATGCAGAGTCCTGGCTCACCCGCCACCTCTTCTCTCCACCCCCAGTTTCCCTGGCATTCCAGGCACCCACCTCGCTCCCCTCGTGATGACAGGAGTCTTCGGGTGGTCTCTGCTCCTTGTTCCACGGTGATCTGTTCTCAGTCCCACAGTCAGAAGACCTTTTTACAGCCCAAGTCTCATCAGGCTCCTGGTCGGCTTAAATTCGCCCAGTGGCAGCCAGGCGCGGTGGCTCATGCCTGTAATCCCAGTACTTTGGGAAGCCGAGGTGGGCAGATCACGAGGTCAGGAGTTCGAGACCAGCCTGACCAATATGGTGAAACTCCGTCTCTACTCAAAATACAAAAATTAGCCAGGAATGCTGGCGGACACCTGTAATCCCAGCTACTTGGAAGCCTGAGGCAGGAGAATTGCTTGAACCTGGGAGGCGGAAGTTGCAGTGAGCCGAGATTACGCCACTTCACTCCAGCCTGGGTGACAGAGCGAGACTCTGTCTTAAAAAAAAAAAAAAAATCGACCAGTGGCTCCCATTTCACTCCGAGCAAAGCTCAAGCCTTGCCATGGCTCCCTAGGCCCTTGCTTCCGCAGCTCCCTGTCTGCCCTTCACCCACTGCTGCAGCTGCTCTGGCCTCCTCCCTCTTCCAGTCCAGTGTCCTGGCCTTTGTCCCCGCTCTGTCCTCTACTTGAGGCACCCTCGCTGGATCCACTTGCAGGCTCCCCTCTCATCGACGCCCAAGAGACCCTTTTTCTTTAGCAAGGCTTTTTCCGACCCCTGGAATTAAAGTTGCAGCCCCTCCCATCCCGCCCCCTCCCCGGCCTTCCCTGCAGCCCTCCCTTTCTTTCTTCTCCATTCTGCCTCTCACCACCTCCTGAGACACCGTGTCATTTTCTTACTTGTTTCACTTGTCTTCTGTCCCCCACCTAAGCATAAGTGCCGTTGGAGTAGGATGTTTGTTCACTCACTACAACAGCGCCCCGCCTGTCGTAGGCAGCAAGAAGTCTTTGCTCAACCCTGCACACCCCGTGGACCCCTCCCGGCGAGAGCTGAGTGGGCACCTGGAGGCCTGAGAGGTCCTCAGTGTGTTAAGTTTCCAGAGTCGGCCTTGGGACTGTTTGCTGAGAATCCTAAACTGGAGAGGTAGGTCCCCAGGGATGAAAGGGGAAGGTCAGGGGCAGAGCCCGAACTCCTCAGGGCAAGGGGGTGACTGACGGGCCTGCTCACCTCCCACTGGGATTTGGAGGGTGGCAGCTCAGCCAGATAGAGTATTAGACTCCAGAAGAAGGCAAGAGGGAAGAGAGCAGACAGAGCTTTCAAGCAAAGGTCTCCTGTGGCTGAGCCTGAAGGTCCTGGAGGTGAGAGGGAGGCGCACCAGAGGGGTGCTGCTTGGGGCACCGCCGGCTGCACCCTAGCATGGGCGCCTATGATCCTGGGGGACCCGCAACACACACCCCCCTCAAAAGCACCAATTTCTCCCATGCTGCAGTTTGTGGTGAAACTACTTATGCATGACCCCGGGTCAGGACCATGCAAAAGCGGGATCCCAATTGCTCAACCTAAAGCCTGGGCCAGGCCTCGATCCTTCCTGCCCTGGTCTTAAGTCACAGTCCCAGCTGGGTGCCTGTAATCCCAGCACTTTGGGAGGCTGAAGCAGGTGGATCACTTGAGGTCAGGAGTTTGAGACCAGCCTGATCAACATAGTGAAATCAAGTCTCTACTAAAAATACAAAAATTAGTTGGGCGCAGTGGCTCACGCCTGTAATCCCAGCACTTTGGGAGGCTGAGGTGGGAGGATCACCTGAGATCAGGAGTTCAAGACCAGCCTGGCTAAAATGGTGAAACCCTGTTTCTACTAAAAATACAAAAAATTAGCCAGGTGTGGTGGTGCATGCCTGCAATCCTAGCTATTCAGGAGGCTCAGGCAGGAGAATCCCATGAGCCCAGGAGGAGGAAGTTGTAGTAAGCCAAGATCACGCCATTGCACTCCAGCTTGGGCAATCAGAGTGAAACTCCGTCTCAAATAAAATAAAATAAAATAAAATAAAATAAAATAAAATAAAATAAAATAAAA
>NC_045446.1:4660694-4689400 GCF_002776525.5 Piliocolobus tephrosceles | reverse complement strand
AATAAAATAAAATAAAATAAAATAAAATAAAATAAAATAAAATAAAAAATACAAAAACTAGCAGAGCGTGGTGGTGCTTGCCTGTAATCCCAGCTACAGGGGAGGCTGAGGCAGGAGAATCGCTTGAACCTGGGAGGCGGAGATTGCAGTGAGCTGAGATGGTGCCACTGCACTCCAGCCTGGGCGACAAGAGTAAAACTCCATCCCGCCCCCTCCCCCCCGCCCGCCGACACACACACACACACAGAGTCATAGTCCCTCTGTCAAACCTACCCTGGAAAAAGGGGTGTGGAAGAGTCCCCAAGGTTCCAGAAAGAAGAGTTACATGTTGGGGTTGCCAGACTTAGCAAGCAAAATGGAACCCCCAGTTCAACGTGAACTTCAGATGAACACTGAATAAGCTGTTGGTATAAGCACGTCCCTTGCAGTTGTCGGAGCTGTTGGGTTATACTAAGAAGTTGTCATTTCTCTCAAATTCAAACGTAGCTGGGCATCCTGGATCTTCTCTGACAGCCTGGGGGAGACGATGCTTGAGCCTCTAGGGATCCCCGTGTGAGTCCCCAGAGTGGCCACAACCAGAGTGTCCAGCAAAGAATCCGGCCATGCTCTGTCTCCTGCATCCAGCCCCTTTGGCCCTGAGAGTGAGCGCCCCCTCACTGAGAGTATTCAAGGAAGGAGGAGAAGGATTTCTGCGCTGGGCAGAAGGTGGAGTTTCTGGAATCCTACGATTTTTCAGAGCCAGAAATGAACAGTAGAAGTGACCAAGTTTCATTTCACAGAGAAGGAAACTGAGGCCCGGGGAGGTGGACTGACTTCCTGAAAGTCCTCCTTGGAGTCAGCAGCTAAGCTGGGGCTAAATCCAGGCATCCCCACCCCTGCTGTCTTGCACATGACCGACTGCCAGAGCTGGTGTGGCCCAGAACTAGTGTGACCTGTACAAACCCGTCATCCTCAGCCCCACGCCCAGCAGAATTAGACTGGGATGCTCTGGCCAGCCTCCCAGCCCTCCACCTCTTCTGGCCTTGGCTCCAGGCCCGGAACAGGACAGGCACACAGCCCTGCCCACACCTTGATTTTGGACTTCAGGCCCCTCTGCCACTCCCTCTGATCCTTGTTTGTCAAAGCTCCAGCCCCTGGGGACCCCAGAGGCCCCTGTGTTTTGCACATGAATAGGTGGGGATTTCCTGAGACCATCTTGCCATGAAAATGCACATTTCTCACCAAAAGGCTCCAAATCTGGGCACCACAGACTCCAGCAAACAGCCAGGCTGACTGTGCCCCAGGTGTGAAGGTGGCTGGACCCTCCCAGGGGCTGCCTGGATCCCAGCCAGCTGGAAGAAGCCACACAGGTGTCTGCGGGGAACCAGCACCCTGAGGTTGCCAAACAAACCCATGGCCCTCTCAGCAGACAGGAGGAGGCGTGGAGTTTGGAACCACCTCCCCAGACTCCAGCTGCCTGGCAGAGATCTTCAGGGCTGGGGCGAACCTAGAAACCAACCACCTCTCTGTGTGTGCTCATTCATTCACCCGACAAACATTCATCCAGGTCCTGCTGCATGCTGGGTGCTCTTCTAGACACAGGACGCAGCCGTGATAGGGACAAGTGAGACAGGCAAGGGCTTGCTGTCGTGGGGCTCGGAGTCCAGGAGGAGACACTCAGTAGACGGGAACTCGATGGTGTGGGCTGCTCACACAGGCCAGGGAGGCGCAGAGGCCAGGGTTGTGAGAGGGAGCGTCTGGGAGGCTGTAGCTGTTGCTGGGGTTAGGGAGGATGCCTTCTGGGTGTGGGGGAGCCCACTTGTGAAGATCTGGGCATAAACCCTCCAGGTGGATGTGCAGGTGAAAGGCCCTGGGGCTGGATGGGTTGCGGGAAGAAGGCAGCTCGTACCTCCAGGACTGGGGAGAGAGTGGGAGGTGGCATCGGCCTGTGGGCTGCTGAGGAGGGCAGTTGGTCTTGCTCCCACCCTCTTGGGACTGACTTTTAAGGACCTGCCTTCCTCTGGGTTATGTCACTTCTCTAATCCCCCACAGCCCAGGCCGGGCCAGCTTCTCTGTCCTCACGGGGCCTAGGCCCTGGCCTTGCGGGGGTCAGCCAGGCCAGCCTCTCCCGCTTGCCTCCAGAGCCCAGGAGGGAGGACCCCGCCCAGCAAGGCTGGGTGACGTGGGGATGGGCTCGTTCCTCCTCAGCTGCAGGAAGTAGAATGGTGTCCCCCCGCAAAACATATGTCCACTTCCTAACCCCTGTGGCCTGTGAGTGTGATCTCACTGGGAAATAGGGTCTTAGCAGATGGAATTAAGCTTAGGATCTGGAGATGAGGTCCTCCTGGGTTTCAGGTAGGACGTAAATTGAATGTAGGCACTCTTCTCAAAGCAGAGGGGAGAAACGGAAGCAGAGACGCCCACGTGAAGACAGCGGTAGACACGGGAACAATGCAGCCCTAGTCCAAGAGTGCCGGGAGACCCCAGGAGCTGGAAGAGGCAGGAGGATCCTCCCCCAGAGCCTTTGGAGGGTGCACAGCCCTGCCCTAGACTTGATTTTGAACTTCTGGTTTCTAGAACTGTGAGGAAACAGATTTTTGATGTTTTTTTGTTTGTTTTGTTTTGAGACTTTGAGACGGAGTCTCACTGTCACCTGGGCTGGAATGCAATGGCGCAATCTCGGCTCACTGCAACCTCCGCCTCCCAGGTTCAAGTGATTCTCCTGCCTCAGCCTCCCAAGTAGCTGGGATTAAAAGCATGCACCACCACGCCCAGCTAATTTTTTGTATTTTTAGTAGAGATGGGATTTCACTATGTTGGACAGGGTGGTTTTGAACTCCTGACCTCATGATCCACCCGCCTCGGCCTCCCAAAGTGCTGGGATTACAGTCATGAGCCACCACGCCTGGCTAATTTTTTGTGTTTTTAGTAGAGATGGGGTTTCACTATGTTGGACAGGCTGGTCTCGAACTCCTGACCTCATGATCTGCCTGCCTCGGCCTCCCAAAATGCTGGGATTACAGGCATGCGCCACAGTGCCCTGCCAGATTTTTTATGTTTTAAGCCACCAAGTTTGTGATGTTTGTTAAGGCAGTCCTGGGAAACTCCTGCACTGCCCTTTGACTCCTCTGTGACTTGGTCAGTGGTGATGAGGCCTAAGCACCTCTGGATCTACTCACCTTTCCAGTCTGGGCCGTCTCTTGAGCCTTTCACCAGGACGAAGGAGCCTGAGGAGGGTCTAGTGTTAAAGAGATTTGGGAGGCCGGGTGCTGTGGCTCACGCCTGTAATCCCAGCACTTTGGGAGGCCAAGATGGGCAGATCGCTTGAGGTCAGGAGTTTGAGACCAGCCTGGCCAACATGGTGAAACTCTGTCTCTACAAAAAAATACAAAAATTAGCCGGGCGCTATGGTATGCACCTGTAATCCCAGCTACTTGGGAGGCTGAGGCAGGAGAATTGCTTGAACCTGGGAGGCGGAGGTTGCAGTGAGTGGAGATCATGCCACTGCACTCCAGCCTGGGCGACAGAGCAAGACTTCATCTCAAAAAAAAAAAAAAAAAAAAAGAGAGAGAGAGATCTGGGGCTCGAATGTGGCCCCTGCATCTACCCTGAGGAAGAAATTGGGCAGGTAACTTAAATTACCTCTAACCTGACTTTCCTCCCCTGTGAAATGAGGTGGCTGCCTCATGGGGGCTTCAGGGCCTCTCCAGAAGGCCCCAAAGGCAGAATTTCAGCACAGATGGAGCCCCGGTCCCAGCCCATGCTCTGTCCAGACCCCAGGCTGGGCTCCAGCCACCCCAGGCAGCTCCCCTCCCCAGGTAATTGGGGGCTATTGAAGTCCATTAACATTCTCTGGCGACAATCCCAAGCCTAATCACATTAGCTCTGAAGTACAAATCAGGACCTAGCCCTGGAGCTGGTTTCAAAGATCAGGAGGCTCACGGGTTCTGGGGCTTTCCTCAGCCTCTGTTTGCTCCTCTCTTGAAATCCACAACCTCCTGGGCTGGTGTCAAGGAACTGAGAAGAGCCCAGGGGCCTCCCTGGGAAGTGTGAGTGTGTCTGGGGGGCAAACCCGGACCAGGACAGAGACTGCCCACCTGCCCAGGGCCTGTCTGGGTGCCCCTTCCTGGCCCCAGAGCCTGAGAGGGGCTTAGACGGTCTCTGCACCTGGATCAGGGGGTTTGCCTGGGGTGCGGTTGCGCACACTGTGTTTCTCACCCTGGGACATGCGGATGCATTCACGGTGGGTCAAGGATGCCCCACGTTGGAAACTCACTCTGTGGTGATAGCCAAGGGCTTTGGAGCACGGAGACCTGAGTCCTACGGTGGCTCTGCCACTCACAGCAGTGTGACCTTGCACAAGTCATTGCACATTGTCAGTGAGGTGGAGATGATGATGGCGCCCCGCCCTGGAGGAGAACAGGGAGGGGATAATGCATAATGTAAAGAGCAGTGACTGTGCTTAACGCTCCACTTCCACGCTGATGCTGAAAGGGTATCTCATGGCTGAATCGTGCCCTCAGTTTCACAGGTTAAAGGCTAATCCCAGTGCCCCCAGAATCTGACTGCATCTGGAAACGCCATCTTCACAGAGGAAATTAAGGTAAAATGAGATGATATAGGTGGACCCTCATCCCACCTCACTAGTGTCCCTATAAGAAGACATGAGGGCCAGGCGCAGTGGCTGACGCCTATAATCCCAGCACTTTGGGAGGTCGAAGCAGGTGGATCGATTGAGCTTAGGAGTTCGAGACCAGCCGGGGCAACATGGTGAAACTCCCCCCTCTACTAAAAATACAAACATTAGCCGGGTGTGGTTGTGCATGCCTGTGGGCGCAGCTACTTGGGAGGCTGAGGCGGGAGGATCACCTGAGCCTGGGAGGTCAAGGCAGCAGTGAGCCATGATCTCGCCCCTGCACTCCAACCTGGGCAACAAAGGGAGACCCTGTCTCAAAAACAAAACAAAACACCCAAGAAAAGATGAAGACACAGACACCCACAGAGGGAGTGGCCACAGGACGACACAGGGAGAAGGTAGAGTTTGCAGGCCAAGCGGAGAGGCCCCGGAGGAGCCAGCCTTGCCACACACCTTGATCTTAGCCTCCAGGGCAGTGAGAGGATAATCAGCTGTTGCCCATCTGTGGTGCTTTGTCATGGCAGCCCGAAGCCTCTCCCAGCTCTTCTTTCCTTTTCTTTTTTTTGAGACGGAGTCTCGCGCTGTCGCCCAGGCTGGAGTGCAGTGGCCGGATCTCAGCTCACTACAAGCTCCGCCTCCCGGGTTTACGCCATTCTCCTGCCTCAGCCTCCCGAGTAGCTGGGACTACAGGCGCCCGCCACCTCGCCCGGCTAGTTTTTTTGTATTTTTTTAGTAGAGACGGGGTTTCACCGTGTTAGCCAGGATGGTCTCGATCTCCTGACCTCGTTGATCCGCCCGTCTCGGCCTCCCAAAGTGCTGGGATTACAGGCTTGAGCCACCGCGCCCGGCCTCTCCTGTGGTTTCATGGTGTGCTTAGGGTTTCTGTCTCTTCAGGGATCAATTCTAGTATTTGAATTTCACCAAGGCATTGCCTAGTTCCCTTATATTTTCACCTGTGTGGCTGCAGTGGTAGGGTGTCCATGCTTTCTTCTCTCATAATCAATGAATTCCTTCTTTATTGGGGGCTCTGACCTCTTCCTCATTCCTACATTTGTAACCTTCCTTCTCTTTCTCTTTTTTCTTTTCTTAACTGGGATTGCCAGGAACTGATTCTTTTCCCGTTGTACTGACCTTTTCAATGAACCAACCTCTGATTTTCTTCATGCTTTCTGCTGTTTTTTATTTTCGACTTAACTAATGTCAGCTTTAATGCTATCAAATCCCCTCATTCTAATTTATTTTAGTTTACTTTCCTCTTCTTCTTTCTTACCTTGAATATTTGATAGATTTTATCTTTAGGCTTTTATAACAAAACCATCCTGTGCTGTGCGAATCCCCTGTAAGTACACCTATCGCTGCATACCCACGTTTTGTTATGAGGTGTTCTCTTTTTTGCCTTCTGGATAATTTAGAATGTTTGTTTTTATTTCATCTTTGGTTTGGGAATTACTAAAAAGAGCAGATGAGGTAGCTTTTGTTGGTGTGACAAACCAGTGCCAAACCTTGTGGTGTAAAAAGCACAACGTTTTTCTTTTTTTCTTTTTTTTCTTTTGAGATGGAGTCTGACTCTGTCACCCAGGCTGGAGTGCAGTGGCGCAATTTCGGCTCACTGCAACCTCCGCCTCCTGGGTTCAAGCGACTTTCCTGCCTCAGCCTCCGGAGTAGCTGGGACTACAGGTGCATGCCACCACGTCCAGTTAATTTTTAGTAGAGACAGGTTTTCACCGTGTTGGCCAGGCTGGTCTTGAGCTCCTGACCTCGTGATCTGCCCGCCTCGGCCTCCCAAAGTGCTGGGATTACAGGCGTGAGCCACCGTGCTCTGCCTAAAGCCCAGCTATTTCTTTAACTCCGTGTCCACAAGTCGGCCAGGTGACTCTTCTGCCGTGGGCTGGCTCGGCTCATCTCTCTGGGTACTGTCATGGCGGAATTCCAAATGAATACTGGTCCTTCCAAGAGCACCAGCCGGTGTCTTTGCGCACTCGGTGTTAAAATGTGAGAATCAGCAAGGACTAGCAGGGTGTGAGGGGGACACTGGCATGAGTTGAAAGTTTTCCATTCCTAATCAGAAGGATGAAGGAGGAGGAAAAGGGGACCATCACCCACTCCATAGTTCAACAAGACTCTGTGCTGTGTCTGCCAGCCATCCATAGCCATTTCCTAGGCCACCAGAAGTGTGTGCCCGCCCTGGGAGACACTCCCAGAACTATGGGAAGCTGAAGTGGGTGGATAATCTGAGATTGGGAGTTCAAGACCAGCTTGGCCAACGTGGGGAAACCCCATCTCTACTAAAAACACAAAATTAGCCAGGCGTGATGGTGCACACCTGTAGCTGCAGCTACTTGGGAGGCTGAGTCAGGAGAATTGCTTGAACCTGGAAGGTGGAGATTGCAGTGAGACGAGATGGCACCATTGCACTCCAGCCTGGGTGACAAAGCGAGACTCCGTCTCAAAACGATAAACAAACAAAACAAAAAACCAAAGATCTGTCCTTAACCGTATATGATAAATTCTAGTCCAGTGATCACAAGATGTTCAGATTCCATTTGCTCATTCACTCAACCAGCTCACACTGTGGGGTCATTATGAGCACGGCTTCCCCACTGGGGTACAGCAATGACGAAGGATGGCAAGGCCAACGCTTGGTATAAAACAACCCCTGCTAAGGGCGCAGAGCTTAAAACTATGTAATATCAAATGAATATGGTCATAGGAATAATTCTAAGTGCCACAAGGTGGGAGTGACCGGGAAGAGAGGCATCTTACGAGGTCCTCAGAAGTGCCCCTGAGCCAGAGCTGAGTGCCATGTGATGAACAGAAGCCACCAGGCATGGAAGGTCTAGCAGGGGCTGTGTGCAAAGGCCCAGGGGGCAGGACAGAAAGAAGACGTGCGTGTGAGGCTGGGCGCAGACAGAGGGAAACTGGGCGCTGGGTTGGGAAATATCTTTGCCTGATGATCTCGTAGTTCTCAGACTCAGTCATCATCCTTTTTCTTTTTTAAACCCATCTATTGAACATTTAAAAGTTATTTTAAAAATCTACACGTTATTTTAGAAGTTAATTGCTCCGTCGTTTCTAATTCCGTCTCTTCTAGAAATGCCCTTCCTTTCCCTTATTGGCTAGAATTCTCAGCTGAGTCACCGTCACACTTTGGGCTGGGCCTTCCTCCCCCAGGCAGCTGACGGCCCTTGGGTAAGCCGTTGTTGTCTTTACTCTATCATGACTTTGTCTTCTCCCAGGCCCCATCTGGTCAGGCTGAAGGTGGAGGGAGACAGACAGTGGATGGTCCAGCAGCCTCTGCCCTGAGGCTGGGAAGCTCAGGAAGGTAGAGGGAAGGGATCAGCCATCCCCTCTCTGCTGGCTCTGGGGTGAGAGGCTTTCAGTGCCTGGGCCCCAGGTATAGGTGAAGGCCCTCTGCCAATTCTGGGGTCTGGGAACAATTCATCCTGCTCTAAGGGACCCCTCCTGGTCCTCAGGGCTCAGCAGGCACTATTAGCCATCTGGGAACGCTAGCAAGGGTTTGCACTGGCTGTTGGTACTGGAGTCCCTTCGGGACATGAAAATCCTG
Organism: Piliocolobus tephrosceles; assembly: GCF_002776525.5. Taxonomy (NCBI): domain Eukaryota; kingdom Metazoa; phylum Chordata; class Mammalia; order Primates; family Cercopithecidae; genus Piliocolobus; species Piliocolobus tephrosceles. Next base: position 4,681,220 of record NC_045446.1, on the reverse strand, counting down.
GATTCTGCTAGGAGCCACAAAGACAGGCAAACTTTGTTCCTCACCACGGGTCCCAGCTCCCCTTCCAGCCCAAAGAAGCCAAATGCCCAAACAATCATCCTGCCTTGGATGTCCCACCACGGCCCCAGGGAGGAAGTGGGCCGCAGAGAGAATGGGGTGCGTGCCTCACCGCTCTCTTCCCCGAATCTCCAGTAGCGCCTGTCCCGTCATCTCTTGCTGCATGACAAACAGACGCAAATTTCAGTGGTACATGGCAACCACCATTTTATTGAGCTCGCTGGTTCTGTTACAAGGAGCTTGGACAGAATGCAGTAGGATGGCTTGTCTCTGCCATGACATCTGGAACTTCAGCTGGGAAAACTCAAATGGATGTGAACTGGGACCATCCTGGAGGCCTCTGCACAAGTACGATATCTGGGTTGGGACAATTTGAAGTCCAGATCTAGCTAGGACTGTGGCCAGAACACCTACACTTGGCCTCTCTGTGTGGCTTGGGTTTCCTCCCAGTATGGCCTCTTCCAGCGGTTGGACTTCTGATCTCTGCGTGGCTTGCGCTTCCTCCCAGTATGGCCTCTTGAGGTATGAACCTGACACGGTGGCTCAGGGGTCCAAGCATGACCTGTGGTGACCCAGCCTCAGAAATCACACAGTGGCACTTCTGCCAATACTACTGGTGGAAGCAGTTAGAAGCCAACTCAGACTGAAGAGGAAGGGACATCGGCACCCACCTCTCAGTGAGAGGAGAGTCCAAGAACTCACCACCACTTAGCTTCGTCTATCATTTTGTCAGGAATCTGACATTTGCAGAGAGCCATGTGCAAGCAAGTCCTATGTGGGGTGCTCTGGGACGGCCCAGGGTTACAGGGTCTCTGGCCGATTTAGGTGCTGTGAGTGGCCCTGGGGACAGGGAACCCTTTGAAGATACAAGGTCACTTGCCAAGAGCAATTTCCCTCCTGGATCAGATGCCTTGGGAGCTCCTGCAGGGACCTGCCACAGACCTGCTTTGTCTAGGAAGGCAACCTCAGCTTCCTCTTGTGTCCACAGCGGCGTCCAACGAGCCATAGGAGTCACTGAAATCACAGCTTACCCTTGTGAGCACTCGCCGGCCTGGGGTTGTGCTGGACCCTTTCTGTGGATTAACAGGGTGCTGCCCCAGGTGCCACACTGGCCCGCAGCAGGAGAGACACTTCCAGGTGGAACATGGGTTGGTCGCATTAAGTCACATGGAATCGCCCAGTGAGAAAGCTATTCCCTTTCAGCCATTCTCACTCCCAGGAGAAAGTCTCTGTTTGGTGACGGTAAGTCCTTAACACCCCTCTAACACTTGCAAATCTCTCTTGGGGCGGGGCGGGATGGGGGGAAGTGGGGGGAGAAAAAGAGACAGCAAGCCCAAGGCTCAGAGCTTTTGGCAGACACCTGCATCTTGCAAGAAGTTCTCAACATCATTTTGTGTTTCTTATCGTGGGCTACCTTCTGTGTATGACAAGGGACAATGTTTTTCCAGTGAAGCTTGTCCTGCAAAATTTTAAAACAAAATTATTTAAGTAACAAAGGAATAGATCAAAACGAAAATTCAGGTAGACAAAAGTACACATGGTAGGCAGGTGTGGGAACCAGGGCCCAGTGGAACCAAGGCAGCCCTGGAGACACTCTGATGTCTGAGTTTTTAGAAGCTCTGCCTTGGTTCCCTCATAACAACCCTGAGAAGGGTTGGTTATTGTTATTTCCATCCCGTGGTTGAAGGAACAGGACTCGGTGGGGTTCGGTCTCCTCGCTCAAAGCTCACAGCAAGTGCAGGCAGCGCCAGGGGTTCTTCCGCCGGAACCCAGGTGGGCTTGCTGCCCAGCTCCACTCCCAGGATCGAGGTCCACTCCGAGCAGGAGAGTCAGGGGCTGACCACACAGAGGGACATTTCAAGACCAAACTTGGGGAAGTTCTAGAGAGGGCAACTGCCTGGGGCCAATCCAGAGGCAAAGATGTGGGCACTGGGGCTTGGGGTCCAAAAAAACCATCCCTGAGTGGTACCCAGGGGTCACTAAGCCACTTGGTCCCAAGATGACCCACAGGAGTAAGTCCTGAAGCTTCTCTAGTCATCGGGTCCACCCTGTACCTGTGTGTGGGGGAGGGTGGGGGGTAGAGTTCGCAAAGTATCCCCCAAGGGAAGAAATGAGGACTCAAGCTCACGTAGGCCCCAAGTCCAGGGTTAGGACATCTCACAGGATGGAACCTGCTAGCTCCTGTCAGTCACAGGCACCAGAAATGTGGAAGGCAGCTCAGTGCATGAGGCTTCCCAAGGCCTGGGGCCCGGGAAGCTGCTCCAGACAGTCCCCCATTCCCCCAGTACACACGCCATGGACCGGTGTGGGAAGCTGGGCAGAGTGGAGCAAGAGTTGGCTGAAGAAGCGAAGTGTGTCACCTGACTTTGGATGTGACTTCGGGAAAGGAGTCCCCAAGGCATCCAGGCCTCTGCCCAAGAGCCACTGGGGGTGACCCCTACGGTGGGTGAGACCAGGAAGGGGCGGTGCTGCTTCCTCCCCTCCTGATTCCAGTGGACGCCCTGACATCTTGTCCCGCCTGCTATGGCCTGATGTCTGTGTCCCCCCCAAAAAAATTCATATGTTGAACCCCAATCCTTAATGTGATGGTGTTAGGAGGTGGGGACTTTGGGAGGCAATTAGGTCATTAGATGGAGCCTTCATGAGTGAGAATTAGTGCCTTTAAAAAAGGGACCCAATGGCCAGGCACAGTGGCTCATGCCTGTAATCCCAGCACTTTGGGAGGCTAAGGTGGGTAGATCACGAGGTCAGGAGTTCAAGACCAGCCTGGCCAAGATGGTGAAACCCCCATCTCTACTAAACACACACACACACACACACACACACACACACACACACCCCACAACAAAACAAACAAACAAAAAAACAGGCTGGGCGCGGTGGCTGATGCCGGTAATCCCAGGGAGGACAAGATGGGCAGATCACGAGGTCAGGAGTTTGAGACCAGTCTGGCCAACGTGGGAAAACGCTGTCTCTACTAAAAATACAAAAATTAGCCCACGGCGGTGGCAGGCACCTGTAATCCCAGCTACTTGGGAGGCTGAAGCAGAAGAATTGTTTGAACCCAGGAGGCGGAAGTTGCAGTGAGCCGAGGTCGCACCATTGCACTCCAGCCTGGGCAATAGATTGAGACTCCATCTCAAACAAACAAAGAAACAAGCAAAAAACTAGGCAGGAATGGTGGTGAGCAGCTGTAATCCCAGATACTCAGGAGGCTGAGGCAGAGAATTGCTTGAACCTGGAAGGCAGAGGTTGCAGTGAACCGAAATCGTGCCACTGCACTCCAGCCTGGGCAATAGAACGAGACTCCATCTCAAAAAAAAAAAAAAAAGGGACCCCAGATAGCCCCCTTGCCCCTTTGCCATTTGAGGACACAGGGAGAAGTTGGCCATCTGCAGTCTGGAAGAGGGCTAATAGGGTTTGGATCTGTGTCCCCACCCAAATCTCATGTCCAGTTGTAATCCCCACTGTTGGAGGAGGAGGCTGGTGTGAGGTGATTGGATCGTTGGGGCGGATTTTCCTCTTACTGTTCTCCTGATAGTGAGTGAGTTCTCATGAGATCTGAGATTAAAAGTGTGTAAACTTGATTAAAAGTGTGTAAACCCTCCCCCTTTTCTCCCTTCATCCTACTCCGGCCATGTGAGATGTGCCTGCTTCCCCTTAACCTTCTGCCAAGATTGTAAGTTTCCTGAGGCCTCCCTAGCCATGCCTCCTGTATAGCCTGTGGAACCATGAGCCAATTCAACCTTTTTTCTTTATAAATTACCCAGTCTCAGGTAGTTCTTCACAGCAGTGCAAGAACAAGGGCCCTCATTATATCCCCCCCATGCCAACACCCCCATCATGAACTTCCAGCCTCCAGAACGAAGAGAAATAAATGTTGGTTGTTTCTGGGCCTCTGGGTCGATGGTATTCTGTTCTAGCAGCCTGAATGGACTAAGACACCGTCCAACAGGAAAACCCTGTTTAGCTATAAACGCAAGAGACAAGGCTGAAAGGAGGACTTGGAAGTAAGTGAGCTACCGAATGTGTTAAAGATGCACCAACTGTGGCCAGGCATGGTGGCTCATGCCTGTAATTCCAGTACTTTGGGAGGCCAAGGCAAGTGGATCATGAGGTCAGGAGTTCGAGACCAACCTGGCTAACATAGTGAAACCCCATCTTTACTAAAAATTAAAAAAAAAAAAAAATTAGCTGGGTGTGGTGGTGCATGTCTGTAATCCCAGCTACTCGGGAGGCTGACACAGGAGAATTGCTTGAACCTGGAAGGTGGAGGTTGCAGTGAGCTGAGATCATGCCACTGTATTCCAGTCTGGGTAGCAGAGTAAGACTCCATCTCAAAGATAAAAATAAAAAAGATGCACCAATCTCCTGAGCCAGCGTTGGTGTGCTTCCTATTGGCCAGCCGGGTGTGGCTGCCACGTGTGCTGGGTCACTGGCTGGATGGCTGGAACTGGCTCGGGGTCTCCTCTTTGGCTGGAGCCACGGCATGGATCAGAGGCTCACTGGTGGGCATGCACACCTGAGAACATCATGCAAAGCACGGAGCAGCTCCCAGGTGCCCGGCAGTGCACTGGGGATCTATATATATGTAGGTGGTGAACCAAATGGGTCCAGCCCCTGCCCACAAAGATTCCAGTCCTGGGGAGGGAGGGAAAGCAAGCCCCAACAGGTGCATGACTCACAAATCAATTACTCTGTGCAGGGGTTAGGAAGGGCTGCGTGGTGTGGTCTGTTTCCCAGGATGGTGTCTTCACCCCACAGCTGCTGATGGCTTGGAGCTTCCCTGCTCCTGAAAGGGACCACATTGCCTGGAAAGGCCTGGAGGGTCCACTCTCCCTGATCCCCAGGGCAGCCTGCAGCCAGGGACTGATTAACAAGCGGGTACAGAAGCTCATCCCCCTTGATCCAACGTGGGACAGCTCTAGGATGCCCTTGGTACCCCAGAGCACCCTGGGAAGTGAGGAATCAGGCCAGACCAGACTGAGTTGTGATCGCCTCTTCTTTGGCCCGTCCTGCTACTCTCCTTTCCTTGCGAGTTCTTCCTGGGAGCTCCTCCCTTGACAAACTCCTTGCTCGGAGATCCCAGTCTTGGGTTTTGTTGCTGCGGAACCTAACCTAGGACGCCAGAGAGTATGTGATAGGGTGACTCGTGGCCCCGTGTGGGCTGGGAGTTGCCGGAGAAGGCTCTGGGGACATTACAGCACTAGCTGGTTGGAATAAGCACCTACTGTATGCCAGGCCCTTTATCTTCCAAATGCCTCACTTCTTTCATCCTTAGAGCAAATGACCTTTGAATTGTGACTTTAATAATGAATCTGAGGCTGGGCGCGGTGGCTCACGCCTGTAATCCCAGCACTTTGGGAGTCCGAGGCAGGCAGATCACGAGGTCAGGAGATCAAGACCATCCTGGCTAACACAGTGAAACCCCGTCTCTACTAAAAATACAAAAACTTAGCCAGGCGAGATGGCGGGCGCCTGTAGTCCCAGCTACTCCGGAGGCTGAGGCAGGAGAATGGGGTGAACCCGGGAGGCGGAGCTTGCAGTGAGCTGAGATCGCTCCACTACACTCCAGCCCGGGCGACAGAGCGAGACTCCATCTCAAAATAATAATAATAATAATAATGAATCTGAGTAACTGGTGTGTGGGCTGATGGGTGTCTCCCAAATGTCCTGTCTCCCCAGAGCACATGAATGGAAACTCGTTTGGAAATAGGGGCTTTGCAGAGGCAATCAAAGCTAAGATAAGGTCCTGCTGGACTTCTGTGAGGAGGTTAAATCCAGTGGCTGGTGTCCTCATGAGAAGAGGAAAATCCGGATACACAGACACAGAGAGGAGAAGGCCGTGTGGTGACAGAGGCAGAATCAAGCGATGCAGCTGCAAGCCGAGGAACGCTGGCAGCCAGCAGCAACCAGAAGAGGCAAGAAAGGACTGCCCCCAGAGCCTTCTGAGGGAGCAGGGCCCCGCTGACACCTTGATTTCTGCCTTCTGGCCTCCAGAACTGCAAGACAAAACTTTTCTGTTGTTTAAGGCTGCCTGGTTTGTGGTCATTTGTCACAGCTGCCCTGGGAAACACAGCTGGGTGAAGTGCAGGGGTGGGGAAGATCCTTCCAGACAGGAGGCTGGCATGTGCAAAAGGCCCTGCAGCCGAGCAGATGGCGCCTGTGGGCTCCGAGGGAACGTCAATGTGCTGGGAACCGACCAAGCACTGGGATGTGGAGAGGGAGCTGGCAGGATGGGCACTGGGAAGGGCAAACGGAGCCTCTACGGCAGATGAAAGATGACCACACTTTCTGTGTTAGTCCTCCCACTGTCAGCAGAGGCCTGCTTTGTCCCCTTGAATCAGAGCTGGTCTGATTTCATGACCAATGGCAGAAATGGTGTTCTGGAACTTTCTGCACCTGACCCTAAGAAGCCTTGGGCATCTTGGAGCCCTCTGAGCTGCCTCGTAAGGACTCCAGCCCCAGGAGAGGCTCCCATGCTGGAGAGATCCTGTGTGGGTGCTTTGGCCGACACCTGGCTGAACCCAGCCCTCCAGCCTTGCCCATCAGGGTGCCGGCCTCGGACCCCCCGATGAGCCCATCCAATGCCAAGATCAGAAAAATCACCCAGCCAGACCCTGTCCACATCCCTGACCTCCCACACTGGGAGTTATAAGACGGTGGCAGTTTTGTCACTGTTTGAGGCAGCTCATTAGGCAGCAGTGAGTGATCAGAACGGCTTGGCTGACGGCTGTGATCTCCGTCTAAGAACGTCACGGGGCGGTGGAAAGCATCCCAGCCCAGGGAGCAGGATGGAGCTTGCACGGTGAGAAGGCCCCTAGAGAAGGGCCTGTCAGGGGGGGGGAAGAAGTGGAGGGGGGGCAGTCAAGGGGCTGCAGCCACCCAGGCCCAGGGAGAGGGGGTCTGCACAGAGGTCCTGTGCAGATGGAGAGGTCTTTAGACTGCAGAGTTCATGAGGTGAAACCAACTAGATGGAATGAGAGGCTGCTGGGGGAGGGGTGGGTTGGAGGAAGGGCTTGGCCTATGCTCCTGGACAGAAGGGACAGGCTGGGGACGGCTGTGACTGGGTGTGGACCCACGGAGGCCGAGGTACCCTGGCACCTCCCAGTGGGGAGGATCTGAGACCCAGCAGAGGAGTCTTGCTGGGGGCAGGCGTGGGCGGGAAAATGATGTTGTGTTACCTAGCAAGGGTGTCCCAGTCCCTGGGTCTCCTGGGCAGTTTGATTTGTTACAGTGGCTGCAGCTTTTCTAGCTTGATCCAGGACTCCGCCTGCATGGGGTCCCAGTGGAGGGTGGGCATGTGCTGGGTTGCTGTCCCCCTTCCCCACCCCAGGACATGGACCAGCACGGACGTCACTTTCCTCAATCACAGCTCACTGCAGCCTTGACCTCCCAGGCTCAAAGGATCCTCTCACCTCAGCCTCCCAAGTAGCTGCGACTACAAGTATGCACCACCACACCCAGCTAATTTTTTAAATTTTTTGTAAAGATGGGGGTCTCACTGTGTTGCCCAGCCTGATCTTGAACTCCTGGGCTCAAGTGATCCTCCCACCTTGCCCTCCCAAAGTGCTGTAATTACAGGCGGGAGCCACTGTGTCCAGCCTCCCTCCTTCCTTTCATAAGAAGCATATAGAATTTGAATGATGGGCCGGGCACAGTGGCTCACGCCTGTAATCCCAGCAGTTTGGGAGGCTGAGGCGGGTGGATCACCTGAGGTCTGGAGTTCACGACCAGCCTAACTAATAAGGAGAAACCCCATCTCTACCAAAACTACAAAAGTAGCCGAGCGTGGTGGCGCATGCCTGTAATCCCAGCACTTTGGGAGGCCGAGGTGGGTGGATCACGAGGTCAGGAGATCAAGACCATCCTGGCTAACATGGTGAAACCCTGTCTCTACTAAAAACACAAAAAAATTAGCCAGGCCTGGTGGTGGGCACCTGTAGTCCCAGCTGCTTGGGAGGTTGAGGCAGGAGAATGGCATGAACCCAGGAGGTGGAGCTTGCAGTGAGCTGAGATTGTGCCACTGCCATCCAGGCTGGGTGACAGAGCAAGACTCCATCTCAAAAAAAAAAAAAAAAAAAAAAAAAAAAAGTTTGGGGGGGAAAAAAAAAGCTGGGTCTGTACTGAACATGTACAGATTATTTTTTCTTGTAATTATTCCCTAAGCAGCACAGTATGACAACTATTTACATGGCATTTATATTTTATTAGGTATTGTAAGTAATCTAGAGATGATTTAGGGGACCTGGGAGGACATGCGTAGGTTATTTGCAAATACTATGCCATTTCATGTCAGGGACTCGAGCATTCTCAGATTTTGGTATCCGAGGGAGGTCCTGGAACCAGTTCCCGCAGATACCAAGGGACGCCTGTATAGGGTTCAGTACTATCTGCGGTTTCAGGCCTTCGGTGGGGTTTTGGAACCTGTCCCCTGTGGATAAGGAGGGACTACTGTATTATTGTGATTACCTTAAAAGACTTAATTATGGTCTTAATGTCCCAGTCCTTTTCTATCTTCCCGTTAATGGGATGATCTTCTAGCCCAGTGCTAGGAGCCACTGTCATGCCGAGAAAAGGCCCTTCCTTAGGGTGTGGCCAGGGTCTTCTCGTGAGAGGCTGGGTCTGGTGGAACCCGCACAGGGCCCTTCGCCTTGTTTCTGAAGACAGCCCATTAGGGAGCTGGGTGTGGTGGCTCACACCTGTAATCCCAGCACTTTGGGAGGCCAAAGCAGGCAGATTACTTGAGGTCCAGAATTCTAGACCAGCCAGGCCAACATGGTGAAACCCCATCTCTACTAAAAATACAAAAACTAGCTGGGTGTGGTGGCATGGGCCTGTAGTCCCAGCTACTCAAGAGGCTGAGGCAGGAGAATCATCGCTTGAATCCAGGAGGCGGAGGTTGCAGTGAGCCAAGATCGCGCCACTGCACTCCAGCCCGGTAACAGAGCGAGACTCCATCTCAAAAAAAAGCAAAAAACAAAAAACAAACAAAAACATACAAACTGTGTATCCCTGGAATTTAATATTTTGATACGAGGGTGACTGCAGGTAACCAAACGATGGAAAGTGAAACTTTGGATAAGTAGGGTCTAATCTAGCAGATGATGGTCACTGTTGGCTGTGACAGGCACTTTACACGCATCATCTTCTCCGTCCTCATGCCAGACACAGGAGGCGGGAATCATGAGGAGAGGTGAGGCGGAGTCCCCTGGCTCACCCATGGTCATTCAGCGAAGAAGCTGTGGGTCACCCACCTACGTACGAAGCTGTGAGGCTGGCCCCAAACCCTGCACTCAGCCACGGAGACGTTGGTCCCCTAGGCAGCAGGCTGATTTTGAGAAACGCCGTATCCTATTTTAATTTGACTTTTCACTCCCCACCGCACCAGCCTTGACCGACCTCACACCCAGCCTGAATCCCCATAATCACTTCCTCCTGGGACTCCTCCGCTTCCAACCATCTCATCTCAACCTTCCTCTGCTCCATCCCAGGGCTGTGAGATGGCACAAACTCACCGTAAGGAAAAGCCCAGTCCACACCATGGCCTCCAAGGCTCCAGGAGCTGGCCTCTCTGACTCTGCCTCCTCCGTGCCCATCCCACGGTGCCTTAAACATCCCAGGCCTGCAGCCAGCCCCACACCTTCGCAGGGGCTGTTCCCTCTGCCCGGAACAAGCTTCCTCACGTGGCACCTTGAAGTCTTTGCTCAGATGTCATCCACCTGCACCGTACCCACCCTACTCCCACCCCTCCCCACCTGCTCTCTCTGTCTTGGCACCATCCACCTTCCCAGGTGACCCGCGTTCCTCATTCACTGTTACCTCCCTCATTACGATGAGGCTCTAGGTGAGCAGGGATCCTTGTCTCCTTCTCTAATTGTGCCTGGCACAAAGGAGGCACTCAACAAGTATGTAAAGTGAATGAGTGACTTTTTAATCTCTCTTGGGATCTGTCCTTGACTCCCCATCATCCCTCTATGCTAGGAGCTGGGAAGCCAAGACGAAAGCTCAGTTCAGCAGGGTTTGCCTGCATGAAGGGTTGCAGATCCAGATGGCTGGATTGTCTGGGTTGCAGTTCCATCCTCACCCCAGTGTGAATGGCTGCCGGTAACAGCAAAGTACCACACACTGCAGGCTTAAACAACAGCAATTGATTATCTCACAGCCCTGGAGGCTACAAGTCTGAGGTCAAGGTGTCCACATCGTTGGTTCCTTCTGAGGCTGGGAGGGAACCCCTGTCCCAGGCCTCTCGCCTGACTGTTGGGCATTTGCTGGCACCCCTCAGCAGTCCTTGGCTTGTGGAAACATCACCCATCTGCCTCCATCTTCACGCCACCTTCTCCCCGTGTCTCTTTACACGGCCTCCTGTGTAGGAGGGCACCCGTCATAGTGGATTCAGGCCCAACCCCAAGTCTCATTTTACCCCTATAAAGGCCGTATTTCCAAATAAACTCACATGCTGATGTCCTGGGGGTTAGGACTTCAACATATCTTTTGGAAGAGATCTTTTGGACATAATTCACCCTCTAACATCACCTACGTATTTCTTTGTCATACCTAGATCATGGGAGTCGAGAAATAAGGACAGAAAAGGGCTGGGCTCGGTGGCCCAATCCTGTGATCCCAACACTTTGGGAGGCCGAGGTAGGAGGATCACTTGAGCTCAGAAGTGCGAGACCAGCCCGGGCAATAAAGTGAAATCCCATCTCTATAATAATTTTTTTTTTTTTCTAGAAAGGGAAGAACATAATGCCTTGGAGAGCAAATTAAGTACGATTAAGGATCTTCCAACCCTGATTGCCTTTTTGCAAAGCAATTGGACATGTCTTACATGGAGAGGAAACCCCAGATTCTAGGTACATTAGATCAGCATTTAGCTTTTTTCAAAGTCATCCACTGCACTCATGAGTACTTCCTAGGAAAGACTAGTTATAAATACTATAATTGTATATAATTGAACTCAAATTTTCGCAAAACAGTCTGTACCCCTACTGTGACTGATACACTCAGATGATTTATATCTATAAGATTTAGTTCCATTTCCTTCTTATAAAACAGTAACTGCTGGCCGGGCATGGTGGCTCACGCCTATAATCCCAGCACTTTGGGAGGCCGAGGCTGACAGATCACCTGAGGTCAGGAGTTTGAGACCAGCCTGGCCAATATAGAAAAACTCCGTCTCTACTAAAAATACAAAAATTAGCTGGGCATGGCGGCGGGTGCCTGTAATTCCAGCTACTCGAGAGGCTGAGGCAGGAGAATGGCTTGAATCTGGGAGGCAGAGGTTGCAGTGAGCTGAGATCGTGCCATTGCACTCCAGCCTGGGCGACAAGAGTGAGACTCCATCTCAAAAAACAATAGAAAAAAAAAAGTAATTAATTAAAAATAAAAGACTAGCTGCAGTTCATTATACTGAGTGCAACACCCATGGATGGTGTGTACTTAGATTTTGAAAACTGTTCTCGAGTCTGCCTTCTAATGACCAGCTCTGGAGCTTCACTGCTCCTCCCAGGGAAGTGCAAATTGCTTTAGAGAACAGGAGGCCAATGGGAGGGGCACAGAGTTTAGGGCTAGTTACAGTGTGGGAATGGCGGGAATTAGCCCCATCAGGAGAATGAGAATAAACTGCAAGACTCAGTGTCATGGCAAGACTTTGTGACACTCACACCCCCCAGGCTCCTGTTTTCAAGGCTACATTTGTGTGGACACAGCTGGCTAAAATTCATCTCTCCTGACCCCGCCCCCACCCCCAGCCATGTGAGGCTCAGGCCTCAAATAGAAAGACCCCTGGAAGGCAGGGGGAGGGAACCAGGTCTTGGCATTTCAAGGCACAGTTTTAATAGTTTTTAATTCCTTTCCCCATTGTGTACATCCAGTCCAGTGGCGTCTTTTATACACGATGAACGCTTATCATTGCGGTCGGCATGTCAATGTGCACAGCACATACATCACAACGAGGGTCGGCACCTGTATAAAACTACAGATTCTGAAAACAGTGGCACATACAGGAACCTTGAATCCCCATCGCAGCAATATGAAAACAATATTTTAAAGGGACAGTTACGTCCTTACAGGCATCACACATGATTTGTTGAAGAAATATCTGTAAGCAGTGGTCAAGGGTGATCAAACCTAAGACATGTTAATTCCTGACAATCTGATTGGGCTCTGAGACAAGAAATCTCATAATAATGTAAGGCATTTAAGACAATCATGGTTTGTCACTAGGTGAATACATTAAAATCCAGAAAGTCCACGGATGATCCCGCCACACCCCGCCTCCCGACCCCAAACAGCATGGAGACCTGCAAACAGCATCTTTCCTCAACACTCCTGGAGCCTAGGGTGTGGTTTAAAACTTAAAAACATTTTATTGCATTGTAGGAACAGCAGTTTAAGATGTGTGGTCCTGTCTCAGTGGCTTTGCAAGTGTCTTCTTTCTTCCAGGCCTTGGTTAAGAATAGTATTTTAAGTCGATGATTTGCATTCGAACAAAGAGTTTTCAAAAGGAATGTGAAAGACAAAAACTCCAATCAGATTTTCCAGTCTTGCAGTCTGTAGACTCCCATAAAGTTAATTCGGGAGTCAGTTCAGAAACATCCTAGGAGAGTATTAAAGTCTTGACGAAACATTCGGAGCATTTCTGGTAGCAAGCTAAGGTCATTTTGTATAAACTCTAAAAAGTCATTCATTAAAATTAAATGTTTGCCATCACCTCGGAACTTTTTTTAAACATCACCGACCCTGCCTCTTCCACGGTTGCTTCAACGACAGGGGTTACATTTGTAAAATATATAAAGAAAAATATAAGGTTACTTGGTGACCATATAGTGCATGTAACAGCTGTCTGCAAATATTTTCACCATGATCACCCTTACTAAAAGTAAATCACAGGGTAAAGATAGCTCAAACGTGACAAGGTTCGAATAGGACGCACCGACGCTATCTGCAATCCTTTTTGGCTACATATGGAAAAAAAAGCCACTTGGGATGGCATACTCCTGCACGGGGTCTGAGCTTTCTGCAGATCTCGCCCGGGGTTTCAGGGCTTGTGAGGTAGATGTTTAAACGCACTTAAGCAGGGAATGCATCAGAAAGCAGCAGGCTCCTCCACGCAAACACTGCACCAATTGTTTTGTACAATTACAAGGACATTACACTTAAAATAATACCTAGCTCTAGCCCGAAGCTCCCTAAGCACAGGGAAGCCCGTTTTGAGGGGAGTTTGATGGTTTGTTTTAAAAAACATATTCTGTCACACCATCAGAAGCATCTGCCATCGCAAATTATTTCTCGTCACTAGGGTTTTGTTTGTGATTGCAAACATACCATCTTGTCCATTTCTAGCCTTCCAGTGGGATATCAATTCCTCTCCATGGAATTTATGAAAGAGCTCCGTCCTTTCCCCAATGGTCACAGCGATGGGGGCTGTCACTGATCCAAAAAAGGCAAACAGGAGTTTATAAAGTTGTCCAAGGGTCTCTCCCATCTGGTAGATCGAGGAAGATTGACTACAGGAAAGTTCAAAGGTCAGTCTTGGCAGATCTAAAAACAGAGTGGCAGCGAGGACGTCGACACCGCACTTTCTGTACCCGAAGTAAACCGATATGTCCCGATTAATAGCAACAGGGCACAAAGGGAGCGGGCCTCTGAGGATGCTAGCAGAGAGCCAAGCCCCGGAGCTCCCTGAACTGGCTTCTGAAGCCTCAGGCAGGCCTTTCCAGACAGAGAGATGCTCCACGCCATACTACAGGGGTTGACATCGGAAACCAACGTCACCTTTTTTTTTTTTTTAACACAGAATAGCAGCACACTCGTGACAACTTTTGACAAGTTAAAGAAATCCAGTGGTAAGATTCTCTGTTGCACCAGAAAAGTCAGAGTTGGTTTTTTGTTTTTGGTTTTGTCTTTTTTTCCCCCCAGAAAATTAAAAAACACACCCACAGAACTATAAATAATTTGGTGGCAATATATACACATTTAAATAATTAATTTAAATATCTTACACCTACTCTTACATTAAACTCTTCATCCGAAGAAAGTGCACCAAGGTGGCCCTCGGCACTCCCCTCCGGGGGGGCTTCCCGAGGCTGAGGCAAGGGTCCTCCGGAGGGTCACAGCCTGGGGAGGAAGTGGGTGACCTTCATGGTGGGCGACACTCGGTTCCCCTTCTTGGTCTTCCCATTCTTGCTCAGGGCGATGAACATGCCGGGGTATTTGTAGGACTCGTAGGCATTATAGTTGTTGGGGAGGAGAATCTCCTTGAACTTGCACTCATCAGTGAAGAAGGGCTGGAGCAAAGCAGGGCAGTGTCAGGGCTGGGGCACCCCTTGGGCAAGGTACCCAGCCTGAGGCCAGGGGTCAGAACCCCCTTCTGTCCCAGACCCCACCCTGGGCTGAGATGTCTCTCCTGCGCAGTTAGGGTGTCAAGACCCTCACAGGGTGAGAAGGGGACATGGCCAGCCCCCAACAGCTGGTGCTCTCACCACTTGCCCTGCACCTAGCAGCCAGAGAATTCATCCCCTCCGTGTCCAGCCTCAAGCCTGCAGTTCCAACGCTGAGACCCACCACTCTGGACTGGAGAAGAGAAGGGCTCTCGATAGCGCCCTTTCCTCGGGCTGGAGGGGCTCAGGGGTGGCAGGAACCTCATTGTTCCTGCCTTGGGGCTGCTTCCTTTGTCTGGGCAGGCCTGCCCGTCCCGTGACCCGGTGACCCTGCCACCCCTCCAAGACCCAGGCACAGGTGGAGCTGGAGAAGCCACGATCCTGCCAGCCATGTCCGCTGCTCCCCAACTAGGTACCTGGCCAGACCCCTGCGGTACTCACCGAGCCATAGAGCTTGCCCTTGCTGCTCATGGCCACGAAGAACCGGCTGGCCACGCCGAAGATGCTCACCACGCCCCGCTCCACCGGCGAGAGCTCCAGCAGGCCTGGGGGCGGGGCGCAGGTCATTGCGGGGCAGGTGACTCCTGGCCCACTCCGCCCCTCGGCCTGTTCGCCTCCGGGGACCCTATTTCTGGGGTGGGATTGGGGATAAAGGGCCCGGGGTTCCCGGCGCAGCCGCCCCCAAGGGCCTCCGGAGCCCAAGCTTGCGCTAGCTCAGATTAGCTTGCCTGTGTAGGGAACCTCCGGCGGCCGCACCCAGTCCCACACCTTCAGAAGCGAGCCCACCCCAGCGGTTCCCCAGCCTGGCCCAGGCCGGGGCGCACGTCTCGGGCCCCCTGTGGCTGCACTGCGCGCCCTGTGCCCACGGGCGAAGGCGATGGAATTCGGCGCTGGGAGCCCGAGCTTACGAAGGCGGGAGGCGGGGCCCGGCCTCAGGGGTTGCGCTGGGCTGCCGGAACCAAGAGTGTGCGTCCCCAGCCCCGCGTCAGAAGGGACCGGAGCCCGAGTCCGCCCCGGTTCCCAGGACCCGCGAGCAGGTGCCCGCCTGAGGCCTCAGCGTGTGACTGAGCGCGTTGGCCGGGGTGGCCGTTGCCCCCCGCCCCCGCCGCTTCGCGCCCGGCCGCGCCACTCACTGTCGCGGGTGTCAGCGTGCGCGCCGCCGATGCGGCCGTCGGGGAGCGCCTGAAGGTGGAAGCCGATGCCCACGTTGCAGTAGAGCCGCCGCAGCCGCTTGATGCCCAGCAGGTAGTCGCCGGCGCCGCTCTGGACGGCCGCCTCCTTGGGCTGCGCTGCCACCGGCAGGCGCGCCAACGAGCGCGCCACCAGGCTCTCCCAGCGGCGCTCCAGCTCGGCTTCCAGCGTGCCGTTGGGTGCGATGGGTGCGGCGGCGCCCCCTCGGCCCGCCCAGGGCGCTAGCAAGGCCAGCAGGACCGCCGGGAGCAGCGCCGCCGCGGCCGTCCCGGGCCCCGACATCCCGGCCCGAGGGCCGTGCGTCCGTCAGGCGGTCCGTGCGCCCGGGAAGCTGGGGTGCAGAGCTGCGCCTGTGGCGGCCCGCGGGAGCGCACAGCCGAGCTCGTGCGGGAGTGCGTAGCCGAGGAGGAGCGGGAGGCGAGCGACGGGGCCCCCGGGCGCCGGGCGCTACCCCGGCTGCATGGAGCGGCGAGCCGGGCGTAAAGCGCGCGGCTGGAGCTGGGACCCTGCGGAGCAGTGCGCGCCTCCCTGCGCGCCGGGCCCTCCCGAGGCCGAGCCGCTATATATATAGCCCGGGGCCCCCTCCTACTCGTCCGCTCCCGCGGGGGGCCGTTCGCGTTCGCCTGGGCGCCCGGGGCGCTGTGGCGTTCGCGGCTGGTCGCAGGCCGCCTGCCAATCAGGGCCGGGGGAGGGGAGGAGGCCGAGGACTAGCGCCGCGAGTGCCACCTGGAGGGACCCCGGCCCCCACCCTTGGCTCCGCCCGGCCCACGGACCTGTTCGTCCCGCCCCTTGAGGCTCCTACACTTCTGCTTTTCAGCCAGTTTTGCCTCTTGCACGTTGTCCCTGCCTGTCCCCGTCCCTGTCTCCTTCTCTACTCCGGCCCTCTTGGCGCAGCCCTAACTCGGGCACCCTAGGCTCCTAGTGGGCGCAGAAGCCAGCGGCTGCTGCCTGACCTTCGCCTTTCGGAGGCTCACGGGAACTTGGTTTCTTTGCTGGGGCCTTGAGGACCGGCCTGGGAAGGAGGGGTGGGTAAGAGCAGTAACCGACACCGGGGCCTGACTGGGCAAGGGAGGGCCTTTTGGCTACGGGCGGGAGGGAGGCCACCCCCACCCCCTAGGTTTTGGCCCCACAGGCTTGGCGCCTTTCTGGGCTGCAGTTCTGAATACCTGGTGGGGGTGCACCTGAGCCAAAGGGCAAGGTGGCAGAGACGCACACAGGGAGGCCTGGTCCTGCACCCCCTACACACACACCCTTCCATGAAAGGACAGGTGGCAGGGCACAGGGCCAGAGGGGATATTCACCGTCCGCTGCTCCTCTGATTCCACAGCAGAAATATCCATGCACCATAGCCAGAGCCCCCAGTCTAGCGGGGAGCCAGGCCAGGCCTCTGGAAGGCTCCCCTCTCTGACTCATGGTTCTACCTCCCACTGTGCCCATTATGGCCTGATGGGGATGGGCCTAGCTAGATGCAGGCCCACCTAGGCGTGAAAACCCCTGTTCTTTGTGGTCCCAGAGGAGCCTAGCTGGCCCTTCCTGCAGGCCCGCCTAGCCACAGCTGCAGGGGGCTTGGTGCCTACCCCACCTCTCCTATCACCAGCACCTGTGACCAGATATGTCCCCAGGCCACCTCAGCCTCCTCCACCTCCACCGCATTCCCACAGGGAGATTCCTGGGGCCCCTTCAGAACCCTGCTGGGGCTTATTCGTGCCCCTGGAGGGGACCTGGGAGGCTTGAAGGCTCTACTTTGAGGTGCAGAAAGGGGACACTTGGGGGTCATCAAGTAAGTGTCTTTGGCAGTACCAGAGCCTCAGCTCTGCACCCCTTTAGAGGCCCTTTGTTCCTCCTTGGGCCTGCAGCCTGCCTGGGCAGCACCACCCAGACCAGAGCCTTCCTGGGCTGCAGCTCACAGCTGCTAAGATGCAACCAGGCTGCCTCTGGGTCCCTGGGTCCCCCAGATGAGCCTACAGATTTGGTGCCAAGAAGACATCGTTGGCCAGTGAGCAGGGTGAAGGGGACTTAGAACTCATCCCTCACTTGCTGTGTAGTCTTTCCATCTCTGGGTCCCTGACTCCCCATTTGCAAAATGACATGGGAAGTGGACTTTCCTCCCTCAGCCTGGGTCCACCTGAACACGCCCTCTGGGGAAGTGAGACCCAGGCCTGGAGACCCACCTGTGCCAGCTGACCTGAGCAAAGGGCCTCTGATGTCTTCCCCTGCTTTTGATAGGATGAGGCTCCTTTCTTCCCAGGACTCCCATGGCAAGCTCAATTTAGGGCTTCCCGAGGACCTCTCCCTGTCTCTCCTATTTGCTGTGATTTCAGCAAAGGACCCTGCAGGCGGCTGATATATCTCCCAGAACTACAGGCTCACCCACACAGGATAGGTGCTTTTGGTGACTGGGGACTGACAGCCAGCAGGGCTTTTGGGAGCTGGAAATTACCAGCAGAACTGATCTGGAATCTGGCTTCCACCTTGCTGCTGGGGGTCCCTGAGCACACTCTCAACCTCTCCTTGAGGAGGCCCTGGCCTCCTCGAATGTCCAGTGGAGGCAACAAAAGCACAGGTAAGGATGAATTGTGGGTGAAGGATGCACCAGGAAGCACTCACTTATCTGCATCTGACCCCCTTCTGTGCCCCTGGCCCTTGACCCCGCTTCCCACCTGCTTCCCTTCTGCTCCTGTGTTCCCGCCACGCTGACCGCGTCATCTCTCCCCCTTCCCACTGGATATCCCCTGGCCCCAGATCTTCCTGCCAATGACTTCTCCCATTCAGGTTTGCCTGAATGGAGAAGCCACTCCATTGGCGTAGCCACTCGGGGGTGCCTTCTGGATCCCCTACCCAGTCCTTCTGGTTGGAACTTCTTTGAGCTCTTAGAGAACCTTCCGCACTTGTTAGCTGACCCTCCGCCGCATTTTGATTGTCACCTCCATGGAGCAAGCCCGGATTTGTGTTGTTGCCAGTTGTACCTCCAGTGCTGGGCACACAGTAGGTGCTCAATAGGTGTTTGTGAGTAAATGGCTGGCTAGGTACACTAGGAGCTCCTCCTTCAGCAATCCTTGCTGCAACCTGCCCAATCTGCCACTATGCCTGGGGCAGACACACAGAGGTACCTGCAAAGGCCTCAGGCTGAGCTGCCAGACCCTCATGGGAAGCTCTGCATTGGCTTTTTTTTTTCCTTAATGTGAAAGAAATAGTTGGACCGAGGTGACTAATCTTTTCCAGATCTGGTTACTTCTCAGCAGAGGGACAAGGGGATCTATATATAATTTTTTTTTTTTTTTTTTTTGAGCTAGTGTCTTGCTCCATTGCCCAGGCTAAAGTGCAGTGGCTCTATCAGAGCTCTACAGCCTCAAACTTCCGGGCTTAAGCAATCCTCCAGCCTCAGTCTCCCGAGTCGCTGGGACTACACACTGAGCTAATTTTTTGTTTTCTTTTTTAGTGGAGATGAGATCTCGCCGTATTGCCCAGGCTGGTCTCCAACTTTTCAGCTCAAGCAATCCTCCCGCCTCAGCCTCCCAAAGTACTGAGATTACAGGTGTGAGTCACTGCACCTGGACAGGTGATCTAGAAACAGGACCCTCACTTAGCTTGGACCCAAAGCCCTTCTGCCATACTTCACCCTAGGATGCCCGCTTTGCCAAGTCCTGGGGTTCGAGGAAGGCTTGGGGCCATGTTGGGCTTCCGGTTGGGTTCAAGTTTAGGCTGTCTCCTTGTTAGTTGTATAACCTTACGCCATTTCACTTCTTAGCGTTCTCAGTTTCCCCATCTGTAAAATGGGCATGAACTGATGTCAGCCTTAGCAAGTCAGGGTCTGACCCCAGGAAGAGGCTGAGCAAAGTGAGCTGTTTAGACTGTAAGCCCCTTGGGGATGGTTCAGCCTGGGCCTGGTTAACAGTAAATGCTGGGAATTTGTGAAATAAACACAGCCACGTCATTATCGGGTGGAAGGCTCCCTGTACGTCATCAGCCACTGGAGGGGTAATAAATTGAGGGAGAGGAGCAAAGGCCCAGAAAGCCTCCTAACAGTGACCTTTTTTGACCTCCAAAAACAAACAAAAAAACCAACAATGTAGGATCTTCATGTGGATGGTCCTTCTCCTGTGAAGGAGTGAGGAGGTTTCTCAGACCCACCAGCTCAGCTGTTAAGAACTTACTTGGCTTAATAGTAATAATAATAAAAAAGAAAGTGCTGCATACAAATCTGCTTCTAGTCCTCAGGGCAAAATGACTGAGCCCAGCCCCGGGCAAGGGCCCAGGCTGTGTAAATAGCTCAACCACTTTCTCAATTCAACTTCCCTTTCTTGACTTCAGTGAGACACCCTCACAATGATGTCTTTCGGCAAAAGTCCAGGAGGATGATAAGGCCGGTGGGATAGACTGGTCTACACTGAGCTGCAGTACCCCAAGACAAGTGGCATGTTTTTCTTTAGGACCTTCAGAACAAGGGGAGATTGAGTCAACTGTTTTTTTTTTTTTTTTTTTTGAAACGGAGTCTCACTCAGTCGCCCAGGCTGGAGTGCAATGGCGCAATCTTGGCTCACTGCAAGCTCCACCTCCCGGGTTCACGCCATTCTCCTGCCTCAGCCTCCCGAGTAGCTGGGACTACAGGCGCCCGCCGCCACGCCCGGCTAATTTTTTGCATTTTTAGTAGAGACGGGGTTTCACTGTGTTAGCCAGGATGGTCTCGATCTCCTGACCTCGTGATCCACCCGCCTCCGCCTCCCAAAGTGCTGGGATTACAGGCTTGAGCCACCACGCCCGGCCTGTTTTCTTAACTTTTTAAAAAATGGTGTTAATTGGGCACAGTGGCTCACCCGTGTAATCCCAGCACTTTGGGAGGCCGAGGCGGGTGGATCACTTGAGGTCAGGAGTTCAAGACCAGCCTGGCCAACAT
>NC_045446.1:4652421-4660294 GCF_002776525.5 Piliocolobus tephrosceles | reverse complement strand
AAAAAATGGTGTTAATTGGGCACAGTGGCTCACCCGTGTAATCCCAGCACTTTGGGAGGCCGAGGCGGGTGGATCACTTGAGGTCAGGAGTTCAAGACCAGCCTGGCCAACATGGTGAAACCCCATTTCTACTAAAAATGCAAAATTAGCTGGGCGTGGTGGCACGTACCTGTAATCCCAGCTACTCAGGAGGCTGAGGCAGGAGAATTGCTTGAACCTGGGAGGTGGAGGTTGCAGTGAGCTGAGATGGTGCCACTGCACTCCGGCCTGGGTGCTACAGAGCAAGTCTCTATCTCAAAAAAGAAAAAAAATAAAGGTGGTAAAATATACATAATACATAACATAAAATTGATGTTAACCTTTTTTTTTTTTTTTTTTTTTTTTGAGACAAGTCTTGCTGTATCCCCCAGGCTGGAGTGCAGTGCCGGATCTCGGCTCACTGCAAGCTCCGCCTTCTGAGTTCACACCATTCTCCTGCCTCAGCCTCTTGAGTAGCTGGGACTACAGGCGTGCACCACCACACCCGGCTAATTATTTATTTTTATTTTTTTTTATTTTTAGTAGAGACAGGGTTTTACCGTGTTAGCCAGGATGGTCTCGATCTCCTGACCTCATGATCCACCCGCCTTGGTCTCCCAAAGTGCTGGAATTACAAGGGTGAGCCACTGTGCCTGGCCTGATGTTAAATATTTTTTAAAGACTTTTTTGAGAGCAGTTTTAAGTTCACAACAAAATTGAGAGGAAGGTACAGAGAGTTCCCATACACCCTCTGTCCCCACGCCCCACCACACACAGCCTCTCCAATTTTAGCCATTGTTTAGTGCACGGTTAAGTGGCATTAAGGGACACTCACATTTTAGTGCAACCATTACCACCATCCATCTCCAGATGGTTTTCATCTTCCCAAACTGAAACTGCTGCCCCTTAAACATTTGTTCCCCATTCTGACCCCTAGCCCCGGCACCTACCATCTTCACTTTGTGTCTCTAGGAATTTGATGACTTAGGGACCTCATGAGTGGAATGATACAATGTTTGTTCTTTTTGTGTCTGGCTGATTTCACTTAGCATAATATCATCAAGATTCACCCACGACGTAGCATGTGTCAGAATTTGCTTTCTTTTTTTCTTTTTTTAAGGCTGAATAATATTCCAGGTATGGATGGACCACATTTTATTTATTTACTTATCTGTCAGCGGTCCCTGAGCTGCTCCCACCTTTTGGCTGCTGTGGACGATGCTGCTGTGAACCCGGGTGTGCCAATATCTGCTGGAGTTCCTGCTTTCATTTCTTGTGGGGATATACCCAGAAACGGAATTGCTGGAAGAGGTGATAATTCTATGTTTAAGTTTTTGAGAAACTGCTATACTGTTTTCCATGTGTTTGTTTTGTTTTGTTTTGTTGTTGCTGTTGTTTCAAGTTACCTTGATCCTAGGGCATTAAAGAGACAGCAGGTCACTCCTCGGCTCATAGCGATGTCTTACCCAGTTCTGTGTCCAGGAGAGTTTCCCCTCTCTCGTTATTCTGCCTTGTTTCTCTTCTCCTCTGAAGGTGGCCCAGCCAGGTCTAGGCAACAGGCTTTGGGGGCAGTTTCAATGACTGCGAATCGATAAAACCACCTGCCTCCCGGTGTACATGCGTGCAGATCTTTTGCACGTATCAGATACACAACCCTGGGAGGATGGAAGACAAACTGTGCCTCAGTTTCCTCATCTGTAAAATGTGGAAAATCAGAGTTCTCACCTCAGGGGGCTTCTGGAATAGTTACATGAGAGAATGTGGGTTCAGCCCTTAGAACAGGCAGGCACACGGCGATGTATGCCCGCAGGCATCGCTGGTTGAGCCGTGTGACTGCCCAGCTTGGGTGCGGGTCTGGGGAGCCAGGTCCTGGCCTCTCTCGCTCACCGAGGGAATGTGGGTGATTTGCTGAGCCTCTCAGGACAATGATGTCTGCCTTCATTGCTTGCTAGGGAATTAGAAGAATTAGACATGTAAAGTGCGCGGTGTCTTATCCAGGGCTGTGGGCTGGCGTGATTGCCAGCACCTCTCCAGATAAAAGTCATTGCTGCCACGTTCATCAGGTGCTGGCAGGGAGCGGGCTTGGTGCAGGGTGGGGCTGCTTTGCAAGGCTGATCGTCTTTTCTTCTCACCCAGCCCTGTAGGGTGTGGCCCTGCTGGTCATCACCATTTTACAGAAGAATTAACCCAGGCTCAAAGCCTCTGAGCAGCTCACTCAAGGTCACGGAACTAGCAAAGAGCTAAGCCAAAACTCAGACTTCGGCTGTGGGGGCCAAAGTCAGGCCCCTGACCACACTGCTGCTGCCTCAGTTTCCCCTGCAGCAAAATGGAGCTCGTGATCTGGACCTTGTCTGCCTCACAGGGATGTCAGGGGTTCGAACTGTGCAGGTGAAACTCTTCTGTCAGCTCCGGAGTGGGGCTTAAGCTCCATGAGTTGATATCACAACCCCAAATGATTTGTTCATTTGGAGGATCACAAAACAGACCACCAAGCCTCCAAATCCCTGCAGTCTCGTTAGTATTTCAAATAAAAAGTGGTCAGAGCCAGAAGGGACTCACCCAAGGGCTACTAAAATGACCCACTGCTTGCACAGAAGATAGTGGAAGGCCAAGAGGAAAAGGGCTCCCCCATGTTACCTAGGGACCTACTCACGCAAGGGCTGCTAAAATGACCCTCTGCTTTCACAGATGACAGTGGAAGGCCAGAGAAGGAAAGGACATTTCCCCTGTTACCTAAAGACCCACCTTTCCTGCTCAGGGGTCCGGCACCCCATCAGCCGAGTGGGCCTTTATGGAGTGCCCACTCGGGAGACTCACGGGGTCTAGGGGCAGGGTCATTTCAACCAAGACTAAAG
Source organism: Piliocolobus tephrosceles (assembly GCF_002776525.5). Classification (NCBI taxonomy): domain Eukaryota; kingdom Metazoa; phylum Chordata; class Mammalia; order Primates; family Cercopithecidae; genus Piliocolobus; species Piliocolobus tephrosceles. Next base: position 4,657,421 of record NC_045446.1, on the reverse strand, counting down.
AAAGGGTGAGGACGAGCCAGCCGAGGTAGAAGAGTGGGAGTTCCAGCAAGCCAGTGTGTGAAAGCTGAGTGGGTGCATGAGGTCAGACGGGTGGGCAGGACTTTGTGGACCCAGGAAGGGTTTCAGATCCCGTTGAGGGGTGCTGAAAGCCAGGGTGCCATGGACTCAGCTCACCCCATGGGGCATGCCAGGGAATCCTTGAGGTCACAGCCTTCCCCAGCAGAAGGGGCACCCCACAGGCCTGGTGGGCTGACCCTCAGGGTGGTGGGGGGGCGCCTCGTCCCCACTTGCTTCTCCCCTTTCCTCCTGCTCAGGGTCTCCCAGCAACATGGAAGAGAGGCCCACTCTCCTCCCCAACACCACGGCTGGGCGTGGGATTCCGCCTGTCTCCATGAAGGAAGACGGGAAATACCAGTGGGAAGTAGAGAGGCTCCCCGTTCCCCGGGTTTCAGACCACAGGCCCCTCAAGGGAAGCATCCTGGTGGGGAGGAGATGGAAGAAAAGTTCTATTCAAAGTCAGTCTTGGCAACTGTGCCCTCCCTTTCCCTCCCTCTCCCTGGATGGACTCGAGGCCTGGGGAAGGCCTGACCACCCAGCCCTGGCTGTGCGAGACATCCATGCCCCAGGTGGAGGATTGCCCCTTCTCTTTCTCCGTCTCTCCCTCCAGGACGGCAAAGCTGGTTCCATCCCACCCCCTGGGAGAAGTGTTGCCTGAGGACTAGATCTAGGGGGGACCCTAGGAAAGGTGTCTCTGGTGGCACCTGGATGGAAACATTCTGGAATCTTGCCGTTGGGATTGAGAGGGATGCTCAGGTGATCATAGCACAGAAACTAGAGTGAAGCTTTGGGGCCCACCCTCCCCTATCAGGGAGGAGTCCCCTGTTCACACAGAAGTCATGTCTCCTGTGCTCTCAGGCAGTTCTGAACTTGGTGTTATAACTTATGTGGGTTCATCAATCTGGATCACCGAAGGCAGGATGCACCCGCCCCTTCACTCAAATTTGGATTTAGATTGACCTCAGTCTGAAAAGCATGACTTGATTCTTGGGAGATGTGTGTGTGTCTTTGTCCAAGGAAACAGGAGATCAGATGGGAGGACTTCAGCAGGGACAAGGGCTCAGAGGGATGAGGGTAATCTCTAGTACATTTCAACTATTAACGACTTAAAATACTCTTATTGTTTTTTGTCATTCTAGTTTTTTTTTTTTTTTTTTTTTTTTTTTTTGAGGGCGGACGGGGTCCCGCTGTGTTCCAGGCTGGAGTTCAGTGAAACAATCACGGCTCACTGAAGCCTCAAACTTCCAGGGTCAAGGGTTCCTCCCACCTCAGTCTCCCAAGTAGCTGGGGCTACAGGTGCACCCCACCATGCCTGTCTAATTTCGTTTTATTTTTTGTAGAGATGGTGTCTCACCGTGTTGCCCAGGCTAGTGTGGCACTCCTGGACACAAGCAATCCTCCACCTCAGCTTCCCGAAGTGCTGGGATTACAGGCATGAGTCACTGCCCTGGGCGTTCTGTTACTTTTAATTAATTAATTAATTAATTTTCTGGGGAAACACAGTTTTACTCTGCCAGGCTGGAGTGCAGGGGTGCGATCTTGGCTCACTGCAACCTCCGCCTCTCAGGTTCAAGCAATTCTTCTGCCTCAGCCTCCTGAGTAGCTGGGATTACAGGCGTTCACCACCATGTCTGGCTAATTTTTGTACTTTTAGTAGAGAGAGGGTTTCACCATGTTGGTCAGGCTTGTCTTGAACTCCTGGCCTCAAGTGATCCACCCGCCTTGGCCTCCCAAAATGTTGAGATTACAGGCGTGAGCCACCACGCCCAGCGTCTTCTGTTACTTTTAAAAATGTGTGCAATGGAGTCTATAGCCATACCAGTTTGACATCTGCCATCTTTTATTTTAGAAAAAAATACATGAATAAGCTTTACTCCAGCAGACAAAAATTATGAACCCTCACCCATTATCTTTATATTTGTATTTTTATTCTGTTTCCCACATCAATTTCACCCAAATATTCAAGGGTAATTTTAACCTCAAAAATTTTTTATTGATCATTTTAGTATTCTTTTTTTTTTTTTTTTTTTTTTCTTTTTGAGATGGAGTCTTGTTCTGTTGCCCAGGCTAGAGTGCAGTGGCACGATCTCGGCTCACTGCAACCTCCGGCTTCCGGGTTCAAGCGATTCTCCTGCCTCAGCCTCCCAAGTAACTGGGATTACAGACTTGCAGGTGCACCACCACGCAGGGCTAATTTTTGTATTTTTAGTAGCGACGGGGTTTCACCATATTGGCCAGGCTGGTCTCAAACTCCTGACCTCAAGTGATCCACCCGCCTTGACCTCCCAAAGTGCTGGGACTACAGGCGTGAGCTACAGCACCTGGCTGCTCACTCTATCATTATTCTCTGCAATAAATGAAATATTTAAAAAACTTATTTCCTAGGCCGAGCGCAGTGGCTCATGCCTGTAATCCCAGCACTTTGGGAGGCCGAGGCGGGTAGATTGCCTGAGGTCGGCAGTTCAAGACCAGCCTGGCCAACATGGTGAAACACTGTCTCTACTAAAAATATAAAAATTAGTGTGCCCCTGTAATCCCAGCTACTTGGGAGGCTGAGGCAAGAGAATCGCTTGAACCCAGGAGGCGGAGGTCGCAATGAGCTGAGATCACACCACTGCACTCCAGCCTGGGTGACAGAGTGAGACTTCATCTCAAAACAAACAAACAAACGAATTTCTTATGACTGTTAGCATTAAATGGTTTTGTTCTGGGTTTTACTTTAAACAATTTTTACTAATATATAGTTAATCAAAATGCCGTGAATGTAATATCACATAATTAATAAAGAGTACACATAAAATTCTAGTAGAAATGAACCTTTTAATGTGACCTAGGGCAGGGTTAAAAAAAATTCCATATGACCGTTACTTATTGCTAGAATAATATGGGGTTTGGCCTCAATTTCATTCACATTTTCCATTTCTGTTGATGGCAAAGCCAAGAAGCCTTGTCCTCAGGTAGAAGAGACAGAATTTAAGTTTTGTTATGGTGAGGTCACTAAAGGATTTGAACACTTGCCAAGGTATACACTCGAAATCACTTGGTTTATATCAAAAAATGCTGTCTCCTGCTCTATCTCCTGACACCTTCAGCAGCTCTTTCTTTCTTTTTTTTTTTTTTTTTTTTTTTAATTCTTTGAGACAGGGTCTCCCTCTGTACCCAGGCTGGAGTACAGTGGCACGATCTCCCCTCACTTCAGCTTCAACCGCCCCAGCTCAAGCGATCCTCCTACCTCAGCTTCCCAAGAAGCTGGGACTATAGGCATGTGCCACCAAGCCCAGTTAAAATTTTTTTTTTTTTTTTTGGTAGATTTGGGATCTCACTGTGCTGCCTAGGCTGGTTGGCAGTTCCTCTCTTAATTCCTTGACAGCAAAGACTCACCAGTCATTGGAATTGCACTTTCTCGACTTCAGGAAATTTTCTCCAAAGGTTTTCTTTGTTTGTTTGTTTTGAGACAGAGTCTCACTCTGTCACCCAGGCTGGAGTGCAGTGGTGCAATCTCGGCTCACTGCAACCTCTGCTGCCCAGGTTCGAGGGATTCTCCTGCCTCAGCCTCCCAAGTAGCTGGGATTACAGACACCTGCCACCATGCCTAGCTAATTTTTGTGGTTTTAATAGAGACAGGGTTTCACCATCTTGGCCAGGCTGGTCTCAAACTCCTGACCTTGTGATCCACCTGCCTTGGCCTCCCAAAGTGCTAGGATTACAGGTGTGAGCCATCACACCCTGCCCAAAGGTCTTTTTTACCAAGACCTATTAAAGAACGATTAATTATGCCAGTTACTCTTTTACTTGGAGGAGACTTATTAAACCTGATATAATGAAAATGGGGGAGACTGGGAATGAAACTATTGCTAATTTCAATATGGCTTTGCCAGTACTATAGTGATACAAAGCTTCCAATGCATTGTGGGTTTATATCTATTTCTTTCTGAACCTTGTAGCTGCAGACACAACCTATACAACACATAGACAGCTTTCCGCATATAGCCACAGAATCAGTAAAGCCAGTCTTCTCAGTGAGAGCCATGTCCCACTTACCATTGGAAGACCTCTGACTGTATTTTCCAATTCAAACAAGTGAGTTAATCTGCATCTCCAGAGTATACCCCCTGCTTCTGATTTCTGACCCTATGAGGTAGGAGGAGATGCAGAGATGAAGAGAAAGGGCCAGATCCTTGCCTGGAGCTGGGCACCTGGCGACCTCCGGGCTCACCAGGATTTTTGCCTCCTTTCCTGGGCCTCTCTTTCCAACATGTGGCCTTGGGACTGCAAGTAGCCCAGGACGACTTGGAACGTGGTCCAACACAAATTCATAGACTTTGTTAAAACATTTTGAGATTTTTTTTTTTTTTTCCCTTTTTTTTTTTTTTTTTTTGCTTATCAGTTATCATTGTTATTAGTGCATTTGATGTGTGGCCCAAGACAATTCTTCCAATGTGGCCCAGGGAAGCCAAAAGATTGGACACCCAGCTGGGATCAGTGGCTGGGATCGGTGGCCTAGCACTTTGGGAGGTGGGCGGATCACCTGAGGTCAGGAGTTCGAAACTAGCCTGGGCAACATGGTGAAACCCTGTCTTTACTAAAAATACAAAAATTAGCTGGGCGTGGTGGCAAGCTCCTGCAATCCCAGTTACTCAGGAGGCTGAAGGAGGGAGAATCGCTTGAATGCGGGAGGCAGAGGTTGCAGTGAACTGAGATTGTGCCATTGCACTCCAGCCTGAGCGACAAGAGTGAAACTCTATCTCAAAAATTAAATAAATAGGCTCACGCCTGTAATCCCAGCACTTTGGGAGGCCAAGACGGGCGGATCACGAGGTCAGGAGATTGAGACCATCCTGGCTAACACGGCGAAACCCCGTCTCTACTAAAAAATACAAAAAATTAGCCGGGCGAGGTGGTGGGCGCCTGTAGTCCCAGCTACTCGGGAGGCTGAGGCAGGA
>NC_045446.1:4607367-4652321 GCF_002776525.5 Piliocolobus tephrosceles | reverse complement strand
GAGGGGCGTAACCCCCGGGGGGGGGGCGGGCTGGGGGTGGGGGGGGCCGCCCCCCCTCCACCCCAGCCGGGGGGAAAGGAGCGAGACTCCGTCTAAAAAAAAAAAAAAAAAAAAAAAAAGAAATAGGCAGCCTCTGGCCCTCTACTCCCAAGGCGTCTGTTAGGAGCTCCCCAGGGCAGGCAAACAGGTAGCCACTCCTGCTGCCACCCTGCACCCTCCCGGGGGCTGCTTCCAGGCCTGGGAGAGCTGGAAGGAGTGTCGGCTGCTGGTCCTCATTGCAGCTTTGTTTGGTGCCCTGAGGCTCCAGCACCTAAGAAACGCTCCTTTCTTTTGTAAAGTGAGAGAAAGAGGCTGTGAAAGGGAAGGCGGGGAAAGGGAACCACGGCTAGGTGCTCTGTTCCTCCCATTCACCAGGCAGGAGGAAGTGGGGGCTCCAGCTGCGGGTGTGGCCTTTGGGATGGAGCAGAGACGCTTCAGAGAACTATTCCTTCCCCAATGTGCCCATCAGACCTCAGCTCAACCTTGACCTTTCTGGGAAGCTTTGCCTGACTTTTCAAGTCCAATCGCCTATCACAAGGTGACCACAGGCCAGTCCAAACTGGGCCTTTTCAGAGAGAAAGGGAGTGCCCCTCACTATTGCCCTGGGGTGAGGGGTACACCCCAGCACCGTTCGGGACAAGCAGGACTGGAGCCACCTGACCTGTTCCACTCTCACCACCAAGCACCCTGAACTCGAGAGCAGCCTGCATGGCCAGGAGGGCTCCGGGAACTCACGTGTGCCTGGGCACCTGTGCCTGGACATCTGCAGCACTGGAGACTCGACTCACCCTGTGACCAGCTGTGCACAAAATGGCTGATGTTCTGTCTCCAAGGCTGGCGGTGTAAAGAGCTACATTTGACCCTGAGGGACGCACAGGATGGGGTGGATCACAGCACGATGCAGCAATGCTGGGTAGAGGGTGGGGGTGCAGGGAAGACAGCCCAGCCCTTGGATATGGTGTCCCCCATCAGCCTGCCAGTGGAAACCCCGTTTCCCATTCATTCACCAATGCAAGAGGTGGGTGGGGATGATCCATCTCAATTCACCAGTAAAGAAACTGAGGCCTAGAAAGGAGGTGACTTCCCCAAGCATATGTGACAGGTACCAAGTGGTGTCTCAAAGTCAGCGTGGGCAAAGGAAACCTCAATGAGTCAGTGTCCTGGAAAATTCCTTCCGGAAGCCAATTCCCAGCAGGTCCCAGAGGCATTTTGCCCTCCAGGGCTGGCTTTTCTTCTGGATGGGATGAAGCAGGCAGCTTGCCCTTAGGGACCACGCTGGATAAAAGGTGCTCTCTGCACTGCAGGCTAATTTATTGTGGGGAGGCCAAGCTGAGCCCTGCCAGGGGGAGCAAGGGCTCCCTCAGCCCCTCTCCTATCCCTGCCCCAGGGCTCAGGGAACAGCAGGTGGAGTCACCCATGTTAGTAAATTATTATTTCCCCACCTGCCATGGTCATTATGATTGCTGCCATTGGATTGGGGGAGTTCATGGGCTCACTGCAGCCTCCGAGGCCTGTAAGGACCACCTGGCTCTCCCTCACTCTGGGTGAGACCTTGGGCAGATTCTGACCCTCAGTCTTCTCATTTGTAAAGCGGGCAATCTTATTACTCATTGCCATCTTAGGGCAGTAGGGTGGTGGCTGATGTTAGGTGAGCTCACGCCTAGAAGAGCAGGCGTCCATTCTGGTCTGCTCTCCCAAGCCAGTCCTGCCTCTCTCCATCAGCCTGCGGGGCTTCCCGCCTCTTCGAGGCCAGGGATGCAGGGTCCTAGCAGGCAGCCAAGGGCCATTCCTGGGCCTCTGGTCTCGGTGACAAGAGGCCTTTTTCTGCCTCTGCCGCCTGCTCCCTGACATCCCAAGCGCCTGCCTCTAAGCCTGAGATGCGGCTTCTAAGCCAGGGCAGACCCAGCCTGCTATTCTGGGGTCTTCTTTCAACTATTTTGGCAAAGACCAAATGGCAGCCTCCTTTAAAATAGCTGCTGCAGGCCTGGGGGTCGTTCCCTGAGAACCAGGTCAGGCCAGCCCCGTACTTCTTCCTAGCAGCCCATTCAAGTTAAATACGGCCCCTGGCATCTGCAGCTTCGAGGAGGGCTCAGCTGAAATTCCGACGGGCAAACACCAAAATAAAACCTGGCTGGCCCTCCGAGGTGCCTGCGGCTTCTCAGTTCCACAGACGTGCTTACGTTTTTCATGAAATCACAGGGCTGGTCTCAGGAGGCGCTGAGCGTGCCCAGCTGAATGAGGAGCAGTGACCGGTCCCCCGGCCCCCCGGTGAGTCACTCTATGAAGTCTGCTTGGAAATGTGGGAGCCCAGGAGCCCCTCACTGCAGTCGAATTCCCTGGGAGGCTGCAGCGCCAGGATAAATGAGTTCGCCTCCCCTTGATTTCCAGGCCCAGATGCTGCTGGCTTTGCTCACCTAAATTTTGGGGGAAGGGGGGCCTTTAATAGAATATACACATAATAACTGAGTAAACTTTTTATTTATTTATTTTTTTTGAGATGGATTTTTGATCTTTTTGCCCAGGCTGGAGTGCAGTGGCGGGATCTCTGCTCACTGCAACCTCTGCCTCCTAGGTTCAAGCGATTCTCCTGCCTCAGCCTCCCTAAGTAGCTGGGATTACAGGCGTGCGCCACCATGCCCAGCTAATTTTTTGTATTTTTAGTAGAAATGAGGTTTCACCACGTTAGCCAAGCTGGTCTCGAACTCCTGACCTCAGGTGATCCACCAGCCTCAGCCTCCCAAAGTGCTAGGATGATAGGTGTGAGTCGCCACACTCCTGGAGGGAACTTTTTTTTTTTTTTTGAAAAAAAGCAAGCAGAGCCAGGTGTGGTGGTTCACGTCTGTTATCCCAGCGCTTTGGGAGGCCAAGGTGGGCGGATCACTTGAAGTCAGGAGTTCGAGACCAGCCTGACCAACATAGTGAAACCCTGTCTCTATCAAACATACAAGAATTAGCTGAGCATGGTGGCATGCGCCTGTGGTCCCAGTTATTTGGGAGGCTGAGGCAGGAGAATCACTTGAACCCCAGAGGCAGAGGTTGCTGTGAGCCGAGATCACACTGCTAACTGTCAAAAAAAAAAAAAAGCAAGCAGAAAGGACTCCCACGGATAAAGCAATGCCACTTCAAATTCTACTAAAGAGATGGCACCATGCTGCAAAGACAGCAAACTGCCAAGTGGCTCAGGTGTGTGTGTCTTACGCCTGGCTCTGGACTGCCTCCTCCACGTTGCCACCTTGCGAAGCCAATCTCTGGACAAGTGCCCCTCAATGCCTCAGCTGGGCCCCAGCATCAGGGCGACAATAAGTGGCAGCCGTGAACCCTCCAGAGCGATAGGAGCAGAAGCCTAGTGGGTGTATGAGGCCTAGGAGCCAGCCTCACGTGGGAGCACCCCCCCTGCAAAGCCACTCTGGGGCTGTGAGCTCGAGACTGCATCGCCTCCCTCTTACTGACCCTTGATGGCATCAGGCCTAGAGTCTAGGGAGTACCTTGCCCACTTTGAACCCTGGCGAGTCATTCAACAAATGTTGGCTGCACTTCTGTGGGTGCAAGTTTGGCTCCAGGCATTGCGGACACAGCAGATACGCCACCATGCGCACCGTGGGGAAGCTGACATCCAGGGGAGAAGCAGACAAAACTAGGAATTACCTGTAGGGTGAGGATTACAGAAGAGGAAGAGAGGGTTCTACAGGTAGGGTCTGATGGAGGCCAGTAGCCACTGTCCTAGTGTAAGGGCCAGGGAGGTGTCCTCCAAGAAGTGACATCTGGTCGACCTAGAGCTGGGCTTGAACAGTGAGAGTGCTTCTGGGGAAGGAAGCACAGCATGGGCAAAGGCCTGCAGGAGACACGGGCAGCCTTGCTGAGGGAAACCGAGGCAGCAGCCCTGGGGGCTGAATCCAAGGGGCTGCAGGCTAGCAGGGGCTTTAAAAAGGCTGGCTCGGCTGGGCTTGGGTGGGGGCTCAGTCAGTTTTGTGTTAAAAGCAGAGCTTTCTGGTTGCTGCAAGCACCTCCCAGGCGAGGCCAAGGTATGAGTCGCTGGCAAAAATTCTTCTTGAAACTAGCCACTGGTGCCAAGAAATGGAGAATCATGTTATGTACATCAACCGGAAAGATAGCGGAGACTCGGGTACAATGAGCCACAGGGAAGTGAACCTGGTAGTTCAGGGCAAGCCGTTTTAAGAGGCTCGCAAACGACCTGGGAGCAGGATCTGGACGCGCTTGTGAATTTCTCCTCTCATCTTTTCCTGTAGTCCCACCCATCCCAGTTGGCCAGCATGACTTTTTGGTAACTCATTTTCACAGAATCTTTCCGAAGCAGACAACGTTTCCATGAGAACACCAGCTCTCTCTCGGAGGTTCGTATTTCATCGGTGAGTTTTAGGATTCAATGAATTTCCTGGTCGCTGTTATGAGTAGAGTGGGCCGGGGCCGAATTGGGAACAAATCAGGCCGACTGCTGCAGGCCCGGGAATGAGTGTGAGCATCTGGGCCCTGGCGTTTAGTGGCCAAGGACGTGGGCCAGCGCGTCAGCAAGAGTGAGGGTCATTAGGCTGGTGAGCCTGCGTGGCAGAGGTCAGTGGAGTCTCGGTTGCCTGACTGAGGCCGCTCGGGCTGCTGTACAACATTGTGAGCTGGTTTGCTGCATTTTTAGAAGCAACCACATGGCCTCCTTGGTGGGAGACCTCTGAGGAGCTCTACTTTGCTCATCGCTTGCTGTGTGACCATAGGCGAGTTACTCACCTTCTCTGAGCCTCACTTCCTCCTTCCTTTGCAGTGAGGCCTCAACAAGAATGTGGACAAGGGAGGCAGAGTCCTGTGCATGAGCTGATCTGCACAGGCTGATCTGTGGCATGATCTGATCTTTATCTACCTGGCACCTTTTGGAGCCGGTGGGCATTTGTGGGCAGCAGGTCCTGCCCTGGGTCACAGCAGAGGGGCCCCCCAGGACCCATGGGGATCCCTGTTCAGCACAGATGCGTGTGCTTTGGATTGGGGGTGAGCAGGCTCTTTGATATCCTCTGTCTCGCCCCCGGCCCCTAATTGTACAACTCTACTTCCCAGGACGCAGGGCCTGGGCGGAGGCGGGAGGGGCCTAGGACAGCCATCAAGTCAGCCTGTTGTCGGGGGTGCGGGGGCCGGAGCCAGAGGATGTTTGGTTTCCCACGAGCCATTGTAGTCCCAGGGGAAGGGGCTGTTGGGCTCTGGGGATGTGGACACGCCAGAAGCAGTGACCGTGGCACCCCGAAGGGGCCCAGACTCCGTCCATCTTGATCACCCAGGCCAGGAATGTGGTGGCAGAAAAGCTCCTGAGATGAAGGCCCTGATAGGTCCTGGGGCGGGGGCGGGGGGTCTTCCTCTTACAAAGGATGTGGGTCACGGTGAGTGGTCTTGCTACAATGTGGGAGGAAAGGCAACTCGAGGTGACTCCTGAGAGATGCTCCTGAGGCAATCCGATCTCATTGCTGCCTCCTTCACCCTCCATGGCTCCCCAGTGCTGGATTAGAAGGTCTGATGGTTTTGGCTGGACTCTGGCTGCCTCTGCACACTGTGCCCCACCCACCAGGACCATCTGGTCACACTCCACTCCTCAGATTCCATTTCTTCTATGCACCCCCTGCAAAGGCTGTCCCCACCTTCTCTGATGCCACCATTTCAAAGGCATCTCATCTTTGACAAGCTGCCTGGCTCTCGTGCTCCAGGGCCCAGCAGGGCCACCCCCATCAGCGCCACCCTCATCAGCGCTCTACTCCAGCAGGCGATAACTGCTGGTCTGTGGTCTGCTTCTGCCATGACATCCCAGCTCTTCAGTGTAGGGCCTGCCTGGCACAGCCAAGCCATCCATACGTGTTTATTTGCTGAATTGATAGATGGATGAATGAATCATCCTGCAAATATAACTTTTTCCCACTTAATTAATATACTCTGCCATTTTCCCACAATATTACATGATCATTGTAAACACTGTGACTTCTGTTAAGAGGGCAGATATAATAGGCCATGGCTTGTTTAACCACTCTGCTCTGTTTCTAATATTAAATGGTTTCCAAGTTTATTTCTGTTATAAACAATGCTGTGATGAACATCTTTGTGCATTTTTTCTTTCTGTATCTTGGATGTTATCTTCAGAAACAGAATCTCTGGATTTGGGGGCTATAAATTTAAGGTCCTCAAAAGTTAACCGTAATGTGTTTTATATTTCAAAGTAGCTAGAAGAAGACTTGAAATCCCTTCCTTCCTTCCTTCCTTCCTTCCTTCCTTCCTTCCTTCCTTTCTTTCTTTCTTTTCCTTTCTTTCTTCTCTTTCTTTTTTTTCTTTTTTTTTTGACAGAGTTTCGCTCTTGCTGCCCAGGCTGGAGTGCAGTGGCATAATCTAGGCTCACTGCAACCTCCACCTCCCGGGTTCAAGCGATTATCCTGCCTCAACCTCCCTAGTAGCTGGGATTACAGGCACATGCCACCATGCCCAGCTAATTGTTGTATTTTTAATAGAGATGAGGTTTTGCTGTGTTGGCCAGGCTGATCTCGAACTCCCGCCTATCTCGGCTTCCCAAAGTGCTGGGAGTACAGGCATGAGCCACCACGCCTGGCCTGGATGGCAGTTTTTTTTTTTTTTTTTTTTTTTTTTTGAGATGGAGTCTTACTCTGTTGCCCAGGCTGGAGCACAGTGGCTCGATCTCAGCTCACTGTAAGCTCCACCTCCCGGGTTCACGCCATTCTCCTGCCTCAGCCTCCTGAGTAGTTGGGACTACAGGCTCCTGCCACCAGGTCTGGCTAATTCTTTTGTATTTTTAGTAGAGATGGGGTTTCACCGTGTTAACCAGGATGGTCTCCATCTCCTGACCTCGTGATTCGCCTGCCTCGGCCTCCCAAAGTGCTGGGATTACAGGTGTGAGCCACCACGCCCAGCCTGGATGTCAGTTTTGAGACAGTGCTTGGTTTCCGTTCCCGCGAAGGAAGCTGTGGGACTGAATATGGCTTCATGAGTTGCTTTGATGTTGGGGTTTTCTCCTCCATGTCCCTTTATCTCCTGGGGGTCTTGGTAGCTTTCCTAGAAATGTGAGCAGCTATAGAGGTTGTAAATATGAGGCCTTTCCTGTCCTAAGCAGCTCACACAGTTCATGCCAGTCCATGGTCCCTTCGCTTGGGCCTATCACCTGTCACTCACGGTACTTGCCAATGAGCTTTCCAGGAGACGGGTGCTGGCGGTCTCGTGGGCCAAGTCCTGGGGATACTTCTATTCCTCGGTTCTGTGGGAGATCAGAGAGGGCCTGAGGGGAGCAGGGGGTGGAGGAACCTTGAGACAGGGCAGTAGTAGCATCTCCATTGAGAGCAGCGAGGTTCTCTTCTTCAGGGTGCGCCACAAGCAAGATCCCCAGCCAAAAGTAGAGGAGCTTCTGCACCTGCCCTTAAAGCCACAGCCCCAGAGTTAACCCCTGCCCACGCTCAGAACAAAACGCAGGGTCCCCGGCTCAGCCCTGCAAAGGCTGCCCTGCCTGCCTCCGTCACCCTAGCCCCTCTGCAGGTTCCAGGCAGCCTCCCCGCTGGCCTGGCTGCCCAGGGCCTGAGCTAGAAATCCTGCACCCCAGGGACTTTGCAATTGACAGACACCCCCCCTTCAGGGTGGCTCCTTCTTGCCACTGCGGTCTTTGCTTGCTGTCACCTCCCTAGTCGGGTTTTCCTGGTCAAATTGTCACCTGTCTCCTCTACCATGTCCCTTTTGCCTGCTCAGGCTTTAGACACGTGAAGCACTCGCCACAACCTGGAGTGGCTCTTTGGGCTCTTTGTTTCTTACATTGTCTGAGTGCCTCACTGGTGTCAGCCGCACAGACCCAGGGGCAGGCCCATCTCACGTCCTCTCCCTGCAGGGGCTGGTGCCAGGCTGGCACAGAGAGGAGGTCAGTGAGCAGAGAAGGACGCTGGGCAGGAAGAGTGGATGGCGCTGTGCAGGTCTTCCTCATGATCAGTGGGATAGCACCATCTGCTGCTGGAGGCAGCCATGCCACGTGGTCACTGCCCGGCTCTGTCCTCATGGACAGGGGAGCTGGGGGTAGGGTGGGGCATGGAAGGGTGGCCTGGAGCTAGGCCATGTCACTCCCCAAGGATAAGGAGTCATGCTCCCCTTGGACTAGGACTCAAGTCCTACCTTCATCCCTACTCAGCAGCCTCTCTTGCAGGACCCAGCCATCAGGGTGGCCAGCTCTCCAAGAGGCCGACCTGGTCCGTCTAGAGTAGACACCAGACCAGGGGTTGCTGCCAATGACCTCTGGTGTCCCGCCTGTGCAGAGACCCTAAGACCTTCTCACTTGAGTCTCTCACACTGCCAGCTCTGCCATGCTCCCTATGAGGGGCATGGGGCAGAGAGGGGGCACCCCCCATTTTATGGGTAGAAATGAGGCTCAGAGGGGCAAAGGAACTGTTTCAGAGGAGCTGAGGGCTCAGGCAGGGGGACTGAGCACCAGCATTCAGGTGCAACTGCCACTTCCAGTGTCCAGGGCTGGGTTAACTTGGCCAAGCATGTGTAGCCCAAACACAGGGCCTGGTGCACAGCTACCCTCAGAGCCCGCTAGCCCTTCAGGCTTCCCTCACCCTCAGGACTGTGGTTCTTCTTTTTATTTGAGATGGAGTTTCACTCTTTTTTTTGAGACGGAGTTTCACTCTTGTTGCACAGGCTGGAGTGTAATGGCGTGATCTTGGCTCACTGTAACCTCCACCTCCTGGGTTTAAGCGATTCTCCTGCCTCAGCCTCCCAAGTAGCTGGGATTACAGGTGTGTGCCACCGTGTCTGGCCAATGTTTTGTATTTTTAGTAGAGACGGGGTTTCATCATGTTGGTCAGGCTGGTCTCAAACTCCTGACTTCGGGTGATCCACCTGCTTTGGCCTACCGAAGTGCTGGGACTACAGGTGTGAGCCACTGGGCCCGGTCAGGGCTGTGCTTCTGAGGTAGATGCTGGCCTGGCCCATGCCCCTTACATGGCCCCACCCTGGGGGGAGGGTGGGAGTGACAGCTGAGGGCAGCAGCCCAAAAAACCAGCGGCCACCCAGGGAGGACCCTCTGATGACAGCCACTCAGCGTCATGCCAGACAAGCCTCTGACGGAGGCCGACAGGCTTGGGCTGGGGAAGCTCTCGTGGCTGGGCCTGGAGTGGGACCAGCAGCACTCTGACCTCCAGCAGGTCGTCTCTGGCTGAACTGGCAGTAAATAACATCACTACACTGCGGGCTGGGAGGACATCCAATCCACCAAGCATTCTCCTGTATTCTTGACATATGAAGAAGCTGCCAGCAAAAAACACAAACAAAAACTAAACAAACAAAAGATCACTTGACAGCCCCAGGAGGCACACAGGTGGGTGGATGAGGAATTGTGATGCCCACTCTCAGAAGAGCTGTGGCACTGACAATATCCCTTTTCTCTTTACTCCTCAGCAATAGAAGCCCTGAGTTTTGCCTGGCACTGGCTGCTTGGAGTAAAAACTACATTTCCCAACCTTCCTTGCATCTTGGAGTGGCCATGTGACTGAAGGCTGGCCAATGAAAGATATGCAACAGTAGTGGGTGTGGCTTCTAGGAGATGACCTTTGAGGAAGGAAACCAACCCATCTTTTTTGCTACTGCTGGGTGGGATGACTGGAGCCTAAGAAGCCATTTTGTACCATGAAGTCAAAGCTGCATGACACATATGAAGGAAAAAGATGGAGGGACCTGAGTCCTTGATGAATCTGAGCAACCTCATCACCCTGGACTTCCTTTATATGAGAAACACCAGTTTTTATCTTGTTTAGGGTACATGTATCTTAAGTTTGCTGGCCTGAATAGCTAGGCTGAATTCCATTATAACTCATAGAGGGAAAACAGATACTCTGGGAGGTTCAACTGGGACCAAAACGAACTGCAGACCCAAACCCATTGGGTTCTGAAAGCAAGTCTTTCCTGTGTACCTCAAGGTGGGCTGCAGGTTGGGTGAGCATTGGGAGGATCCACCCTGCTGCTGTGGGGTCTGGGGATGCCCCAGATGAGGCCTTTGTGACCCTTAAGGGGACCATGACCCTCCACCCCAACTCTGGCCTATCTCCCTCATGCACAAGATCTGAGGTGTCCCCAAACAGTGATGCCCATATTTCAGACAGTGATGCCCATATTTATGCCTTCCCCAGAACCCCGACTTCATAGAGAATGTGTGTGTGTTGGGGGTGACAGTCACTGTACCTGGTGCACAGTGGCCTCTCAGACCCAGCCTCCTGTCTAAGCTCATCCCTCACAGCCAGGGACTTCAGGCTGTACCCCTGGGCCTCAGTCTCCCTACCTGTAAAATGGGAATCATAGTGGCCATCCTTGCAGGGCCACTGGGTGAATTCAGTGGATGATGGGTAAAAAGCACCCAGCCCACAGCAGAGCACTTTTTACGCTCAGTCAGCATGAGCAACCCATCGGGATGCCCCTTTAAATCAAGGGTTCCTAAATTCTAGGGCATCCAAACCTCCTGGCAGGCTCAAAACACAGATTACTGGGCGTCACCCTCAGGGTTCTGGTTCAGCAGATCTGGGGTGGGGCCTGAAATGCAAATTTCAAGAACCACTGGTTTAAATCAAGAACCTAAGACAAGCCAGGTGCGGTCATTCACACCTGCAATCTCAGCACTTTGGGAGGCCGAGGCGGGTGGATAACTTGAAGTCAGGAGTTGAAGACCAGCCTGGACAACATGGTGAAATCTCATCTCTACTATGCGCCTGTAATCCCAGCTACCCGGGAGGCTGAGGCATGAGAATCGCTTGAACCGAGGAGGCAGAGGCTGCAGTGAGCTGAGATCGTGCCACTGCACTCCAGCCTGAGTGACAGTCTCGCTCTGTCACACACACACACACACACACACTCTAAGACAAAAAACATGGAATAAAGGAATCAAGATCGGGTTAAGACCACCTGGGCCCAAGACCAGCTGGGCAGCTGGGTTTGAATCTGGCTCCAGTTCTTGGAAGCTGCGTGACCTTGGGCAAGCCTTTCTTCTCTGATTCGCCTATCATATGGGGAGAATTAGAACTCAACTCAGAGAGCTGAGGTGGAGTCAAAACAACATGGCCAGGTGGGAAAGGCACCCACTAAATGCTGCCCTTCCCCCTCTCCCCCCACCACTGTCATCATCATCATCATCATCATCATCATTTTGTATAGCTCTGCTGCCCATCCTTCCTCCAGTGGCGAGGATGGGCGCCTGCTGCATACCCTACCCAGGCCCCAGGCCCACTGCCTCCTCCTCCGGGCCAGGCCTGGCCCTTATGCCTGGGGAGGAGGCCCTCTGCCTTCCGTGTGCCATCGGGGCATGCTGGGATGCCGAGGCACGGTCCATCCTGACTCCTCCCTGACTGCCTGGTCAGGGTGAACCAGCAGGCGCCACGAGCATGTCACCAGCAGAGAGGCACCATTGCCCACCAGGTGGAAAGATGGATGGATGGAAACACCCGGGGAGGTGTCCTCAGCCGACTCAGCTACACCTGAAGCTTATCCCTGAGGTCGCTGCCATCTGCTGGTAGGCCTCAGTACTGCATGCAGGGGGTGCCCTCCCAGACCACCTGGTACCACCCAGCCCCCCACCTCCTATGCCCCAAATTGTCCCCAAGAGTGGGGAGGTCGTGCCCAGTCCCATTCTCCTAGAAAGACTTGCAGACCATGCGGCTGTGCCAGCAGATTCATTGAGGTATCATTCATATGTGATATCATTCACATACCACCCGTTTAAGGAGTGCAATTCATTATTTGTATTCACGGTATGATGGTGACCATCGCCATCTATTCCAGAACACTTTCATCATCCCAAAAGAAACCCCATACCAACAAGCAGTCTCTCCGCTTTCCCCATCAGCCCCTGGAAGCCACTAATCTAGTTTCCATCTCTATGGATTTGCCTATTCTGGACATTTCATAGGAATGGAATCATGTGTCCGTTTGGTCTGGCTTCCATCACTTAGCACCCAGCCCTCAAGGTTCATGCCTTGAGGTGGTGTAAGACGTATCAGCACTTCATTCCTTTTGTCAGTGAACACCATTTCATCCTACGGCTATAGCACTGTATACATATAGCATTGCATATGCTATCTACAGTAGATAGTGGATACATTGTATTTATCCATTAATCACTTGGTGGGCATTTGGGTTGTTGCCCTGTATTGGCTATGATGAATAATGCTGCTAGAAATATTAGTATGCAGGTTTTTGTGTGGATGTGTGTTTGCACTTCTCTGGGGCGTATACCTAGGCGTGGAATCGCTGGGTCATGTGTAACTCTCTGTTCTGCAGTTTCAGAATTGTCACACTATTTTTCCACTTCTCACTTCTTGGTGACTGCCTGTTCTTGCTCCCCTCCTTGGGCTCCATGTAATATAAGCATTGGAGCCTAAGAGATCTTGGAATCAGCCCTGACATGTCCCTCACTGGCTGTGTGACCTTGAGAAAATTGCTTCATATCTCTGAGCCTCAGTTTTCTCATCTGCAAAAGGTGAATCATGACAGAATATAGCAGACACTGGTGTTTTTCTACCCATAACCCTTCAGTCCTCACCCTTCTGCACAAAGAGGCCCCAGGGCTTCCGGTCACAAGCCCCTGGGTTTCTTTTTTTTTTTTTTTTTTTTTTGAGGTGGAGTCTTGCTCTGTCGCCCGGACTGGAGTGCAGTGGCTGGATCTCAGCTCACTGCAAGCTCCGCCTCCTGGGATGGTAGAGGAGTAGATGGATAGGGGGAATGAATGGATGGAAAGATGCATGGATGGATGGAAGAATGGGAGGATGGATGGAAGGATGGATGGATGCATGGATTGACAGTAGATAAGTAGATGAATGGGTGGACAGATGGATGGATGGGTGAATGAATGAAGGATGGAGGGAAGGACAGAATGATGGATGGATGGATGAAAAGATGGAATATGGATTGATTGATAGATGAATGGAAAGTAGATGAGTGGGTGAATGGGTGGACAGATGGATGGATGGATGGATGATGGATGGATGAATGAATGAAGGATGGATGGAAAGATAGAAGGATGGATGGGTGGATGGATGAAAAGATGAAAGATGGCTTGGTAGATGAATGGGTAGTAGATAAGTAGATGAATAGGTGGACAGATGGATGAATGGATGGATGAATGAATGAATGATGGATGGATGGATGGATGAAGGATGGATGGACGGATGAATGAAGGATGGAAAGATGGATGGATGGATAGTAGATGAGTAGATGAATGGGTGGACAGACGGATGGATGGATGAATGAATGGATGAATGAATGATGGATGGATGAATGAATGGATGAATGAATGAAGGATGGATGGATGGAAGGATAGAAGGATGGACGGATGGATGGATGGATGAAAAGATGGAAGATGGATAGATGAATGCATAGTAGATGAGTAGATAAATGGGTGGACAGATGGATGGATGGATGAATGAATAATGGAAGGATAGAAGGATGGATCAAAGACGGATGGATGGAAAGATGGAAGATGGATGGATGGATGGATGGATATATGGATTATGGATGGATAGTAGATAAGTGGATGGAGGGATGATGAATTATAGTGCCTTTATCCTGAACTATACAAAAGACAGATAAATGTATTTGTTTATCAGTGATAATAAATGAATTTTTAAAATTTCTGTCTTGAAACCAGCCTGCCCAAGGCATGAGAGCTCCCAAGATCTCCCAGCCCACCACCAACACTCCCTGTGTCCTCTAAACTTTTCCATTCATTCCCCTCCTTCTGGGCCCAGGTCAGCAGTCCTTCCAGCAAGAGTGCTGCAGAAAGGGCACCTAGTGGAGATGTGTTCTGATTCTCTGCACTATGCCTCCCCCGCCTCTGGCTGGAGAGCAGGGCCAGGCTTTCTCCTGCATCCTCTCATGGCTGTGTATGCAGCTATTATTTACAGACCATTCACCATCTGCATGACCTCAGCAGCTCTCAATGACCACTGTGGGAGTTCCACTTGACAGATGGGAACACTGAGGCTGGGGAGGGGCAGCAGCCAGTTCTCGGCCACGTGGCTGCAAATGCTGTCATGATCAAACAACAGAAGTGACTATGGCCACTTTTGATTCAGCAGGTCTGAAAACAGCACGTGTACTGGCTTTTTACCCACTCAGAAGCCCCTTCTCCCATGGTCCCCTTTCTCAGTGTGGACTCACAGCCGGCCAAGTGCTCAGGCACAAGTGTGGGCTGCCCCTGGTATTCCAGCCGTTGCAGCCCAAGTGGTGACAGAGGTCAACTCCAGGGGCTATATCTGTCACAGCCCTGGAATGCTGAGGCACGGTGGCCCTCCAATGGGTGGGTGCTAATTATAGGCCTGCTGGTTCACCCTTCTGAGTTCTTCGACCCCTGGGAGGCAGGAGGCCTCTGAACCCACCAAGGGGTTCAAAGACCCGTTCCGAGCAGCTGAAACTCAGGCACCCACGGCCGTCCTACCCTCCCCATTGAAGTCACCGACTCCATCCAATGCAGAGAAGGCCGAGTGGGCTCCAGGTCTGGGACGCAGGGGGCCAGGCAGCGGGGGTCCTTATTCTCTTGGCTTCACCCAGGCAAGGCCATCTTCCCCTGTGGGGCAAGCGGGGAGTGGACCAGACCCCGGCCAGGCGCTCCCCCTGCCTGTGCCTACGCTGGAGAGCACTGTGCAGGCCGACTGGGCAGGCAGGGAACCTACTGGCCACTCCAAGAAGACCTTTTTTCCTTTTTTCCCTTCATTCAGCAATGGTTATTGGATGCTGCCAATGCTCTCAACTAGCACTTTCCAGGGGGAGGGCACGAAGGTGAACAACAGAACCACTGCAGTCAAGGTGCTGCAAGAGTGTCACCATTTTAAGAATACCATTGACTGCGTTGAGGGCTTCCACAACCTGTAACCATCACCATCATCTACTTTCAGTACTTTTCCATCTTCCCAAACTTAGGCTGTGTCTCCGTCAAACACTAACTCCCCATTCCCCTCGTCCAGCTCCCAGCACCCACCAGTCTACTTTGTGTCTCTCTGGATCTGACTACTTCAGGGATCACATCTAAGTAAAATTGTATTGTATTTTTTCACTCAGCACAATGTCCTCAAGGTTCATTCATGTTGTAGCGTGTGTCAGAATGTCTTTTTTTTTTTTTTTTTTTTGAGACAGTGTCATTCTGTCGCCCAGGCTGGAGTGCAATGGCGCGATCTCGGCTCACTGCAACCTCTGCCTCCCAGGTTCAAGCAATTCTCGTGCTTTAGCCTCCTGAGTAGCTGGGACTACAGATGCACATCGCCACGCCTGGCTAATATTTGTGGGGTTTTTGTTCGTTCGTTTGTTTGTTTTTGTTTTTGTTTGAGATGGAGTTTCACTCTTGTTGCCCAGGATGGAGTCCAATGACGTGATCTTGGCTCACTGCAATCTCTGTCCCCCTGGTTCAAGCGATTCTCCTGCCTCAACCTCTCGAGTAGCTGGGATTACAGACTCCCACCACCACACCCGGCTAAGCTTTTGTATTTTTAGTAGAGACGGGGTTTCACTGTGTTGACCAGGCTGGTCTCAAAGTCCTGATCTCAGGGGATTCACCTGCCTCAGCCTCCAAAAGTGCTGGGATTACAGGCGTGAGCCACCACACCTGGCCTGTGGGTTTTGTGTTGTTTTGTTTTGAGATGGAGTCTCGTTCTGTCGCTCAGGTTGGAGTGCAGTGGTGCGATCTCAGCTCACTGCAACCTCTGCCTCCCGGGTTCAAACGATTCTCCTGCGCCAGCCTTCTTGAGTAGCTGAGACTACAGGTACTTGCCACCACGCCCAGCTAATTTTTGTATTTTTAGTAGAGACGGGGCTTTGCCACTGTGGCCAGGTGATCTACCCGCCTCGGTGATCTGCCTGCCTCAGGTAACCTCAGATGATCCACCCGCCTCGGCTTCCCAAAGTGCTGGGATTACAGGCGTGAGCCACTGCACCCAGTCTAATTTTAATATTTTTAGTTGAAACAAGGTTTCACCACGTTGGCCAGGCAGATCTTGAACTCCTAGCCTCAAGTGATCTGCCTGTCTCGGCCTCCCAAAGTGCTGGGATTCCAGGAGTGAGCCACCGCGCCCAGCCATGTCCTTCCTTTTTAAGGAAGAATGGCATTCCATTGCATCAATGGAGCACATTCTATTCATCCATCCCTCCACTGATGGATACTTGGTGTGACGGTTAATACTGTCAATGTGATTGGGTTGAAGGATACAAAGTATTGATCCTGGGTTTGTGAGGGTGCTGCTAAAAGAGATTAACATTTGAGTCAGTGGGCTGGGGAAGGCAGATCCACCCTTCATCTAGTGGGCACAACCTAACCAGTTGCCAGCGAATACAAAGCAGGCAGAAAAAGGTGAAATGGCGAGATGGGCCTAGCCTCCCAGCCTACATCTTTCTCCCATGCTGGATGCTTCCTGCCCTCAAACATCTGACTCCAAGATTTTCAGTTTTGGGACTCAGAGTGGCTCTCCTTTCTCCTCAAGCTTGCAGACGGCCTATTGTGGGACCTTGTGATTGTGTAAGTTAATACTTAATCAACTCCCCCTTTATATATATATCCTATTAGTCCCATCCCTCTAGAGAACCCTGACTAATACACTTGGCTTGTTTCCACCTCTGAGCTACTGCAAATGGCACTGTTATGAACATGAGTGTGCAAACATCTATCCATGTTCCTGCTTTCATTTCTTTGGGGATATGCCCAGAAGCGAAATTTCTGGATCACGTGGTAGCTCTCTGTTTAGTGCTTTGAGGAGCCACCATGCCATTTTTCATAGGCTGCATACTTTTTCCATTCTTACTCCTGACAGATTCTGGACCCAACGTCCCAGAGACTCAACAGGCAAAGACCTGCCCCACCTGCCCAGCCCCTTTCTCTCCCTTCTGGTTCCCTCTGGGTCATGCAAATGCAAGCAGCGAGGCCACTGTCCCTGGAGCCCCTGGGGTGGCCTTTCCTGACTCAGAGGGCATCTTCCCACAGAGCCACAGGTGTGGGGTCTCCAGGCACTGCCTGCCCCGAACACACGTGAAGCAGGTGCACCATCTAACAGCAATGGGTGCTGGGTCCCAGGACCCCCTCACCCCCGTACCCTTTTTCTTTTCAGGAGAATTCTACCTGCCCCTAGCCCCTCCTGTGTGTAAGGAAGCAGGAGTTCCCACCATGGCACCAGAAGCAGCAGGCACCCTCAGATGCCTCCCAGGGAGCCCACGCTCTCAGTCTGTGGCCTGCCTTCTCTCTCCTTCCCCTCATCCGGCAGAAGCGGGGTTGCTCTCCTTTTGGAGGCCGGCAGGCCCCTTGCCCGTTGTGCCTGATGCTCAAGCTGCGGTAACATAGCCTCACGCAGGGTAGGTGGCTCAAACAGACATTTATCACCTGCAGGACTCTGGGCTGGATGTCCGAGACCGGGGTGTCAGTAGTGTCGGCTCCTTCTCAGGGCTACAGGGCAGAGTCTATTCCTTTCCTGTCTCTTAGCTGCTGGTGTTTGCTGGCAAACTTTGGCACTGCTGGGCTTGTAGCAGTGTCGCGCTTGTCCCCACCTTTACGCTCTCATGACATCCTCCTGTATGCACGGCTGTGTCCACGTGTCCCTTAAGGAGGACCCTGGTCACAATGGTTTCAGGGGTCATTCTACTCCTATGTGATCTCATCTTCACCAGTTGCATCTGTAATGACCCCATTTCCAAATAAGGTCGAGGTACTAGGGATTGGGACTTCAGCAGATAAACTCTGGGGAGAGGACGTAATTCAGCCCATGATCCCCCAAACACACACACAAAATAAAGTCCCTTGGACTCCGGTGTGGGAAGAAGGTGACCTCGGCATAGCTGTCTCCTGCAAAAAATCCACATTCTCTTGTCAAAGCTGTTTTACATGTTAAACAAGATCCCCCAGTGTCTCCTACGCCTTCATCAGGAACCATCTGTTGATCCTGCAGCACTGGGTGCCGCTGCTTCCCCTGCGTCGACACAGCCCCTGGGCAAGTTCCCCTTGCCAGGCCTCAGGGTCATCACCTGCAAGGTGGAAGGAATGGCAGCCCCTGCCCCATCCCACTCCGGAGAAACAACAAAGCCCACAGCAGAGCTCAGCCTGCGCCCTGCTTCTGCTGACTGCCGTGAATGTGCGTCCCTGCCGGGGAGCCATTCCAGGAAATCTGACTTGCGCTGGGAGCTGAAGGAGGCACCAAGATTTTCACCTGTGTTGCACACGTGCGTGTGAGGAGCCCAGCCTCCCTGTGGGTTTGGCGAGTCTGCACTGACCGGTCAGGGGGCTCTGAGTCTGGGCTCTCTGACCATAAGCTCTCTGGCCCTGGACACTCTGACCCTGGACTCTCTTGAGTCTCAGCTCTCTGACTCTGGCCTCTCTGACCCTAAGTTCTCTGACCCTTGGCTCTCTGACCCTAGGCTCTCTGACCTCTGGGAGGTCATGGGAACAGAGAGTGATGGTCCTCAGAGCCCCAGGTTCAGGACAGGCTCCTCACCGGGGCCCTGCCCATCCTGCAAAGTGCCAGGAGAGGTTTGTATACTGCCCATGCTGGCTCCCACCTGGGCTGGCCCAGGTGATCCCACCCGTGCCATTGTTGGGGAACAGGTGTGAGGAGGCACCTAGTCCAAGGCAGGGCCTGGCCACCACGTAATTGCTGCTCTGAGCCTCACCTTCTCAGGTAAAGATGGGGTGCGCAGGCCCCAAGAGCAGGTTGTAAGGATAAAGGAAGTTTCTGCGCTGCCTGACCTGATACGGTTGCTCTAAAGAGTCCCTGGAGAAGCGCACAGCTTCCAGAGGGAGGAGCTTTTTAGAGTTTTAGAAGAGAGTAAACCTCTCTCTCTCTCTCTCTCTCCACACACACACATACACATACACGCACAGACACACACACATCACACATTCAGACACACCCAGAAACATACACACACATACATGTCCATGCACAGGCACACAATAACACAAGAACACACATACCCACATGTGCACTCACGCTTTCATAAATACACGATCCTTCTCTCCATGCACACACACGATGCACACACATGATGCACACACACGATGCACACACATGCACAAACATGCCTTAGAGTGCTTCCATCCATCCAAAAAAATCATAACTTTCTAAAACCAGGGGACTGAAATGCACCTTTAGCCCCATCTCTGGGAATACTGTCTTGCTGTTAAAGCCTCAGCTGTCGCAGGCTGGTGCCAGCGCGGATTCTGCTGTGCTCAAAGCAAGCACGTTCCAGTAAAGGCAGCAAGCGCTCCTCAGCCTGCATTACGATCTACCAAACGACAGAGTAGAATAAAATACTTTAATGTTTTGATGACACAAAGCCCCACGCTGCCTCGCTGCTCCTGGGAGGGCTCCTTGGTCTGCCAGGGCTGGCACTCAGGCCCTTCCCTGCGAGCTTCTTGCCACACAGACCCACAAATGCCCTGCATTGCTGGCAGCCCCCTCTGAGCTCCGACTTGGGCCCTCTTCAGTTCCCATTGGACCCTGATTTCAGCTGGCTCTGGAAATAGCTGAGAACCCAGAGGCAGGACGCAGGGACAAGTGCTCAAGGAGGAGAGTCAGAGTCGAGAGGCTGCCACACCAAGACGTCGCCAGGAGCTCTGGCAGTGGCCACCAGGCCCAGCTAGTGCGCAGTGGCCTCCAGCTGGGAGCCCAGTCTCGGGGCCTGAACATGGGAGGGCTCCAGGCCACCCAGGCTCTGCTTCTGCCGCCGCCGTCGGGCCTGGGTCCCCTTACCAGGGGGTCTAGGCAGCCCACCCTGCAGCTGCCGCACCATCTCGTGGTCCCTGTGGTCCAGCACGCGGGGCAGGAACAGGGAGGACTTCTGCGTGCGGCGGGTTTTGAAGCCCCTGCGGGGCCGGCCCTTGCCGTTCACAGACACATACCACAGTCTGTCCGCGCTGGGCTGCCGCCGGGCCCCAGGTGTACTAGACACCGTCCGGTACAGCCGGGAGGCGTACGTGTTATAGCCCAGCTCGTGGATCCGCTCCACAAACTCGCACTCGGCGCTGTAGTGCTCCTGCGGGGATGAGATGTCACGGTCAGTGGCCTGGGGAGACTGCGCCAGCGTCAGGGCCCAGGGTTGCCCGATGCCTCCCTCCCCTCCTTTGAGGCTAATCGGTCCGATGCCAAGCCCCGGCGCACTCCCAGCCCGCCACACCTTTGCCTAGGCCTTGCCCTCTGCCTGGCATGCCCTTCCTCTCCGTGTGCCTGGTGAACTTGGCCTTCTGCCCAAAGGTCACCTTCTCTCAAAGCTGCGCCAGACAACTCCCGGCTCCGGCCTCTGTCCCCCGTCTGAGGGCGCTGACCCATCACAGGGATGTGTAGGGTTATCTGTGGAGCAGAGACCAGGCCGCCAACCTAGGTGCCCTGGCGGTCTGCTGGCAGCGTGGACGTCAGCAAGGACTGGGCATTTGGACAAAAGAAGATGACAGCACCCAGATCACTTTTAAAGAAACCACAGAGGCCGGGTGCGGTGGCTCACGCCTGTAATCCCAGCACATTGGGAGGCTGAGGTGGGTGAATCACCTGAGGTCAGGAGTTCGAGACCAGCCTGCCCAACATGGCAAAACTCTGTCTCTACTAAAAATACAAAAAATTGGCCAGGCGTGGTGGCGTGCGCCTGTAATCCAGCTATTCGGGAGGCTGAGGCAGGAGAATCTCGTGAACCCGGGAGGCAGAGGTTGCAGTGAGCCGAGATTGCGCTGCTGCACTCCAGTCTGGGTGACAAGACCAAAACTCTGACTCAAAAGAAAAAAAAAAAAAAGAAAAGAAATTGCAGAAAAGAAAAAAGAAGAAAGAACATGAAAAGCAGGAAGGGAAGGGGACACAGCCAGGTTTCATGAGCCCAGACTCTCCGTTAAACGCTGCACTCAGGGGTCCCAGCTGGGGTCACTGACCCCTGAGCACCACTCTCTGAAGCTGGAGGGTCCTGCCTTGCAGGTTGAAGAGGTTACAACACAGAGCAGGGGCCGGGGCCTGGCATGAGGCACGTGCTCAATCAATGCCACAGATACTGCTGTTCTTAGGATGTTCATAGGATGAGAGCAGAAGCTGGGGTGTCCCACCACAAGCAGGACAGAGAGGACACCGCTTTGTCATCAGAGATTAATGGGACCCTTGTCAGGCCCAGGGTGCAGTGGCGGAAGGGCAGAAGGGACCCTGCCCTCTCAAAGGCACAGCGAAGCTCTGAACTGAAGGAGCTTACACCAGCATCCCCAGGGCCTGGCCATGGGAGGTTCCCTCCGGGGGTGCCTCATGGGGTCTTCTTAGCCTGTGGGATAGGGAAGGGGTGGGTATGCCTTATGCAGACCCCCTGGGCTTCAGTCGCAGCTACAGGTGGGTGGCAACGTCTAGGGCCACCTCCCTAAGGGGATGACTGAGAGGAGCTGCTCCCTCCAAACCAGAAAGGGTGGTAAGAAGTGGAAGCAGCAGGTGCAAAGTAGACAGCAGGATCTCTCCTTCCTCCTGGGGACTGGCCACAGGGAGGAGTCGGAGGCCCTCATGGTCTGTCCCCATCTAGGGTGTGGTGTCCCATGGGAGAGAGGGAGAGTGGAAATGGCCTCCGGGGCTCCCAGGCTGGACCCAGCAGTATCTGACCCGGCAGGACCTCAGGGAACAGGATGCTTCAAGCACCCCAACCTCTTTTCTAGCGACATGAAAGCCCAGAGCAGGGGAGGGTGGAAAGCTTGACCTGGTAGTAGGGGCTGCCTCTCCCCATGACCCAAACCCCCCTGCTCTCCAGCCCTCTTAGAGGCCCAGGGCTCCCTGGGCCACAGTATGAATGTTACTGTCCAAGACCAGTCTCCATGTTTATAGATGTGGAAACTGAGGCCCGGGGTGGTGCCAGGCCCTACATCACAGGGGAATAGAACAGTATCTGATCTGTGCCTGACCCCCACATAGCCTGGGGCTGAGGGGCTATCTGGGAATGAGCGGGTGGGTTCAGGGCCGACTCCCCCACCCACGCACTGGGTACGCCACGTTAGTGTCTGGCTCCAAGCCCAGACTGTGAGAAGCTCAGGGCAGGACCCAAGCTTCCCCAGGTCCCTCGATCCTGCAGCAGGTGCGTCCTCTCAGGGCCAGAGAGGCCAGGCAGTAGGCTTTCTCTTTGCCGGGCCACTTGGAGGGTGGGCCACTGACGGACACGTGCCTGTGAGCCTCAGGTGGCAGGGGTCAGGCCCTCCTGCCCTCCTGAAGTGGGAGATTGGGGGGAGTGTAGATCACTTGCTGACATGTGGTAGGGCACCTGGGGAGGCCGAGATGACCAAGGCAGAAGGTGTCAGCTCAGGGGTCGCGGCCGTAGACTCCAGAGCTGCTGCAGTTGGGACTTGCCGTGACAACACTTTCCAATGTGCGTCCTGACACTGCCATCCCACCAGACCTGGTTCCACAGGCCCCTCCCCCAGGGCCGCTTCCACCCCATGAGGGGTGGGGAGAAAGCAGACTCCAAAGCCACTTTGTTGAGGAGGTAGCTTCTGAAGAGAGCTGGAAGGGCGGGGTGGGCACTTTTTAGTGGGCATTTTCTGGAGGAGGGCATTCCAGGCAGTGAGGGTGTGGCGTGAGCAGCACAGATGGCTTGGAGAGTTGAGGGAGCTTCCGGAGGCTGGAGGAGGCTCAACCTTTGGATGACAGCCACACTGGGAGCAGGTGGCACCTGGGCTGCTGCCCTGTGGGTGGAGCTAAGGTGCCTGTGGGATGCCTGGGTGTGATGGAAGTCCTCAGAAGCCATGAAATGGGCTGATTTGCTTTTTTAGGAAGCCCCCTTAACATGTACCTAGCAGAGTGCAACACACAGTAAGTTCCCAGGACACTGACTGGTGAATGACGAACTGAATGTCAGATGAGTGGGTGGATGGATGGATGGATGGGTGGATGGATGGATGGATGGATGGGTGGATGGATGGATGGGTGGATGGGTGGATGGATGGATGGATGGATGGATGGATGGATGGATGGATAGGTGGATGGATGGATAGGTGGATGGATAGGTGGATGGATGGATGGATGGATGGATGGATGGATGGATGGATGGATGAAAGGATGGAAGGAAGGAGGGAGCATGGATGGATGGACAGGTGAATGGGCAGATGGACAGATGAACAGATAGAAGCATGGATGGAAAGAAGGATGAAAGAAAGGAAAGAAGGAAGGAAAGAGAGGTGTATGGACAGATGGGTGAAGAGAATGAAGGAAGGGGAAGGAAGGAAAGAAGGAAGGAAGGAGGAAAGGAGGGAAGGAGGGATGGAGGGAGGGAGGGAAGGCGGGAGGGAGGGAGGGAAGGAAGGAAGGAAGGAAGGAAGGAAGGAAGGAAGGAAGGAAGGAAGAAAGATGAAAGGATGGCTTGACAAACAGATGGATTGGAGGTGGGAGAGGCTGGAGCGGTGATCCAGGTGGGAAGTGAGGAGCCTGTCTTATAAGGTGTGGTCTCAGGGATGAAGCAGAGGGAGGTGGGTGCGTGGGCTGAAGAGATGCAGGGGCATGGTCTGAGGTCTAGGGATGGGCTGAACAGTAGGAGGGGTCTACCGTGACTCCCAGCCCACTCTGGGTGAGAGTGAGTGGCCGGTGGGGCAATGATTAAGATGGGGAGTCGGGGAGCTGCTGAGTTCGGTTGGAGTGTCTGAGCCAGCAGGACATTGTGGGAGGGTGGTCTATACCTCAGAAGGGAGGTCAGGACCAGACCCAGGAGTGTCGGGGTGCAGTGCTCACTGGCCCAGAGGAATGAGCTGGCCCAAGGGCAAGCATGCTGCCAGCAAAGTCCAGGGAGCCCCGTGGCGGGAAAGCACTCCTAAGCAAGCTGGCCACATGCAGGACTGTGGTACCAGGTGGCAGGTGGCAGGTGATGGGATTGGCATCCAGGCTACTATGCCTCTCAGGTTGTCTTCAGGGCAGTGGGAACTTCTCCACTGGGCACTCTGGAAAGTTCCACACCCTTCAACCAGACTGCTTGGCTACCCCCAGCCTCAGCATCCCTCGTGGGGCTAGGAGCCTCTGTCCACCCTTCTCAAAGCCAGGCTGCGAGCTCTCAGACATGAAAGCCCCAGGTGGGCTCTGAACCACTGGGACCCCCTCATGTCATGCTTTACTCTGTCTCCCCAAATCCTTGGCCCCATATGGCAGAAGCTGGCACCATGAGGGCCCCTGGTTGCAGACACAGCTTCCAGGACACTGACTGATGAATGGACTGAATGCTAGACGGATGGGTGGATGGATGGATGGGTGAGTGGATGGGTGAATGGGTGGATGGATGGGTGGATGAGTGGATGGGTGGATGGGTGGATGGGTGGATGAATGTGTAGATGGGTGGATGGAAGAGTGTATGGGTGAATGGATGGGAGGAAGGATGGAGTGGCCTCTGAACCAGAGAAAATGAAGGGGTGCATTCCAGCTTTCTGGACGTTCCTTTATCAAAACGGCTAAAAATCTGTGATGAAATCATCGGCTAATGTGAGAGGGAGCTGCGCGATGTATCCTCTGTGAGCGGGACTGAGCAGAGAGCTCACTGCAGGGAGATCGTCCTCGGGCCGCGTCGGCCAGACTACTTGTGGATGGAAAACCTCTCATTGCCCAAGGAAGTATCAGCCAAATTGCATGTAATGACTAGTCGGAGGTAGCAAATTTCCCCGTTACATGTATTTTACTCTGTGTATTCCCCATCCCTACCCCTCATGAGGAGGGCACTGCCATACCCACAGAGTAAGGAGACCCTTTTTGGTTACACGGAGGCCCAGGCAGTAAACAGACTGAGTCCCAAGCCCAGGCTCCAAGGCTCCTGTGTGCCCGGGACATGGGCGCCATCTCCCTCCCCCTCCCAGGTTTCAGCTTTCACCTTTCCACCCTTGGAGGCAGCCAGCAGAGCTGGCCCAGCGCCTTCCTCCCCATGCTCCCAGGAGAGCTCTGGCTACCCCAAGGAACACTCCCAGGTTGCCTTGAGTCCATTTATTTTGGTGGAAATTTGGGGGACAATCACTTCCCTGCTCTCAGCTACTCTCAAGGGAGGGTGGTAGTGATGATGAGGATGGGGGGAACCTTTGCTAATGTGTCATGCTCTAGCTTCCAGGTCTGCCAGGGCCAGGCTCCAGGTCACTCACGGAGCAGCCTCTAACAGACACAGCCAAAGATCACTGGGCGCGGAGCCCTGGGCCAGGGTCTGTTCCCAGCTCGGGTCCCATGTACCCTGAGCAAAGCGTTCTGCTGCCCACATCCCCCATCTTCTGGTGTGATGTGCAGGCCAGACCACTACTCCCACAGCGCCCACCCACGGGACAGCCTGGACTCACCGAAGCATAGAGTCGTCCCCTCTTGTTCATGGCCAGGTACCGCCCGGAGAAGAGACCCCTGATGGCCACAATGCCCACTTCCACTGCTGTGATCTCCAGAATACCTGGAAGAAATGAGAGGTGCCTCACTCCCACCGCCCCCACAGAGCCAGGGAGGGGGCGGCTGATGCCCGGCTGGCCTTGCCCAAAGCCACACCCCGGGCTCAGGGCTGGGGAGGGTAGCACACAACCCACAGGTCTCAGAGTGAGTGGAAGTTCAGGGAGGGAGAAGTCAGCAGACAGGAGGCAGAGAAGGAGACCTGAGGGAAGGTTTGTCCTCATTCAAACCTGGGAGGGAAACGATGAAATTAACATTCCCACCCGCTGACGCTGCCTGCCCAACGGTTTCCATTCCAACCTCACAACATCTTGCCAGCTGCCTTCATCATCTGACAGATAAGCAAGTGGGGACCACTATGGCTGGGTGACTGTCAGGCCCCTGCATATGTGCCTGAGCGGGAAATCAAGCCCTCGCCATAGTCATGAGAGTCTGAGCTCTGGGACTGCACGGTCCCCAATACCTGCGGAAAGCTGGGCCCTGATGAGCCAGGCTGGTAATAAAACCCACTGACAACAACACAGCCAGGGTGCCTGTCTCCCAAATCCTTCTGGCCGTAAACCTGGCCGGAGATCATTGTCCCTGGAAGGGCAGGAAGCCGGTTTAGACCCTGGAGCCCGCAGAAGGAAGCTGGGTGGGTCTCACCCACTTCCCAGGGATAAGAAAGTTTAAATCTCCCCTCCCGCCCTTCCTTCTGGATACACGAGTGCAGTGGTGGAGGCTGGGGACGGGGGACTGCATCAAAGGCCGGGTTGGGGTCATTGTCTCCCAACAGAGGCTGCGAAGGGATTGGGGCGACTACCTGCACCCTCTCCAGGGGATGCCTCTCAGGACCGCGCTCCTGGCACGCGGTCCGAGCACGGCCGCGGTCGCCACCGGGCTTTTGCTCCAGCGCAGGGTTGCTGCGGTGCAGGCTGCGAGCCTCCCGCCTTCCCAGTGCGCAGGCTGGGCGGCCTCGGCGGTGACCGCCCCGGGACCAACGAAGCCAGAGTCTCGACGCAGGATGGGGGCGGCTGCGGGGACGAGCCCTCTCCTCCCCCTGAGCAGCCAGCACCAAGAAGTTTGGATGCTGTGCGACTCCGAGGGGGAGCCTGGCTTTGGAGAGAACCGGGGTGTCTTTGTGAGACGAGTTCGGCACACTCGGACCCCCTGGCAACAGCTGGTGCCCACCGTGCGGCTCCGGAGGCGCGTGTCCTCAGGACGCCCTCACAGGGCTACGGCTTTCCTGGAGGAAGCCGCGGTTCACGGCCGCCGCCACCTTCAATCCACCGCGCCGCTTCCTGAGCCCGGGGCCGGAGCCCAGCGCCGCGCGGCGCACCCGAGGACCACTGCGGTCTTGACTGCCCTCCCACGCTCCCCACGCGGTCCTCCCGGGCCTTGAGCTCCGCTATCCTGCTCCTTAAAGGGCTCGGCGCGGGCCTCAGGTCCCTGTGACCAGAGGAGCCTAACCGTGTTGCCCGGTGGACTCCCGCGGGTCCTGCGTGCCGGGGGGGAGGCTGTGTGTCTGCACCCCCAGGTAGGGGAGGACACCGCTCCGCGCTCCTGATCCGCGCGTCCTGACGGCGAGAGCCCCCACCCCCCTGTCCCTGTGCAGCCAGGGCGGAGGCGGGGGAGGTGCAGATTCCAGCGCGGGGAATAACTGTCGGTGGCGGCCGCGGCTGGGGAACCGAGCTCCGCAGGGCAGTGGCTGGGGCGGCCACCTGGGCAGCTGCTAGCGGGGAGGGTGGAGGGGACGGCGGGGCGTCCAGGGGTCGGCAGGAGGAGGAGAAGTCGTCAAAATAATAAAGAGGATGATAAATGCCTTGTCCGGCTCCTTTTCTCCGACACATTCAAAGGGCTTAAACTTGTCAGAGCTGCCCAAAGCAGCAAAGCCGGGAACCCAGGGGTCGCCTAGCTCGCGTCCCCTCAGACCAGCGGGCTGGACCGGGGACGGACTGTGACAGCCGCCGGCGCCCTCTTCGGACGTGAACGCCCATCCCCCCGAGTTCGGCTCGGACCCCAGCGCGCTCTTCTCCCGAACGTGTAGGGCGGGGAGGACACCCTGGCGGTCGTCTTCTGGCAGCGGGAAGCAACCGGTCTTTTCCCGGACACCCCGAGCGCACCGTGCCTTCTCCCGGGCCCGACCCTCCCCGGCTCCGCTTCCCCCGCGCGGTCCCCAGCGTCGGGCACTCACTGTAGGCGCTGTTCTCCAGGCTGCCGTTGACGCGGCCGCTCGGGTGCAGCTGGAGGTGGAACTTCGTGGCGCAGTA
The DNA here is from genome assembly GCF_002776525.5 of Piliocolobus tephrosceles. Classification (NCBI taxonomy): domain Eukaryota; kingdom Metazoa; phylum Chordata; class Mammalia; order Primates; family Cercopithecidae; genus Piliocolobus; species Piliocolobus tephrosceles. Next base: position 4,624,666 of record NC_045446.1, on the reverse strand, counting down.
GAGCTTGCGGCGCCGGGGCGCCCCGCCAAGGTGCTCGTAGACGCCGCCGCGGCCGCCCGCATCGCGCCGCAACCGCGCCCCAGGACCCGCTGCGGGCCAGCCCGGCTCCAGCAGGCTGAGCAGCAGCAGCCAGATTAGGCCCATCGTGGCATCGCGCCCACCCCGCGGCGGCGGCGGCTGCAGGCGAGCGCGGCGCCCATGGAAGGGGCGGCAGCCGGGCCGCGGCGAGGTGCTCGGAGCGGGCTCCCGCGCTTGGCGATGCTGACTTCGGCTTCGCAGGAAAGGTGGGGGAAGAAGGGGAAAGGGTGGGCGAGAGAGAGAAAGAGAGGAGGGAGAGGGAGATCGCGAGTCCCTTTAATTTCCACCCAGGAGCAATGAAATTTCCGTTGCTGCGCAAAGCGCTGAAAGAAAGGACGGTTCGGCAACAAAAGGCCGACGTGGTCCCCAGGCGGAGGCGCGGGAGGGGCGGGAGGCCGGCGGGTGGGGAGCCCCGCGGAGCTCGGGGTTCGGGCCGGGCGCCGCCTGCATACACTCGCCCCCAGCGCAGGGCCGTCGAGCCGCGGCTCCGCTCCGCAGCGCGCCCCACGCCCCCGAACGCCCTCCCGGCTCTGAAAGGTCCCTTCCCCGCCCCTCCCCCGCCCCCTCCCCCAGACCAATTATGTCTCCGAAAATTATAGACCGAGGCCTTGAGGCGGCCGCCCCAGGCCCTGTCACCCCCTCCCGCTCCCCATCAATCCCCCTGCACAATGGGGCCGCCGCCAATGACTGATGTCCGTGAAAACAACTTGCGGGGAAGTCGAGCTGACAAACGCCCATTAAAGGCGGCGCATAATGAAGGGCACCGCGGAGGGCGGCGGCGGGAAGGCTCCGGGGCGAGGGCACGCGTGGGGAGCCCCGGGTTTGTGTCTGCGCCCGGCGCTTCCTGCAGGAGCAGCGGTGCTGTCCTCAGCCTTGCAAGGCGCGGGCGGGCCGGGACTGGAGATGCTATCTTCTGTCGTGCACCCCAACCGGGCACCCGGAGTGGTGGAGTTAGCGCTCGTCGGGCAGGCCTCGAGGATCCCGTCCCTGTGGCGGTCCAGAGAGGGTCCTGGAGAGGCGGGAGGAGGGACGCGAGAGCCAGAGAAATGGGCGCAGACAGAGAGAAAGGGATGCAGATAGAGAAAAACGGAGAAGGAAAGGACGGGAAAGACATGGAAAATGTGAATGACAGAGATTGGCCAGGGGAGACGGTAAGAAGACAGAGCAGCAGAGAACACCCGGAGAAAAGCACGGGGAGTCTGGCAGCCGCAGCGGGACGGTGATGAGAGGAGGAGCCCGGCAGAGGCTGGGGAGGGATGTGGCGGAGTCCTGGCCTGGAGGATCTGAAGCAGTGCAGATGCGGGCGTGGTCCCCTGGACTGTGTGGGGGTCAAGGTGTATCTCAGGGGGCCCTGTGAAGAGGGGTTTCAGAAAGTACCCAGAAAAGCCACCTCCCCACCCATTTCTCTTGCTTCCTGGTCCTCTGTCCCCCAGGGTCCCGGGGCCAGCAGGAAGCAGGGGCCAGCACAGGGGCTTTGCCTCTCTCAACCCCGCCCTGGAGTGCGGCACCACCGTGGGGTCCAGGGGTCTAGGCCACAGCTTTGGCTTTAAGTTGACCAGGGGCTCTGGGGTGAATTGGGTGGGCTGACATTCCCCAGCCTGCCATCTGTATCAGGGTTTGGGGTCAGGCAAGTGTGCAGGGCACTGTGAGCTGTGTTAGTGAGCACACACCCCAGGGACATGTCCAACCCCCATGGCCCAATACACAGGGCAGCAGGTCCTCCGAGAGCCCACTCCAGCGTGCACAGGGTCCAGGTGGCCCTCCTGAAGGAGGGTGCCCCCAAGCCGTCCCCAAGCACCTCAGTCTCAGTCAGGATCTCCTAGCCACTGCTCCAGGGTCAGCTCGTGAGCGTTCTTGAACAGGCCAGAGGCCAGCCACCGAACTGCTGGAGCCTCGGCCTTCTGGTGATGGAGACTGTGTTACAGGAGTCAGAGGACGGTGCCAGGAAAGCCCCAAAGGACAGAAGCAAGAGGAGAGCTTGTCCAGTGCAGCACTATGCAGGCCTGGACTGGGGTATGTGGCCACCTGGGCTCCCTAAGAGGCAGGGAAGAGGCACAGGAAGGAGGTCCCTGCTCTAAATGCCTCAGCTCTGCTACCTCCTGACACCTGGCCAAGAAGAGAGGAGATGTACTGGGAGAGGGGGTGCACAAAAAATTCAGAGAGGGGTACAGTCAGGGGGACACAGTCTGACAGAGAGAGGAGGGAGGACACAGTAACATTTTGAGAGAGCAAGAGCAGCCTGCCGGGGCCAGGGGACTTCCGATGCCCTTTCCTATTGAGGCCCGGGCTGCCTCCTTGGCAGGACCCTGTCTGGAAGACTGGGAGGAGCCAGAAAAATCTGACCAAGGCAATCTGGGTGTACACGCCCCTCCTGCTCCACGCCTGGGGCCCCCAGCACTTCCCGGGTAGACTCCCGGGCTCTGGTCTCCAGCCCTGCCCACCACCTGGTTGCCCTGTGCCTGAGGACCCAAGATGAGGGCAGGGGCTGCTGCCCTGAAGCAGGAGTCCAAGGGTGACCCCTCTAAAGGAGGGAAGCTCTGGGGATGGGCAAGAGGTTTCCAACTCTTAGGGAGCGCCGGACACACTAGCCACTCAGTGCATACTCCTAAAATGAATGAATGAGTGGCTTGGTCACTTCCTTGCCATGAGGACTTGGCCGTGTAGTGTCGCTCCTGAGATACTGGTTTCTCATGTGTGTGATATCCCAAAGGTAGGGCCGGAAACTAAGTGGCAGTACCCCTGCAAAGTCTCCGACCACCCATCAGCGCAGGGCACGCTCCAGTCGCAGGGGACCGCAGTTTATGACGCAAACCCTGCTGCCTTTGAGAGTGAAAGGGGGTGCAATTCGCAGTTACACCAGGACAGCCGGTGCCCTGCCCAAGGTCCCTGCTGGTGGCCCGGGCTCACTGTCTGCTGTTCTGGTGAGCATGAGTTTTCTGAGGCAGCCAAGCTCTCTGGGCCATGTTTTCCCTCTCCTCCAGTCGCTGGTGACAGCCTTCAGCCCGGTCCTTCCATCCGCGGTCCACCCTGCAGTCACGGGAAATTGTCTGGAGCCCAAAGCTGCCTTCTCCAGATGCCCCAGCCCCACTGACAAAGGTCATAGTGTTGGGGGAACCCTGGGGATGCCCACCCAGCCGCGTGGACCTCTAGTTCACTTCCCACAGCTTCCGGGCTGGGCCTCCAGGCCCTTGCTCACCCACCTAGTGAGTTCCTCCTCATCTAAACCTGTGGCTTTTTCAGCCCAGGAAGTCCCCAGGGCCCCACCCTGGGACTCTGGGACCCTCAGGCCCAGCCAAGGGAGGGGAACCTAATTCCTCCACATCTGCCCAGCAGGAGCAGGGGTCTGGGCCACAAAGTCTTATGTGTGGGGTGGGGCAGAGGCACCCACATAATGGCAACCTCGCCCCTCTCCCTCCCAGTCGGAGCCAGGTGGGGGGTGCCCCATGCGCTAATAGCGACCCTGTTAATTGCTTCCAAATGGTCAACTGTAGCCGTTTGACTAATTGGTCTCTTCCAGAGCCCAGCCTGGACACCCCAGGCCCAGCTGCTCCTACCAGCAGCCCCCGAACCTCTGCACTGGGACCCTGTCCCTCAAAGCACTCCCAGCCCTATCTGGTACCCGAGTCCGCCCCTAGCCCCTTCCCCTGGAGAGAGAGCTGGGGTGGAGACAGGGCCGAGGACAGGGTCCTGTGTTGTGGCCGCAGGGACTGGCCAGGGACAGTCAGATGTGATGCTGACTCCCAGCCCCAAACTCACTCGAATTATGTTACCCGCCACCCCCATCCCCTTACCCTACCCTTGTCCCCAAGAGCAATGGGAGAGAGACCCAGCCTGCCTGTGTCACCGGGAGACCGTGGGTCCCTGAAATCCTAGGAGCAGCCCTGATCAGCCCCACATTACAGATGAGAAAGGGAGGCTCAGAGAGGGGAAGTGACTTGCCCCGGGGTCACACAGCTGGGAGATGAGGTGAGAAGACTGGAATACCCCTTCTGGCTACGGGACCCAGGACCTGAGCAGTGGGAGAGGGAAACCGTTGCCCCTCTAAGTCCCCAAAGCAAAGCTGCGGCTTTGCTTCCAGCAACGTTAGAAGCCCTGGCAGGCAAAGGCGGGAGATAGAAGGCACCTACGTCTCCCCACATGGGGGCCTGCGCAGCATTTTGAAGCGCATCCACGGTATGGCGTGTACCAGAGCGTCCTCACCTTTTCCGCCCCTGTGGCATTCCATTGTGTGCACAGACCACATGCTGTTTATTTTTCATCCATGGATGGATGTTCGGGTTATTTCCTGGCTATTGGCTATTTTGAAGTCCCAAGCTGAGACGTAAAGGAGGGATCCTCTCCGGGTAGAGGAGAGGAGGGAGCAGAGGGCCCCCTGGCCCAGGGACAGACAACTCCCGCTGCTCTTTTTCTTCCCCACAACACCAAGGGCAGCCACCAGCCTCTGCATCCCCTGAGCCTGTCAGTGCCTGGCATCAGACTCCAGGCAGAGCAACTGGCAGGGCTTGTAGATGCCATCTTCTCCCTGTGTTCTCACAGGTTCGTCCCTCTGTGTGTGCCTGTGCCCTCATCGCCTCTTATAAAGACCCCAGTTAGATTGGACTGGGGCCATTCCACAGACCTTGCTTTACTTTAATCGCCTTTGAAAGACCCTAGCTGCAACTGCAGCCACATTCTGAGGTCCTGCTGCATACGGCTCCAACATACAAATCTTGGGGGACACCGCTCCACCCAAAACAAGTGCAAATGATGAGGTATGCCCCCAGTCCTGTGGATGAGGTGGGGTGGAGGGAAAGGAAGCAATTCACATCCCCACCTCCTCCCACCATGAAGTCAACTGCAGTTGGGTGGGACCAGGCTTGATGGGGAGCTGCGGTGGCAAACCCACTCCCATGCAATCACCCTGTGTCCCCGCCTTGCACCCCCCTACCTCTCTCCACCTTTGCCCAGGCCAGTTCCTCCACCTGGGGGCCCTTTCACCTTTTCCATCCAGAAGCTCCTGCCATTCCTGCAAGACCCAGTCCCTGGCGCCTGGAAGTGCCCACCCCCCAGGGCAGAGTCTCTTCCTCTGGCCTCCCTGGGCCTTGCTCCCTCCATGCCGCCCTGATCCCTAGGCCCATTTCCCATCAGCAGCGGCTCAGGCAGGGCAGCTCGCTCTGGAGGGCAGGCAGGCTTTTCTTACCTCTCCCCAGTGCTGACCTGTGCAAGGTGTGGCTAGGACGCTTGGACAGTGGGCAGGAGGCAGGGATGGTGAGGTGGGGGTGGAGGGAGGAGTGCTGGGCTCCCCACCCCCAGTCTAGGATGTTCCTCCTCCGCACCTGCATGTTCTATGTTCTCCTTAAAACATCACGGTGCTGCTTTGAGGCTCCTGTGTCTGTTAGAAAAAAGGGGCTCTGCTGCTGAGGCCTTCACTCAGCCGCCTACAGCTGGGGGAGGCTGGGGAGCGCTAGAAATACAGTCACAAGAGCCGGCATTGATGGACCCGATGGGCTCAGGTATACAAGCTCTATCTTGGGGGTGGGTGCACGTGGGTCCAGGACCACCCAGATTCCATTTTCTGCTCTATTCATTATCCTGCATCAACACCCCTACAGCTCTCAGCCTGGTATCAATTCCAAGTCCCTGGATTTTTTTTTGAGACAGGGTCTCACTCTGTCATCCAGGCTGGAGTGCAGTGGCGAGAGTTTGGCTCACTGCAACCTCCACCTCCCGGGCTCCAGTGATCCTCCTCCTTCAGCCTCTGGAGTAGCTGAGACTACAGGCATGTGCCACCACATCCAGCTGATTTTTGTATTTTTTGTAGAAATGGGGGTCTCACTATGTTGCCCAGCCTGGTCTCAAACTCCTGAGCTCAAGGGATCCTCCTATCTTGGCCTCCCAAAGCACTAGGGCTACCAGCATGAGCCACTGTGTCCAAACCCTATTCTAAGTTTAAAGGACAAGCAGGATGTCTACCGTTTGCCTCAAGTCCCGGAGCAGCGCGCCCCACTCCCAACACCAGGACTGAGCGTCCTCTGACCTGTTTCCTTGAGATAAGGAAGGGGCCGGAGAGCTGAGACAACTCCCATGAAATTTCCAGGGAGGGAGTTTCTGGGGTCAAGCGCTGACCTGGCCCTACCCGGCCTGTGTGAGCTCAGAGTCCTGCAGCCCGGTGACAGGCCATCAATGGCCAAGCTGCAGGGACTCTCGAGGAAGTCCGAAAGGCGCCTCTGCCTCTCTACAGGCTGTTCTCGGGTGGCCAGGAGGAGCACATCGCAGAGGTGGCGGGTAGTGCCTGGGGACCAGCTTCCTGCCTCTGGCTCTGACTCAGACCTAGTGGCCTTGCCCGGCCCAGCCCCACCCTCTCGCCAAATCAAAGCCACGCCGTTCAGATGTGGTTTCCCAAGCCTCCCTTGGTTTCACGACTGCGAGGGACCTTCAGCAGCCACCTGGGCTGGTGCGGGGATGGGACCCTGTGGCCGGAAGACCCAACCCTGCAAAGGCACTGAGTGTGCGACGTTGGGGGGCACGGCCGGCCACACACCTTCCTTAATGGGACACATTGCTCACTTCCAGACTTCCAGAGGCTGGCACCAGGGACTCGACTGTCACTGAGTAAGCTGTACACAGCCCCTGTGGGCCCACCATGGCAAGACCCCTGCTTGTACCCACCCAGTGGCTGCCCTGGCCCCTGCCTCAGGAGGCTCCCTCGCTGGCAGCTGCGTGGGGGTGAGTTACCTGTGAGCATGCTGCATCCTTCTGTTCTTTGAGGCCGGGCTGCAGCCCCTCATCTCTGGGGTGAAGCCCATCTTCTTTGCTTGGATTTGGGCGTGGTCTGGACCCTGTCCATCTCTCCAGCTCCTCCTGGCCCACCCTTGGCCTTGAGCAGCTGCTGTGACTTGGACATCGCCTGTGAGCACCGGCTCCTCCCCACTCTGGGGTCTCTGCACGGCCTGTTACTGCCGTCTGCAGCTACTGCTCCCTCTCCTGTTCCAAACCTTTGGCTTGTTTAGATTTTTCATGTCCTTCCAGATGTAGCTGAGAGAGTCTCTCCTCGGGGTTGGGGGGGCGGTCCTTAAATCTCCTTGCCCTGCCACTGCACTCCCGGGCTGGGCCAGGGTCCTCCCCCGGCTCTCTCAGCCTCCTGCACTGCACAGTCACCTTCCTCATCAAGGGGTGTCTGTGCCACCCCCGGCCCTCGGCTGTGAGCTCTGGAGCAGGCAGGTGGGGTCTGCTTTCCTCCTGTCCCCTGCCCAGGGCTTGGCCCAGAGTCCCCCTGAGATGCTTCAGGAATGATTGCATGAAACCTCTGTGGCATCCCTGACCTGACAATGTCTGTCATTTGAGTGAAAACATGGAGAGAGAAAGGTCCTTACATAGATCCCGACAAAGAGGGAGAGGGCAGCCGGGGACAAGCAGCCTCATCCCCTCTCACTCCCTGGCAGGGTGGCATGACCCACTTGGAGACCTTTCAGTAAGGATGCTGGAGGCCTTTTGCAAAATTTGATTTGGTGAAACTCCAGAAAAATAATAGACTAGAAAAATCACCCACAAAAGAACTACTGCTTGGAAGCACAGAGCAAATTCCAGGCACTTCTCAAACTTGAACGAGTTCATCCAATAGATAAAAACATCAGGGCAACTAAAAAGACCGAGAATGGGCCTTGAGCCTATGTCTGCAGAGGTGGCGGGCGGGGGCAGGGGGCATGCAAACCAGGGCCATCATCACAGGGGACACTGGGCCGTGACTGTGACAGTGTCCATCGCAATGCCTTTTGCTCAAGGAACGCCACACCTGACACTCTGACACTTTATCTTGCAGAGTCTATAAAGAAATACGCACAAGCAGCATCCTTCAGCAGGATTTCAGACCAGAAAGAACCCTCCTGTCGGAGACCGGTGGCCACACAAGCATGCACTATGAAGCTTGAGGGACAGCAGACAGCCAGAGTTGTGCTCAGGGCGGCCAGGAAGGGAAACAACACAGTAGCAACCAGAGTGCCCTCCCATGTATGACTTGCTGGGATGGAATCCAGATTCTGCCATGTATGACCTGTGAGGACTTGGGCATAGTAACCTCTCTGGTCCTCGAGGTTTTCATCTGTAAAATGGGAATGTGCCACAGTGTTCTTAGAAGGCCAACACGAATCTATACAGGTGAAGAGCTGTGACAGTGTCCAGCGAGCTGGACACACCAGATCAGTGTTTGCCTCTATTGTTTGGTATTCACATATGTGATTTTTTTTTCTTTCTTTTTTTTTTTTTTTTGACAGAGTCTCCATCTGTTGCCCAGGCTGGAGTGCAGTGGTATGATCTCTGCTCACTGCAACCTCCACCTCCCGGATTAGAGCAGTTCTCCTGCCTCAGTCTCCCAAGTAGCTGGGATTACAGGCATGCGCCACCACGCCCAGCTAATTTTTGTGTTTTTAGTAGAGGCTGGGTTTCTCCATGTTGGTCAGGCTGGTCTCGAACTCCTTACCTCAGGTGATCCACCCGCCTCAGCCTCCCAAAGTTCGGGGATTATAGGCGTGAGCCACCGCACCCGGCCCACACATGTGATTTATATACAGGGCCCTTCTTCAAGATAGGCAAGAAGCAGTAGGAATGATCACCTCTGGGACGTAAGGATACAAAGAGGTGAGAGGGAGAACTTTTCTCTTTGAGCCTTTGGTACTAATTTTGCTATTGACTAGATTTTTACTGCAAGCAGGGATTCCTTTGGTGATAAACAAGCCAGTTGGTGTGCGGGGTGTTCACTGTAAGACCCAGACATGACTACAGGGGACCAGGACTGTCCTTTGTACGTGGTCTCTCTCTCCTCTGGTGTCAACTCTGCCCAGGAACGGATGTGAAGGCTGAAGCTCAGGCAAGGACTCATAGTGTGGGGACCGTGTGGCTGGATTCACGTCCAGTGGAATTTGACACCACGGCCTGCTGTTTTGCTGTCATCAGCACAGACCTGTGAACAGAAATGCTAGAACAATGTGGTGCCACCCTGGAGATTTATTTTATTTTTATTTATTTATTTGTTAAATTAAATCCAAATTGTTTTTAAGAGATGGGGTCTTGCTATGTTGCACAGGTTGATCTTGAACTTCTGGGCTCAAGCAGTCCTCCTGTCTTGGCCTCACAGTGTTGGGATTACAGACGTAAGCCACTGCACCCGGCCTGGAGAGGTATTTTAAACTGACATCTTGGGAAAAATAAAAGCCTTCCTTTTCCCTGTGTGTCAGTAGTGTAAGTAATGAACTGGGAAGGATTTCTCTGGGCCCCCCGCCCTGAGCTCCTAGACTTTCTCTCCCATGCCATGTTACACAACAAAATCTGACCCTGAAAGATCAATTGGGTCCAGCTTGGGGTCTGATGGGCAGACAGGCTTAAGCAAAGCCCCCACTTGACTTCAACAGAGGAACTTGGGGCCCACATAGACATCGAGGCCTGCACAGTGTAGCTAATTGGCCCTAACATTTTTCTTTCTTGAATTTTAAATCCTTTTAGCAACAGATTATGCAACAAAGGCCGAACTCATTGGGGCCGTCATTAGGCTGGCGGAAAACGCTGGCTTGGCTGTTCCTGGGCAAGTCTTGTTACCGGGTTATATAGAAGTGCCATGTGTCTCTCTTGGGGACATGCACACAAATGTAAAGAATGTCTGTGAGCCACAATGACATTTTCATTACCCGTGGCTCACAAAGGAGCCTTTCCTGGCAGCTCCAATCCGGAAGGTTCTTATCCTGCTCTCTGGCTTTCTTGATCCGGGTGAAAGGCAGGCACCACAATCCAAGCCAAAGACCCCGACCTTTGACCCCCATGTGGTGCTTGCTGTCAGGGTGGGGGTTCTTCTGGGGTGCATGTCTGAGGCCTTGCTGGGGCTGCACGCTCTCCCAGAGTGCCCTGCCTTTGGCCAGGACAATTCACCTCAGTCCCTTTTGTCCCAACAGCTTTTGATCTTACCTGCCTGTCACCCAGGGAAAGAGCCTGCCCAGGCCCTGTTCCAGGCCTGCCTGCAGACTGACAGCCATGGCTCTCCCAGCCCCATTGCAGCAGCCTTAACCCTTTCCCTGCCTGCAGGCCCTGCACTTACCTGTCCCCAGGGTGCTGGGGCCACAGGCTTTGGCCAGACCAGAACAGGACTAGAAAATAATTCTTCTGAGGGTCCAAGGCCCCGTCCTACCACCCCCACTGCGAGTGTGGGACTGACAAGGGAGTTTGGAGAGCGTGAGTCCCCTAGAACGGAGCTCCCAGGAAAAGCCGAAGAGAAAGCCCCAGGCCGCTGGGCCTAGACTTTGCCCCACGGCAAGGCCCCCACCGCTGGCTGGACAGGTGCTCTTGTGAAATTGACATTTTCTTAGCTGCACCTCTACCACTGTTGATGAGCTTTTCAACACACCCTTTCTCATATCAAGACAGAGCTGTGTTTTCATAACCTGGCACTACAGCAAAGAAAGACATGGGGTCCTTGCTGCTCAGTCCTGGTGCCCGGCCCAGTGCCTGGGGTGGATAGCCTGGCTGAGTTGCCCACCTTGCCCAGCGTGTGCTGGGCATGCAGGGACACTTCCTTAAGACTGAAACCTGGGAGCTTTCCTCCAGGCCAAGACGCAAATCTCTTTGTTTTTATGGCAGCTTTGTTGAAATGTGATTTACATACCATGAAATTCACCCCTTGAAGGCATGCAATTTAGAAGGTTTTATTCATAGAGTTGTATGACCATTACCACTATCAACTTCAGAATGTTTTCATCACCTCCAGAACCCCTCTACTCATTAGCAGTCACTCTCCTCTTCCCCCCAGTCCCTCCAACTCCTGGCATCCATGAATCTACTTTCTGCCTATATGAATTTGCCTGTTCTGCACTATTTATTTATTTATTTAGATCGAGTCTCACTCTGTCGCCCAAGCTGCAGTACAGTGGCATGACCTTGACTCACTGCAACCTCCGCCTCCCAGGTTCAAGTGATTCTCCTGCCTCAGCTCCCAAGTAGCTGGGATTACAGGTGCCCGTCATCATGCCCAACTAATTTTTTTGTATGTTTAGTAGAGATGGGGTTTCACCATGTTGGCCAGGCTGGTCTTGAACTCCTGGCCTCAGGTGATCTGCCCACCTTGGCCTTCCAAAGTGTTGGGATTACAGGCATGAGCCACTGCACCCAGCCATGTTCTGAACATTTTATATCTATTGACCATACAATTGAAAGTCTCTTGTGACCCGCCAAAACTGTTGTTGAATTAAAGAAAAGGCACCCTCCCCTCCCTAGCACCCCCTACCTTGGCACCCAATGGCATCCTCATGTTGCAAGCTGCAGAGTGGCCGGGGCCCGGCCCTGACCTGATGTGGACAGGGCAGTTGTTTTTGCCACTTCTTTTGAGCTAGAGTCTCAAAACCAGGGTCAGAGACCCGCAGGGGGCTCTCAAGAGCCTGCCCACTTCTGATCAGGCTGGCTGATTCCCTAGGGAAAGGACAGTCTTAGAGGCATCAATGAGTCCTATATTCTATGCCAGATCAGTGTTGGGCATTTGAAATGGCAGATGATCCTCCCCAGCACAAACCCCAGGTCACCCACTGAGACCTGGCAGTACCAGTATTTGGTCCCATCTCTGTCTTCTTCCAAGAGCCGGGCTCCGACCTCTGCAAGCCTGGAGGTTGTTTTTCCAGACGTAGAGCAGTCTCTTCCTCTCACCTCCCTGATCACAGTCCCCAGAGCCTCCGCTGCCCAAATATGGGGATCCAGGCAGCGATAGGACCAACCTCAGTTTCTACATCTGAAAAGTGGGTGCAGCAATAGCAGCGTGAGGCTCATACACATCGGGGGCACAGGCAGCCTGTGCTGAGGAGGTACCAGCCAGGACTTGCTTTTCCTCTCTCCTTCCCTGCCTCCCTACTCCTCTCCCTGATGGAACCCCTCAAACGCAGACTCAGCCAGGAGAGCCGGGCAACCTCATCACTCTACCTCTCCCAGCCCCAGCCCAGCTCTCTTCTTTTGCTGAAGCTGAGACTCTACACAGTCTGCCTGTCCCCAAAGCAGAACCCACAGAGGGCCTAAGTCTGCTGTCTCATGCCCTAGAAAACCACTGACATCTTGAGATAGTGTGGCACCTAGGGGGATGATGCCATGGCCAGAGTCAGGCTTCACTGGACTGTGAGCCCTGGTGCAGGGCAGGGTCTGATCGTCTCTGTGGCTCCCCCAGAGTCGCGTATGGATTTGGGGAAGAAAGGCGCAAGGGCGGGTGCCCCGTCTCTGTCCCGCAGAGAAACTCCGTGGATATGAGCCTTGAGGGTCAGTGTTGCCAGCTATCATGGGCCCAAGGGACAGATTGAAGAGCCGAGGAAAAGCCAAAGAGAAAGCCCCAGGCCGCCTGGGCCTGGACTTCACCCCACAGTAAGGCACCCGCCCACTGGCTGGGCAGATGTGTCTGTGAAACTGTCATTTTCTCTGCTGCACCCCAACCACTGTTGATGAACTTCTAAATGCGGTCTCCCTCTTACTGAGACAAAGCCACATTTTTATAACTTGGCACCACAGCAAAGAGAGACACAGGGTCCTTGCTGTTCAATCCTGGTGCCTGGCGCAGCACCCGGGTGTCCAGGACACAGTCTCAGAGCAGGAATCTACAGCCAAGAGGCAACAGGGCTCTAGACCCTGTGAGGTCTGCTGAGGGAGTTTGTGAGGCCAGCAAGGCCAGGGGGAAAGACAGGGGGCAAAGCAACCCCTGTTCCCCCGAGAACCTGCCCATCTTCCTCCTGGAGGCTTCCCAGCCACAAAATACAGATGGGAATTGTCTATTTCCCAAGGCCATTTTTTTCTGTAATATAAGGGTAATCTATGTTCACTGTGGAAAGTACAAACTATTCAGGAAATACACCATGGAAAGTGCACATTCTCTGTTTATCCATTTATTCAGAAACTGTTTCTCTCTCTCTCTCTCTCTTTCTTTCTGACAGTCTGACTCTTGTCACCCAGGCTAAAGTGAAATGGTATGATCTGAATGCAGCCTCCACCTCCTGGGTTCAAGCAATTCTCCTGCCTCAGCCTCCTGAGTAGCTGGGATTACAGGCGCTCGCCACCACATCCAGCTAAGTTTTGTATTTTTAGTAGAGACAGGGTTTCGCTATGTTGGCTAGGCTGGTCTCAAACTCCCGACCTTAGGTGATCCACCCACCTCACATGAGCCAGTGTGCCCAGCCTCAGTGTCTGTTTCTGAAGCACCTACTATATGCCAGGGTCTGCCCTAGGAGCTTTGGGAACATCGACAACAAGAATAAAGAGACAAAAGTCCCTGCCTCGTGGGGCTTCAGTTCCAGCGTGGAGAGGTGGACAATAAATATTATAAATTAAGCCATTGTGTAGCAGGCTAGCAGGGCCTGACAATTTCCAGTGCGGATTCCTTCAGACCTTTCCCCATGCGTTGCCAGCACACACCTGCATCTAACACACAGGCTGCTCAGCCGTTTGCTCTCCCAGGAGCCGAACGTCGTGGACACTTTTGTGCGACAGTGCCCAGGCCACTGCTCCATCCCTTTCACAGCTAAAGCAGGACTCCACTGTCCTCCAGTTAATTCAGTGACTCCCGTGGAGGTTGCCACATGGATTCTATTTAATATCGTAACGTAAACTAGGGCAGCACTGAATATTCTTGTCCTCTTATGTTTGTGCACTTGCGAAGTGCCAGAGAGGGCAGGAGGCAGATCCCACATGCACCGCAACATATTATCTTTCCCCCTTTTTCTTTCCCTCTCCCTGCCTTCTGTCTCCCCCTTTCCCTCTCTTCCTTTCCCCCAAACCCTCATGTACAGCAGCTGCAACTTCCTGGGATCCTTTTCTGCCTGGGACCATGAGTTGGGGGCTGTGTGAGCCCCGCGTCATTTTCCAGCCCTCCTAGATGAGCAGTGGGCTCTGGAGGAGCTGAGCAGCCTGAGAGAGGACGTCTAGCACTCAGAAGGCAGAGGAGGAGGAGGAGGAGAAGGAAGATGCCACCTCAAAATGCCCTTAAAAGGGCCAGACCCCCAGACTTGAAACTGGAACAGTCCATCTTTGTCCCGGGATGTGTAGCCCCATCTCTGGTGCCTGGAATGGGGAAAGAACAGGAAAGCCACAGAAGCCAGAGCCCCAGGGACCCACCCCGGAGTCCCATGTATCCAGAGGTGCCAGTCTTCCTCACCACAAACCTCTTGCAAAAATGCCCTAAAAATGTCAGTACCTACTTTCCTTTCCAAAACAGTTCGCTGAGAGCCACTGAGCATCTGTGTTTATAAACCTTCCACTGGAATGACTGTGCAGGGTGCCACCCTCTTAAGGTGGCCTCAGGAGAATGTGTTCAAGCCACTGGGGGTCCACTGTTTGACCGAAGTCTGACTGACAGCACCACGGCTCTTACACACACCCGGGACCACTGACGCCCACCTAGGGCCACCAATTCCCGCATAGAGGCCACTGACTCCTACCTGGAGGCCACTGGTGCCCACTTGGGGACCACTGATGCCCACCTGGAGACCTCCCTTGCAGTAGGGCTCCCCCAGGCTGCTGCCTGGCAGGCTCCTTGGAAGGCACTTGGTGTGAGCACCAAGGGACTCTGCCTTCTTTGTGATAAGTAACCCAGGCTCCAGTGGCCTCCAAATGTCTGTCAGGATTCTCCAGGCAAGCCCGTGGTCTGCCCACTATGGAAATCGCCACATCAGGCCGTCTGTGAGACCAAAGTACAGTCTGATAACTCCTCCATTAACTTTTTTTTGGAGATGGAGCTTCAGTCTTGTTGTCCAGGCTGGAGTACAGTGGCATGACCTCAGCTCACTGCAACCTCCACCTCCCGGGTTCAGGTGATTCTCCTGCCTCAGCCTCCCAAGTAGCTGAGATTACAGGCATGCACCACCAGGCCTGGCTAATTTTTGTATTTTTAGTAGAGACCGGGTTTCACTGTGTTAGCCAGGTTGGTCTTGAACTCCTAATCTCAGCCTCCCAAAGTGCAGCGTCCCAAAGAACGCCTGCCTCAGCCTCTCAAAGTGCTGGGATTACAGGCTTGAGTCACCACTCCCAGTCTCCTCCACTAACATGTGTTGTCCATTCATTCATTCATTCACTCACTCATTCATTCAGCAATATTTTGTGCCCCATTTCATGCCCAGCCATGAGCTAAGGTCATGAAGGTCATGGCACGTCCTTCTAGGCATTTTATAAATATTGACTCATTTAATCCTTATAACCCAGGGGTAAGGACTTTTAATAGCCCCATTCCAGAGATGAGAAAACGAAGGCACAGAGAGGTGGAGCAACTTGCCTGCAGTGCTCAGCAGTTGAGGGGCAGAGCCAGGATTGACAGCACGGAGCCATGTTCCTGACTACCAGGCTCTGCCACCTCTCTCTGAACTACTTATCACCCAGCTTTAAGGACAATTACGAAGACTGTGTGTTGGGTGGGAAAGAGGTCATGATAAGATAAGGGAAAAAGTAGCAGTGGACATCGTATGTATAAACAGGAGACCAAGTATACACATATTTTTATATAAAAAATGATGACATGCATATATCACCTGGGGCATGTCCTGGCAGGGAGCAGACACAAAGCATAAGACACCACAGTGATTAGCGTGGAGGAATGGGGTGGGGAGTGACTGACCCCATTGTCTGACAACAAAAATAACTCATTTCCCCATGAATGGGTTTCCTTAAAGTGTCACTTCACAATTCCTTTCGGATTCTCCAGGCTTACTCAGGTGCTTGCCATGGGAGTGAAGGCAGCCCATTATCCAGGGACAGAGGGACAGCATTCCCGCCTGTCCTGGGCTTTGATGCTCAGAATGCATCACCTGAAAGAAAAACGGCATTTCCCTGGGCAGGCTGGAACGTCCGGAGGGTAATCAGACCCGGGTAAAGAAACGCCGTGGCCTCCATGTGACAAAGCGGGCGGGAGCTCAGCAACTCAGGCCAGCTCCTGGTCGGCCCTGTTTAATTCTGCATGGGCATTTCCCAGAGCCTCAGAGGCTCCTGAAGCACCGAGGCTCCCGGGACCTGGGCCACAGGACAACTGACCTTCCACCAAAACAGGGACGACTCCACAGCCCGCTAAGTGAACGTGTATGAGAATGTTTCCTGATGGGCTGGCAGCTTCAGAACATGAAGGAGATTTAGGCAACAGTCTCTATCAATGGGAAATAAAACAGATATTCTAGCAGATCCAGACTACAAAAGATGCTGCAGCCACCAGCACTATTTACAATGGGTTTGAAGAGTCTGGGGACACTTCTGTCCCAGCTGCTCGTGCATGGTGCAGGAAGGAAGGTTTCAGGGTGGCCTTGCCCTCATGAATGAGCGTCCGCGCAGTCCTCGACACGGTGACCACAGCACAGAGCTTCACAAGGCCCCCCACCGGCCTCACCCTGACCAGTCCTGTGACCTCTCTGTGCCTCAGTTTCCCCATCACACTTACTTCATGGGTTTTGTGATGATAAAATATTTAGAACCACCCAAGTGTGTATTAAATATTCGAATAACTCAACGTAGACTGGAACTTCAAAGGGCAGAGAAGCTGAGCCACCAGCCCAGGTGATTAGTTGTAGCTCTATATCTGCTTGGGCCATTCATTGATTCGGTGTCCCAGCAAGAGTGAGCATCACTGGATCCCCAGTTACTGGGCTGCAGCAGGAGCTCCCTGACAGAGCTCACGGCAGCTAAAACCGTCCCAGCACACGTCTTGCCAGTCAGAAATTATCTGCGAAGAATATATGGATTCATTGTTATTTTTCTACTCCAATTTATTTGAAAGCAAACTCTGAACCTTCATCGTCAGTAGAGACCAGCATCACTTGCTCTAATTCAAATGTAACTGTAAAAATAAGTTTGACCAAATAGTATTTTCAAATGCCAACTAAATGACAGGCTGAGACATGGGCACCTGCTCTTGTTTGGGTAAGGGGCAAGCAGGCGGTGTTGAGGAGGGGTCACAGGTAGACCTGGGTTAGAAAACTTGAAAGAGACTGGGCACAGCGGCTCACACCTGTAATTCCAGCACTTTAGGAGGCCGAGGAGGGTAGATAAGCCGAGGTCAGGAGTTTGAGACCAGCCTGGCCAACATGGTGAACTCCTGTCTCTACTAAAAATACAAAAATTAGCTGGGCATGGTAGTGTGCGCCTGTAATCCCAGTCACTAGAGAGGCTGAGGCAGGAGAATCGCTCGAATCTGGGAGGCAGAGGTTGCAGTGAACCGAGATCATGCCACTGCACTCCAGCCTGGGCGACAGAGCAAGATTCCATC
>NC_045446.1:4555223-4607267 GCF_002776525.5 Piliocolobus tephrosceles | reverse complement strand
AAAAAAAAAAAAAAAAACCTTGAAAGAGAAGAGACTGGGGTGCCCTCGCTACACGATGCTACACCCACACCCCTTGGCTCCCCTGCACGCAGAGCAGTCCTTGGTCCCTGTGGGCACCTGTGGCTGCGGGCCGGGGCCTCTCACTCCATTGGCTGAGGGACATCCTGTGAGGAACCTGGGTTCTTTACAGTAGTGGGAGAGGGCCTCATCGCACCAGCAGATGCCAGTTGGTTCAGGCCTCTGGTGCCGGGGGCATCTGCTTCTCTTGCACTTTGGATCATCTGGAGTGTGAGGGGACCTGGGCCACTCTTCCCTCCCTGACAGAGGACATCTGCTCCCTCAGCCAAGCTGCCTGCTGGCCCCCGGCCCAGTCAGCTTCGCCTTCTGGCAGCAATGTACCAGGCCCTGGGCCTATGGGCTGGGATTGGGAGAGTAGAAAGCCAGACAAGCATCCGAGCTGTGGCCTGGGATCCCTGAGGGCATGAGCCTGGGCTGTACTGCTGCCCTGCTGCAAAGCAAAGAGTGAGGGGGCACCTGAGCTGCGCTGGGGCCTCCTGCAGCTGCTCCCACCTCCCTTCTCAGGAGTTTTCTCCTTCACCCCCTTACCCGGTTCCTTATTTATAGTAGACGTCAGGGGCCCAGAGAGGTCAAGAGACTTGGAGAAGTCACACAGCAGGCAAGAAGACCCAATAGGCTCAACCCCTTACCTCCAGGCTGGGTTCTCTATATTCAGCCATCACAGATACAGTGATCTCGACTGTAATGAGATCACACTGGATCTCCCAACACCAGGTTCAGAGGTAGAGTTGGCCACAGAGGGCTGAACGACACGCTCAGTCTCATGGCCAGGAAGTGGGTGCAGGATTTGAACTCAGGCCCGCTCTCACACCTCTGTCCTCCACCTGTGGGCTCACCCCCATCCATCAGCCTTTTGCTGGCATCCACACCAGGGCATCACAGCCACCCACCCTAGGCTGCTCGGCAGGACAAGGATCTGCGGAGCCCACTGCTCCCCACCTCAGAGCACTCTGCATTCCAGCCGTCCCACCCCCATTTTTCTGGCTTTGAAAAAACGCTGTGGTCTTCAAAAAACCGTTTATCTTCAAAGCTGGGGGAAGAGAAAAGGCTCCAGAGGGGCCGAGTGTGTGTTATGAGCGGCTGGGAGGACATCACTTAAGGTCCTTAAATGACAACTAATTGGAACCCGGGCGGCCACTTTCAAGGGGCCAAGTGGAGCCGTATTGTGAGCTCGGCAGGCGGAGGAGGCCGACGCGGTCGCGGTTAGGGGAGGGCGGGTGGAGTGGCGGCCGGAGCCGCATCCCCTTCCCAGGCCGGGGCGGCCGAGTCTGGCCCCACAGCCCAGCTGAGTGGTGTTTACAACCCCAAGTCCTGCTTCCTGGCTTTGGTTTGAGAAACGGAGAGAACCCCTGGGTCTGGCCCACTGGGCTGGGCTCTCCGGCGGGCCCTGCTGGGATGGAGATTAGAATCAGATCAATTTTGTCTTACTGTCCTGGGACTGCTGTCACTACGTCCCACAAAGTGAGGGGCCTAAAACACCAGAAATGCATCCACCCACTGTGCTGGGGGCCAGAAGTCTGAGACTCGGGTGCCAGCAGGGTTGCGCACTGGGCAGGCGCCTTCCAACAAATTTCCAAGGCGTTTCTTTCTTTCTTTTTTTTTTTTTGAGATGGAGTCTCGCTCTGTCGCCTGGCTGGAGTGCAGTGGCGTGATCTCAGCTCACTGCAACCTCCGACTCCCTGGTTCAAGCGATTCTCCTGCCTCAGCCTCCCGAGTAGCTGGGATTATAGGCACGTGCCACTGCACCCAGCTAATTCTTGTATTTTTTAGTAGAGACGGGGTTTCACCATGTTGGCCAGGATGGTCTCAATTTCCTGACCTCGTGATCCGCCTGCCTCGACCTCCCAAAATGCTGGGATTACAGGCGTGAGCCACCGCTCCTGGCCACGGGGTTTCTTGGCTCTAGGTCGCATCACTCCAACCTCTGTCTCTGTCCACCCGTGGCCTTTTCGCCTTGCATGACAGTGTCTCTTCTTCCTTCCCATGGGCACCGGTCACTGGAGCAGAGACCACCCTCCCCCAGCATGCCCTCATCTTAATTCATTACATCCATAAAGCCCTTCTTTCCAAGTAAGGCCCCATTCCCAGGTACTGGGAGTTGGGACTGGGACATGGGTTTTGGGGGGACACGATTAGAACTGCACTCTCTCCTCTGGCTCCCACGGTGCCCATCTCCTCCCCCAAATTGTGGCAGTGATTCTTTCCCACACAACGGGCCTGCAGAGGAGGCTCATGGGTCTTGTCTGCACTGTTTCCATTTTACAGATGGAGAAACCAAGGCACAGAGCTGCTGTCAGCCACTAACCCAGGCAGCTCGGCTATATGAGAAAGCACAACGATCCCGTTCCACAGATGGGGACAATGAAGCCTTGGGAGCTTCAGAAACCTGTTGTCCAGCAGCCATAGCTGTCAGGCTCCATGCCTGGGCACTGCCCACCACCCCACGCGACTGCCCCACCCCACCCTAGGAAGGCTTGTCGCTTCAGTGGATTGTAGACTGGACAGATATGGAGGCATTTAGTGCCTGAGCTAGGCTGAGTTGTGAATTCATGAGGCATAACAACAGGAACCAGGGGCCAAAAAATGCGATCTGGTCCCCACTCAGGCAGAACCTGATACGAAGCCTTGGATAAGACATTTCCCCTCTCTGAGCCTCAGTTTACCCAACTGGAAAAGCAGGGAACCTCTCGGTCTGCACTGTTCAATAACCATCGCTGTGTGTGGTGACTGTGGACTTGAAATTTGGCTGGTGTGACTGAGGAACTGAATCTTTCATTTTACTATATCTTAATGAATTAAAAGTTAGTTTTAAAAACAGATGCGCTAGGTGGGCATGGTGGCTCACACCTGTGATTCCTTCACTTTGGAAGGCTGAGGTGGGAGGACCACCCAGACCTAGGAAGTCAAGGCTGCAGTGAGCTGAGCTGTGATCACATCACTGCACCCCAGCCTGGATGACAGAGTGAGACCCTGTCTCTAAATAAATAAATACATGTATATAAAATAAAAACAGATGCTTGATTTAGTTACTGGAAAACTTTTATGTAGGTTTGGAACAACTTGGGTTTGTGAATATACTTTGTCAACCACAGATTTATGAAATTTATATCTGAGATAGAGGATATATATCTGAGCAGATGTATCTGAGGAAAATTTAGCATCTGAATTGGGACGTTTTATTGCACTGGATTTCGAAGACTTAGTAGCCCAAAAAGAATATAAGATAGCTCGTTAGTGTTTTTTTAATCAATAACATTCTGAAATGATCATGTTTTGCATGTATTGGGTTAATTTAAAATATTATTCAAATTAATTTCACCTGTTTCTTTTCACGTATTTATTTATTTATTTATTTTATTTATTTTTTTGAGACAGAGTTTCACTCCTGTTGCCCAGGCTGGAGTGCAATGGAGTGATCTCAGCTCAACCGCAACCACCGCCTACTGGGTTCAAGCGATTCTGCTGCCTCAGCTTCCCGAGTAGCTGGGATTACAGGCATGCGCCATCACACCCACCTAATTTCATATTTTTTAGTAGAGGCAGGGTTCTCCATGTTGGTCAGGCTGGTCTCGAACTCCTGACCTCAGGTTATCTGCCCACCTCAGCCTCCCAAAGTGCTGGGATTACAGGCATGAACCACCGCACCCAGCCTCTTTTCACTTATTTAAATGTGGTTGCCAGAAAATGGAGAAATGACATCTTCTAATTGGAATGGTCTAGATCCATGGTTTGCATTTCAGATGTTGCAGGAGTTAAAGCATTTATTGTATCTTCCAGACAGGCTCTTGCAGCCTGGTGCACACAGTAGGCATATCCTGTCTTCCAGGCACATACAGTAGGCATCCAGCAATTCTCAGAGAGAGCTCTGGTGGCTGTCTGCAGGAGGTGGGAGAGGGTGATGCCGTACCGGGTCAGGTCCAGTCAGTGCTGCTGTTCCCACCGGGCCCAACCACACCTGCACTTGTATTTCCAGTGTGTGTTTAGTGGGTCACTAATGATTTATCACCCAACCCAGGACAGTGGAAGAGGGTGCTAGGAGCCCATGCACTGACTGGGACTGTCCTGAGCAGACCAGAATGTAGGGTCCTCTGTGACTAAGCCATGTCAACCATCAAACCACAACCACTATGTCCCCACGCCAGGGGGAGCTGACTGGGACCCCACTCCCATCTGATGGCCTCCTGAAATTACTCGATGTTTTGCACTATTGTGACAAAGAACGTGGCTCATGGTCTCAGTTATCTCTTGCTGCATAACAAACCACCCCGAAGGAGAGTGGCTTACAAACCACAATTTAACGTTCAGGAAACCAAATCAATGCAAAACTATTTGCAGTTGGCTTTCTGTATCCATGGGCTCTGTATCCATGAACTCAACCAACTTGGGTCTAAAATGTTTTTTTTTTTAAAAAAAAGGATGATTGCATCTCTATTGAGCATGTACAGACTTTCTTTTTTTTAACACATGACTAATGTATACTTATCAGAGAGTAAATTCACCAAACTCTCCACACTGAATACAGAGTTGTCCATTTGGGGCCTCCTGAGGAGTAGTAGAGATTTCTCCTTGTCTTTTTAGAGGATGTTTCAGAAGGAAATTTGTAAACAGTGGTAGTGCCTACAAGAGCATGGCCTTGGATGTTCTCATTGGAGGTGAGTTGGTATGTCAGAGTTGTTGATCTGCAGAGAAAAGGGAACTGGAGAGTGATAGAAACATTGATGGAATGAGGGGGATCAGTGGAGCAGCTGACATGCCCAGTCTTTGGCATGGTAAGGAAGCCTGTATCCAGAACTAGCTACATAACTAGCTACGTTTTCATGGCTCAGTGCAAAATGAAATTGTGGGACCTGTTGTTAAAAAAACAATCAAGAGGGCCGGGTGCGGTGGCTCACGCCTGTAATCCCGGCACTTTGGGAGGCCAAGGAGGGTGGATCATGAGGTCAGGAGATTGAGACCATCCTGGCTAACGCGGTGAAACCCCACCTCTGCTAAAAATACAAAAAATTAGCCGGGCGTGGTGGCATGCGCCTATAGTCCCAGCTACTTGGGAGGCTGAGACAGGAGAATGGCATGAACCCAGGAGGCGGAGCTTGCAGTGAGCCGAGACTGTGCCACTGCACTCCAGCCGGGGCGACAGAGTGAGACTCTGTCTCAAAAAAAAAAAAAAAAAAAAAAAAGATTAAAAAATTCAGGATAGCACCAGCAAAACGTCAAACCAATCACAGATCACAGGGCTCTGTGCTACAGCACAGGTTGCAACACCATGACACAGACCCTGCCTGAATCTCTTATGGTCAGACTTTCTTTTTTGTCATTATTCCCTAAGCAATACCGTATAATCACTATTTTTAGGGCATTTACATTGTATTAGGTGTTATAAGTAACCTAGAGGTGACTTAAGGTCTGCGGGAGGTTATATGCAAACACCATGCCATTTTCTATCAGGGACTTCAGCATCTGTGGATTTTGGCATTCCCAGGGATTCTGGGACGAATCCCCCAGAAATACCAACACTGTTGTGTTTCTCACAGTCCTGTGAGTTCGAAATCTGGGCGACTCTCCTGCTGGCCTTGCCTCGACCCACTCACATGGCTGAGGTCACCTCATGGTTTGACTGGGGCCAGAGTCAGAGATGGCTTCACCCCATGTCAGGTGGTTGGCCCTAGTTTGTTGGGGCTCTTGGTTCTCCTCCATGAGGCCTCTCATTCCCCAGTGGACTAGCCCAGGCCATCCCCTACCTTCCCCAGCAGGCTAGCCCAGGCTGTCCAGAGGTCCCAGAGCCTCAGAAGATCTCAGGTCCATGTTCCCAGTGGTGAAAATGGAAGCTGTGTGGCCCCTTAAGACTTCATCTCAGCAGGTGCCCATCATCACTTCCAGCACATTCTGCTGGTCAAAGCCAGTCACAGACCTGTCCAGCATCAGAGGGTGGGAAAATAGGCTCCGCCTCCTGATGGGAGGAGCTTCAGAGTCCCATGACAAAGGGGTATGGCCAGAGAGATGGGGAATCTCAGTCCCACCCTTATATACCATGGATCCCATGAGCCCTTTTGAGAATCTGAAGGACACTGACCCTCCCACGTTCAAACACTCACATATACAGCATTTTGTGTACGATTTTAAACCATTCACACACCCTGTTCCTGGCCCATTTATGGAACCCCCATCTACACCAGGGAGCTCCTTGTGGGCTAATCTGACTGGAGGCATCAGGGCTATTGGGTGGCCTAAGCCAAGGACTTATTGTTAAGCCTCCTGTTCTGCCCACAGGAAATAGTCCCAGTCACCATGGCTGCGTAACAAGTCACCCTAAGACTTGGTGGTACCCAAAAATCATTTTATTACACTCTCAGCTTCTGCAGGTGAGAAACTTGGATAGGCCATAGTGGAGATGGCTTATGTCTTTTCTCACACACTCTGGGCCTCAGCTGGGGAGACAGGAAGGCTGGGGGCCACTGCAGGGCTGGATGCCAGGCCATCCGGTGACTCCATCACTCATTGTCTGGTGCCTGGGTGGGGATGGCCCCGAAGATGGGCTGGGCCAGGTCTGTGTGTGCCCTGCTATGTGGCTTGGGCTTCTTCCAGCATGGCCACCAGGTTCTGAGAGAGAGTGTTCCCGGAGCAAGCTTGGCAAGAGAACAGGCAGAGGTTGTGCTACCACCTCTGACCTAGCCTCAGAGAGCACATGGCATGACTCCTGCAGAGTTCTACTGGTTAGGAGCGGACTTGGCCTGCCTGGGTTCAAGGGGCGGGGACACAGGCCCTGCCTCCCAATGGAGGAATGTCAAAGAGCTTGTGGCCATTTTTGAAAACCTCCACCAAGACCACTCTCTGTGAACCAGCTGGCATGGAGCTGCCCCTTCCAGCACCTCCTCGCAATGCAATGTGGGCGAAGAGAGGAGGATTCCTGGACTCCCAGCCACACGAGAGAGTCCCCCACGACTCCACCCCTGGGGGGCTCATGGGAACCTGAGGACCCCTGATTGCTGCTCTTCCAGGGGGTGGACTCTCAGTTTTCTGAGTCTTGGGTTGCTCCTGCTCTCAGCTCAATGAGTGCAGTGGGTAGACTGTCTCTTCCTACTCAGAGGTGCAGGCTTAAGCTGTTTGGTGTCCTGGAGTGGCCAGGTAGGCCCCGGCTTCCTCAGATAAGCTCAGGCATGAGATCCTTCTGTCTGGGTTCAAAGCCCAGCCCTGCCACTCATAGCTCTAAATTTAGCCAAGACATTTCATCCCAAGTCTCAGTTGCCTCATTTGGTAAAATGTTTCCACGTGGGCCTCATACGTCTTAGAGGCAAGAGTGACAGTGAAGGGAGCTGTGGTCCTCAGCTGTCCTGTTTCACTGCTGGCCTCCCTCCAGCTTCTGCCTCCTGACTGGCTCCCTGGGCTGCCCAGACCCCTCCAGGCTGACTCACCTGGCCCTGGGCTTGGGGCCAAGCCTCTCTCTGCCTAGAAACTTCTGGCCAGAGCAGCCTGCAAGTGCATCCCCTGGGAAGCCTCAGGAACTAAGGGCAGGTGGGAGGCAGCGGCCGACCCCCGAGCCCTGAGGCAGCCACCCTGCTCAATGTCATCCTTAAGAGTCCAGGGTCACAGGCCAGTCCTCCCGCTGAAATGGAATAGTCCTCCTGGGAGAGGGGCCCCCTTTCAGCAGGCACACCATGCCCCCAGCAGCCCTCGCGGGCAGCATCGCCTTGCTGCCACCCCAGTTCCACTTTGCTGTGACTCCCACTTAAGATATCAAAGCTTCGGGGCCACAATGCCCCACTGAAAGCTGAGTCACCTGGGTTTTGTGACACCACCAAATCCCTCCTGCTGTCTCGCTGTGAGCCCGGGGTTCCTAGTGCCAGATGAAAAGGAAATCCCCAGCCACGGGTGGGACAGGGAGGGCTGGTGGAGCCAGCGCCACATAAAGGGGCCTTGTTCCCAAATCAAAAGGGCCTGAACAAAGAGCAGAAAGAAGAAAGGGCTGGGGTTGGGTGGGGGGCAGCTGCAGTCTGGCGCACCTTGAATGGCTCGGTGTGCCAGGTCAGCCCACCGCTCCTGGCTGGCAAAGCAGCCCCTCCTCCACCACTTCCCTGGCAGTCCTGGGCTTTTTCCTGAACCCCTGCTGCAGGAGGAAGGGAGGGACCAGGTTGGGGGTCACACATGGAGCCAAGTAGCAGAGCCTGGGACCCACAGGCTGACCACAGCCAACACCCTCCCAGCAACAGCAGCAGCAGCAACAACCACCAGCACCACCACAACACAACAGCATCATCAACAAGCAGCAAAACAACCACCACGACAACAGCAACAACCACAAAAGCAGCAATAACTACCAAAACAACAGCATCATCAACAACAGCAACAACCACAACAGCAGCATCAACAGCAACAACCACAACAGCAGCAAGAGCAACGACCACTACCACCACAACAGTAGCAACCACAAAAGCAGAAATAACCACAACAGTATCATCAACAACAGCATCAACAGCAACCACAACAACAGCAACAGCAACAACCACCACCACTACCACAAGAGCAACAACTACCATAACAGCAACAACCACAACAGAAATAGCAGCAATCACTAGCACCACAATAACAGCAACAACTACCACCAACAGCAACAGCAACATTAGCAGAAGCAACAATAACAACAGCAACAGCATCATCAGCAACAACCACTACAAAACAACACCAACAACCACAACAGCAGCAACAGTATCATCAACAACAGCAATAGCAACAATGGCAGCAACAATAGCAACAGCATATTCAACAATAGCAACAACTACATCAACAGCAACAACCGCATCAACAGCAACAACCACATCAACAGCAACAACTACAACCACCTCAAAAACAACAGCAACAACAACAGCAGCAATAACAGCAACAGAAGTGACAATATTAGCAGCAATAACAAAAGCAGCAGTGACAGTAACACTAGCAGGGACAGCAGCACCCTGACAACAGCAGTCATAGTGGCACCCCCACTCCCACCAGCAGCAGCCATGGCAACAACCCAGGTTCCTCGTCCATGAAATAAGCGTGCTCACAGTTGTCTTGGGCTGTTGTCAAGGTTAAATGTGTTAATTCCCATAGACCTCTTGGATGAGTGAGGGCAGAGAGCAGCCAACACTTAGGAAGCTTTCACCGCACCCCAGGTTCTCTTTTAAACACCGAACTCAAGCTGCTTCCTTAAAAGAGGGATGTGATTGTCATCACTCCCATTTCACAGATGAGGGCACTGAAGCCTGGAGAGGTGCAGGAGATTGCCCCCTGCTGGAGAGTCAGGCACTCAAAATCCAAACCACAGGCAGTTTGATTTCAGAACCTGCACCTGGAACCAGGTGGCCGGGCTGCCTCCCAAGCTGATGAGCCAGTAGAATGCAGTGTGCAAAGGAGGCTGTGCTTACTGGTAGACCCTGAGTCTCTGCTCAGTGCACACCACTGCTTCACTCCCAGGACCAATCAGGAAATATCTGCCTGGACTTTTAAGAGGACATTCCAATTTGACCTGCGGTGCAGAAAAAAGCCACAAAGAAATCTGCACTGGAAGACTGTTCATCCATTGGCTGTTAACTTGAAAACCCTGAAAACCCAATGCTGGCCAAATAAAACTGGTCTGAGGGCTAGAGCTGGCTTGAGGACTTCAGTCTGGGACTTTCAATGACACAAGGACAGGACCCAGGGACCAGAGCCAGGCTGCCCTGGTCTGGATCCCAGCTTGGCCAGGTGCCACCTGAGGGGACAAGAAATGGGCCAGAAATGAAACTTCTATGCCTCAGTTCCCCAATCTACAGAATGGGAATATTGACATTTAAAGGTAACCTAAGGCTTAACAAGACAGATGTCAGCACAAGGAACCATAGCTCCAGGGCTTTTGTACTAGGGACCCCAGACCCCATGCCCCTGAGGGCACTTGCAGATGGGACAAGGGCCCCACAGGCCACTCTTCCTGGCTTCTGAGGAGGTATGAGCTTGGCACCTTCCTCAGTTTACCTGCTTCCACTGAGCTAGGGGTGCCTCCATCCCTATGTTCTGACTCTCGTATGAGCAGGTACAGCCTAGAGCCCAGGTCTCCCCATCTCAATGTGCAGATTTTGCTGGGTGGGGGCTGCTCCGTGACCTCTTTTAGCAGCAAAACCAACTTTTTATCTAACATTTTCAAGGCAGATTTCACCAACTCAGCCCCACCACTCCC
This sequence comes from Piliocolobus tephrosceles, assembly GCF_002776525.5. Lineage (NCBI taxonomy): Eukaryota > Metazoa > Chordata > Mammalia > Primates > Cercopithecidae > Piliocolobus > Piliocolobus tephrosceles. The sequence continues at coordinate 4,597,003 of NC_045446.1, read as the reverse complement.
CACAGCCCAGGCAGCTTTTTGTTTTGTTTTGTTTTGTAAATTGCCTTTCAGAAAGCCACCCTGGCAGGCTTTGATGTGGCCCTTTGATAATTTAACCTCATCAATAGGCAGGCCCTGCCCAGGAAGGCGGACTTTGAAGAGGGAGCCTTCTCCCAAGGCAGGAAAGGCAGGGGCTTCTGTCTTAAGCCTAGGGGGAGCAAAGGAGTGGGCAGGGAAAGGGGTTAACTGGCTATGAAGCAATTTGCATAGTGACTCTGTCAGCACTCGGGTGAGGCCAGGGCTCTGAGGTTCCTGGGTCATGGAGTGGGTGGTGGCTGAGGATGGAACCTCACAGAGGAAATCCAGAGGGGGCCTTTGGACACATGAAGGTTTGGTTTGCATTTCAGCTCTGGCACTTTTCAGCCATATGTCCGTGGCTAGTCCCTTATTCTTCACGAGCCTCAGTTTCCCCATTTTAAAAATGAGGATGGGGTAGGGGAGGAAAATGGCACCTAAAGACACCTTTGTAGTGAAGATTAAATGAGATGGTGCACATGACAGTTTGGCACAGTGCCAGGTACACAGCAGGTGCTCAGAATGAGCTGGAAAGATGGTGATGATGATAATGATAATGATGGTGTGATGATGACTATGGTGATAAAGATGATGACCATGGAGACAATGTTATCAAAGATGATGATGGTGGTAGTGATTGTGATGAAAATGATAATGTCAATGAAGGTGACAAAGAAGAAGATAATGAAGATGATGATGGTGGGTGAAGATGGTGTGATGATGAAGATAATGATGTCAGTGAAGATAGTAAAGAAGTTTATGCTCCCTTGTGATGTGAGGATGATGTTATTATGTGAAGAAGAGGGTGACAGTGCTGGATGGTATGAGATGATGAAGATTATATCAATTAAAGTGGTAAAAGTGATTAGTGATATGATAAAGATGATGAAGATGATTATAAATATGGTGAAGATCATGGTGATGAGGATGTTAGTGAAGATGGTGACGATGACGAAGATGGTGAAAATGGTGATGAAGATGGTAAAAATGGTGATGATGATGGTGAAGATGGTGATGATGAAGACGGTGATGACGATGATAGCGAAGAAGGTGAAGATGGTGGCAGTGATGATGAAGATGATGAAGAAGTTGAAGATGATTATAAATATGGTGAAGATGATGGCGATGAAGATGTTAGTGAAAAAGATAAAGATGGTGAAGATGAAGATGGTGAAAATGGTGATGATGATAATGGTGAAGTTGGTGATGATGAAGATGGTGATGATGATGATAGTGAAGAAGATGAAGATGATGGTGATGATGGTGCTGCTGCTGAAGATCTAATCCAATTCTTTCTTTAGAGGTGCAGAAAATGGAGAAAGTAACCCAAAGTCACAAAGCAAATAGGGGAGAGCCACACCTGGCACCCAAGGCTCCTTATGCCCATTCCAGTGCTCTCTCCTCTGCCCTTGTTACCACCTTGAATTGAAGCAACTGGTCTAGTCCTTGCATGAGCTCCTGGGATTCATGAGTGCCCAGAATTAGATGACTCAGGCATAACTCTTCAGACGTGTCAAATCTGCCATTTGCCACCTTCCCCATCTCTCTCTCCCCCTTCCTTCTTTAGTAACAGCAGCCCTTGTACTTTGGTGTGACCATCTGACTGAGATCTGGCCTGTGAGATATGAGCAGGAGTTATTGCATGGGATTTTTAAGAGAATCTCTTTTTGCCTTTACTCCAGCTTCCTTCCCTCTGCCTGGGATGCTAATAGGATGGCTGGAGCTGGAGCAGCTACCTTGGATCATGCAGCTATGAGAAAGGAAGTCACATGCTTCCTTGGGAGCAGACAAGTAGAAAGGGCCAGGGTCCCTGATGACCATAGAACATCACACCAGTGCTGAGTGCTCACCTGTGATGCAGAAACAAAGCCCCTGCCCTGTGGAGCATTTGCGCTGGTTGAGAGAGACAGGACATAAAACAACAGACAAGCAAATGTATTCAAGTTAGGCGTTGTAAAGCCAAGTGCACGGATGAAGAATGATCAAATTGTTCTACTTATGATGGGGTGGGGAGTGGGGAGGCAGTCCATGCAGAGGGAAGAAGGGCCTTGGAAATGTGTCTGAGGAACAGCCAGGGATCAGGGATCTGGGGTCATGTGGACATTGGGGTCTACAGTGGGCAGGATAGTAGCTTCCCAAAAGACACATCCATTCCCCAATTCCTGAAACCCATGAATATTACTCCATATGGCAAAAGAGTGAATACTACCTCATTGGGGAAATTCAGGATAAGTTAAGAACCTTGATAGAGGCTTATCCTGAAGAACCCAGGTGGGCCCTAAATGAAATCACATGTATTCTTTTTTTAATTTTTTTTTAAACAGAGTCTCACTCACTCTGTCACCCAGGCTGGAGTGCAGTGGTGCCATCTCGGCTCACTGAAAACTCTGTCTCCCAGGTTCAAGCGATTCTCATGCCTCAGCCTCCTGAGTAGCTGGGACTATAGGCAAGTGCCACCATGCCTGGCCTGGCTAATTTTTGTGTTTTTAGTAGAGATGGGTTTTACCATGTTGGCCAGGCTGGTCTCAAACTCTTGGCATCAAGTGATCCACCTGCCTCAAGCTCCCAAAGTGCTGGGATTACAGGGATGAGTCACCGTGCCCAGCCTCACATGTATTCTTACAAGAGAGACACACACAGGAGAAGACACAGAGGGGAGAAGGAGGCCAGAAGACAGAGGCAGAGATTGGAGTGACACCCACAGTCACCCTAAGCTGCAAAAAACAAGGAAGAATTCTCTTTTGGAGCCTTCGGAAGGAGTGTGGCCCTGTAGACATCTTAATTTTGGATTTCTGGATTTTGGATTCTCCCTCAGCATTGTGAGGGAATAAATTCCTGCTGTTTTGCCTACCCAGTTTGAAATTATTTGTTACAGCAGTCCTTAGAAGCTAATACAGAGGCAAGTTGTGACATGGGGGCCAGAGGCTGGGAGGGGTTTAGTCAGGCAGGGCTTCATAAGGTACCCTGGGGGCTCTGGACTTTATTTTGGATGTGAGGAGAATCCAGTTATAAGAAGGTGATGCCTGGCCTAGAGCAGTCCTATTCAGGGGTCACTCCATGCACAACTGGCCAGTTACATTCAGTGTTATAAGTGGTTTTGGAAAGAGATGAGCATGATTGGGTCCCTCTAATAAGCCAAACAGACCAGATATGATTTCAGTGGGAAGTAAGAGGCCATGTGGCCTCTGGGGCAGAGAAATAGTTGTTTGTAAATACTAAGAAAACTGGGTATGATATGTTCATATTTTTAAACATTTCATTTCCTTTTCAGTCAATGATTTTTTTGAATGACAAAGTGGAACCCCCAAGTTGTTTTTACACAAATTTACAGAGAGGTCAGTGAGCTGCAGTAAGCTGAGGTGGAGGAGAAGAAGAGAAGAGGGAGGCCTAGGAAAATTCAACCCACAATCTTCCATCAGGGCAACAAAAGAATCTGGCTCAGCTGATCCTGTAGCTTAAATTCTAAGAAATACACAAGGTATGGACAACAACAAGAGCTCCACAGGTACAAAGTCCAGCTGTTAGGACACAAAAGCCTAGCAGGTAAATACTCTAGTTCATTATTTTATCAAGGGCCTTTGTAGCTGGGTGAGAAGGCAAATCTACCACAATTAAAACGAGTTTGGATAAAAGACCACTTATTCTCAAAATCCCTCCCCCTTCTCTCTCTGCACTGTTGTATACACCACATTGCCTCTTCTCTGTTCTTTAATTCCTGGCTTCAGATGAGCATATACCCAAGGAGAGCACAGTATCCAGAAGACTTTCCTTTGGGCCACCCAAGAGGAGCAGTAAAACAAAAGCCCATCAAGGCAACTGGGTTATCTATCTAACAGGCTGAGCAGAGCAGGGGGACTCAGGAATGAGCAGCAGAATGGGAATTTGGAAAGTAGTTCCAGACAGAGCAGGATATCTCATTCCAGTGTGTACTAGTCTGTTTTCATACTGCTATAAAGAACTGTTCAAGACTGGGTAATTTATAAAGAAAACAGATTTAATTGACTCAGAGTTCAGCATGGCTGGGGAGGCCTCAGAAAACTTCCAATTATGGCAGAAGGTGAAGGGGAAGCGAGGCACCTTTCTCACAAGGTGACAGGAAAGAGAAGTGCCAACCAAAGGGGGAACAGTCCCTTATAAAACCATCAGATCTTGTGAGAACTCACTATCACAAAAACAGCATGGGGGAACAGCCCCCATGAGCCAATTACCTCCACCTAGTCTCTCCCTTGACACATGGAGATTGTGGGATTATAATTCAAGATGAGATTTGGGTGGAGACATAAAGCCTAACCATATCATAGTGTAAGACTGAATCTGGAGGCCTCTACTGTACCTCAGAAATATGATACTGTGCTCGCTATAGTTGGGGGAGCTTTTAAGGGCACCAAAACACTGCCACATCACCCAGACTTCTCTCAGCTTTGCTCCAAGCCCTATACATCTAAGGTCACCATTTCTATAATGCATAACTTCCCTCTTCTTATGCTTCTTTAGCTCTCAGAAGGCAAAAGCAGAGAGCTGTCACACATGCTGAGCATCTATTATGTGCCAGGCTCTGTGCCAGGGGCTTTATGTGTTTTATATCACTTAATTCTCATTGCACCTTTGTCATATAGAAACTATTGTGATCCTCCTTTTGCAGATGAAGAAACTGAGGCTTAGAGAAGTAAAAACTTGTCCAAACTCACATAAGTCTGTTCTCACAGTCTTGGAATTCATCCACTTATTCTCCAAGTATTTGTTGAATGCTGCTTGATGCCCAGCACTGTTCCACAGTGTATAGTGTACATCATAGTGAACAAAACAGACTCAAACCCCTGCCTCCTGAGGGAGGTTTCTGGATGCTGGAAAAATCCTGATTCTTTCTCTCTTTCTCTCTCTCTTTCTTTCTTCCTTTCTAAGATGGGCTCTCTCTAAGTTGCTCAGGCTGGCCTCAAACTCCTGAGCTCAAGTGACTCTCCTGCCTTAGCCTCCTAAGTAGCTGGGACCATAGGCATGCACCACCATATCCAGCCTAACATTCTAATTCTTCAGCACAAGTGTGTTCAGTTTGAAAATCATCAAACTGTACCTTCATGATCTGTATTTATTGTATATATGTTGTACTTAAATTTTTTTTAACCCCTGCCTTCATGGAGGTTATATTCTGATGGAAGAATTGGGGAGTTTGGGAGAACAATAACCAGTATGTGGTAAACTGAATCATGACCCTCAAAGATACCCAGGTCCTCTTCTATAGAGCCTGTGAAAGTGATCTTACATGGCAAAGGAGACTTTGCAGATGCAATGAAATCAAATGTATGGAGATGGGGAGATTATCCTGGATTAGTCAGTGGACCCTAAATGGGACTGCACATTTCCTCATAAGAGGGAGGCAGAGGGAAATTTAACCACACAACAGGAAGTAGAAGGTGGGATGATGGAAGCAAGAGATTGGAGTGATGCAAGGAAGAGGCCACAAGCCAAGGAATTGGGGTGGCCTCCAAAAGCTGGAGGAAGCAGATAAAAAGGTTTTCACCTGGAGCCTGCAGAAGAATCCCATCCTGCCCATGCCTTGTCTTTAGCCCAGGGAGACCAACTTTGGACTTCTGGCCTCCAGAACTTGAAGACAATGAATCTGTACTGTTTTAAGCCAACAACCAAATTTGTGGTAATTCAGTGTACAGCAATGACAAGAAGCTAATACACAAGTTAATTAAATATATTACACAGCATTACATATTATCTTAGTCACATTCGTTTCTCATGGTTCTGTTCTGCCAATTTTTTTTTCTTTTTGATGGAGTCTTATTCTGTCACCAGGCTGGAATACAGTGGCACGATCTTAGCTCACTGCAACCTCTGCCTCCCGGGTTCAAGCAACTCTCCTGCCTCAGCCTCTCGTGTAGCTGGGAATATAGGCGCACACCACCATGCCCAGCTAATTTTTGTATTTTTAGTAGAGATGGGGTTTCATCATGTTGGCCAGGATGGTCTCAATCTCTTGACCTCGTGATCCACCCGCATCGGTCTCCCAAAATGCTGGGATTACAGGTGTGAGCCACTGTACCTGGACAACTTTTTTACTGCTGAGAAATTTTCATGGGACAGGTGCAGTGGCTCACGCCTGTAATCCAAGCTCTTTGAGAGGCCAAGGCGGGTAGATCACTTGAGGTCAGGAATTCGAGACCAGCCTGGCCAACATGGTGAAACCCCATCTTTATTAAAAATACAAAAGTTAGCCAGGCATAGTGGTGAGAGCCTGTCATCCTAGCTACTCAGGAGACTGAGGCATGAGAATCATTTGAAAGCAGAAGGTGGAGGCTGCGGTGAGCAAAGATCATGCCACTGCACTCCAGCGTGATTTTAAAAAAGAAATATTGGGAGGCAGGTCGAGAGTGAGTTTAGGTCACCCTTTCAAAGGAAGGAACTGAACAAGATAGAGGGGAACAATAGCTCGAGTGAAGAGAAAAATTCTGACAGTTTTTTAAGTTGTGGTAAAATACTCATAGCTTAAAATTTACCATCCTCATAATTTTTAAGTGCACAATTCAGTGGCTTTAAGTACATTCACAATGTTGTGCAACCATCACCACAATTCATCTCCAGAACTTTCTCATCTTCCCAAACTGAAAGTCTGTCCCCATTAAGCACCAACTCTCCATCCCCTCTCCCAGTCCTGGGCACCCATCATTCGACTTTCTGTCTCTATGAATTTGACTACTCTGGGTACATCATATAAGTGGAATCATACAGTTTTTTTTTTTTAACTGACTTTCAGGTTTCTCTCAAATGAGAGATATAATAATGTACATTTAAAAAAGAAGCTGGGGGTGCAGTGGCTCATGCTTGTAATCCCAGCACTTTGGTAGGCTGAGGTGGGAAAATCACTTGAGTCCAGGAAGCCAAGGTTGCAGTGAGCCATGATCAGGCCACTGCTCTTCAGCCTTGGTGACAGAGTGAGACTCTGCCTCAAAATAAAATAAAATAGTATCCAATTAAGATGGACAAATAGAGGATTCTCGAGAGAGGAGAGCACTAGTGGAGCTGTGATCCTGGGTAGGAGGCAGGCTGATATTTGACATCAAGTACAGAGACTAGAGCCTGACATCTGTGCAGAGTAACCAAGAAGGAGATGCATGTGGGGACAGGTGTGGGAGCTCGGGGGTCAGAGTGGTGGTGGTGGCTTATGATCATTCTCTCTGATGGTGCCTGCAATTCTCAGTGAAGCAGAGAACAAGGTGATCAGCTGAAGATGAGGACAGGAGAGGAGGCACCAGAAATTCGTGCAGAGGACAGAACCCAGTTATCCATTAGAAGACCGAGGAAAGAACAGAATTCAATAATTAGGGTGAAGCTGGCAGTGGCTAAGCATAGCCTGTCCTGTTTCCCAAGCATTATTAACCTTTTGTCTCTGTTTTCCAAGCTTCCTGGGAGCTGTATCCTCCAAAGTCCTTGTAAGAATAGAAATTCAAAGGAGAGCCATCCTCAGGGCATATGGTGGTCCTCAGATCAACTTTTGCTGAATTTTCAGCACAGTTGGGGTGCTGTACATTTGTGGCTGGGTGTAAGCAGCACACGTCATTTGACGCTGACTTGCAGCAGCAAGAATTCTTGGCAAGTTCCTCACCAGGCTGCTCTGCCTCCTGAAAGCCTCAGTCTCCAAGTGGGTCTGAGCAGGCAACAATCTCCTTGGTCAGAACCAATCTCCTTGATGGTCCTAATGCCAGTGGATGGTTCCAGAAACTAGAAATCCCCTCCTCGGCAGGTCACAGGAGTGCCTGGGGGGAGCCAGAGGCTGGAGAGACTCCAAACTGCTTCCTGCTTCCCACTCTCCATGCCCCATGGACTCCTCCAGACGTCCAGTCAGGTGGATATCTGGGGTTTGTGGTTCTACAACAGCTATAACCCTTGCACCTCTAAGAGACACGGCTCCAAAGCCTGCACTGGTCATGCTGCATGTTAAAAGGGGAAACTTTTCCTTTTGCACACTAACTAAAGTCAAAACTTACCTTTTTGTCTTCTGTTGGAGTCAAAGAGGCAATGAGGCTGAGACTCTAGTCCATTTCCTACCTCCAGGCTTTTGGGCACCTGGCCCCTCTACCTGGGAATCCCGCCTTCCTTTCTGCCTGGAGGACTCCTTCTCAACTTTCAGGATCTGGCTCCCTTGCCTCCTCCTCTTTGAAGGGTCAGGGAGTCCCCAAGACCACCCTCAGTTTCAATAATTCACTAGAAGGGCTCACAGAACTAAAAAAAGGTGTTACAGGCCAGGCGCGGTGGCTCAAGCCTGTAATCCCAGCACTTTGGGAGGCCGAGACGGGCGGATCACGAGGTCAGGAGATTGAGACCATCCTGGCTAACACGGTGAAACCCCGTCTCTACTAAAAATTACAGAAAACTAGCCGGGTGAGGTGGCGGGCCCCTGTAGTCCCAGCTACTCGGGAGGCTGAGGCAGGAGAATGGCGTAAACCCCAGAGGCGGAGCTTGCAGTGAGCTGAGATCCGGCGACTGCACTCCAGCCTGGGCGACAGAGCGAGACTCTGTCTCAAAAAAAAAAAAAAAAAAAAAAAAGAAAGAAAGTGTTACGTTTGTGGTTCATTACTGTGAAAGGCTACACACTGAAATCAGCAAAAGTAAGCGGGACATGGGGCAGCGTCCTGGAAGGAGCAGGCACCAGCTCCCAGTTGGTCTCTTACTGTGAAGTTGCACGAACAATATTTAATCCTGCTGGCAACAGTGTGTGGCAACACAGATGGAGAACTGCCAACCAGGAAGTTCTCCAGAGCCTCAAAGTGCAGGACTTCATAGGGGGTCCATCTCACAGACATGCAGAGTCCACGTGACTGACCTTAGCTACTCATCCTCCAGCCTCTCCAGAGCTCAAAAGGATCCGAGAGGCTGAAGGTCTCAGGTGAGCAAAGAAATTGTCACCAGGCAGTGTATTTCAAGAGCTCAGAGTTCCTTCTAGCCCCGGACCAGCCCTTTCTTTGGAACGTGCAGGGTTTTGGACATCCCAAACATTTCCATTTTATGTGCCTTTCTTTGCTTCATTGCAATGGCTTATATCTTCAGTGTGATTTGAACAGAACTAGTGAGAGCAGGCATCCATACCTTGTGCCTAATCTTAAAAGAAGTGTTCAGTTCTTCACTATTAAGTATGCTGTTCACTGCAGCCTCAAACTCCTGCATTCAAGCTATCCTCCCATCTCAGCCTCCTGACTGCAGGTGTGTGCCATCACACGACTCACTTCTAAATTTTTTGTAGAGATACGGTCTTATTATGTTGACCAGGCTGCCTTATGGTTTTCTTAATAACATTTTCTTTTCTCTAGCTTACTTTATTGTAAGAATACAGTGTATAACACATAAGACTTACAAAATATGTGTTAATCAACTATTTGTTATTGGTAAGGCTTCTGGTCAACAATAGGCTGTTAAGTTTTGAGGGATTCAAAAGTTAAACATGGATTTTTGACTGTATGGGGTGTTGCCACCTCTAAATCTCATGTTGTTTTAAAGTCTTGTCTGCTACATCATCTGTGTCATCTCTGCGTTTGTTTTGATTAATTACTTTTTCTCTTCTGATTATGGGTCACATTTTTTCTGCCTCTTTGAATGTCTAGTAATTTTTCTACTGTGTGCTAGACATTGCAAATGCTATGTTGTTTTAGTCTGGATTTTATTGTCTTCCTTTAAAGAATCTTGAGAATTTTCCCCCCCATAACAGGCTGTTAATTTATTGGTGAAGCAGTTTGATCAAAGATTATTTTTATTCCTTGTTATTGTGGGCCTAGAAGAGCCCTAGCTCTAGGGCCACAGTGGCAAGAATGCTGCTTTAGGTTGGGTTTTGCTGCCTTGTGCCTCAGTTTAGAAATTTCCCTCAAGTATAAAGCCAGGATGAAGGTGGAGCTTATTACCATATGTCTTTCACCATTAAGGAAAATAGCCCTGTTTTTCTGTTGTCTGATGCCTTCAAAAGTTATTTTAAATATTGCACCCAGTTGAACAGTTGTTTATGGTGAAAGGGTGATCTTAATACTCAATACAGCATGGTTGGAACCAAAATTACTTTGCTTCACATAGCTTTTTGTTTTAACTTTTTATTTTGAAATAATTTTCAACTGAAAGAAAAGTTGCAATAAATAGTCCCAAGACTTCCTTACCTAGCTTCCTTTAATGTTAGTATCTCAAGCAGCCAAATATAATTGTCGAAACTAAGAAATTAACACGGGTTCAACACTATTAACTAAACTATAGACCTGATTCAGATTTCATAAATTTCATCGCTATGTCTTTTTCCGGTTCCAGGATCCAGTCCAGGATATCATATTGTATTTACTTGTCATATCCTCCTAGCCTCCTCAGTCTGAGACAGTTCCTCAGCCTTGCCTTATTTTTCATGACTTTGACACTTTTGAATAGTGATGGTGAGTTATTTAGCAGAATTTTCCTTAATTTGGGTTTATCTGATGTTATCTCATGATAAGGTGGAGGTTATGCATTTTTGTAAGATTACCCTAGAAGCAATGTCCATGTCACTATATCTCATTAATGGCGAAGTTAACCTACCTAAATCACTTGGTTAAGGTGGTGTCTTCCAGCTTCTTTACTACATACTTACTACTTTTCCTATTGTAACTAATAACTTTAGGAGCAATACTTTTAGACCATGCAAATATCCTCTTTCTCCTCAAACTTTTACCCACTAATTTTAGCCTCAACCAGCAGATATTACCTGCAACAATTATTGAGAAGTGAGGCCAACTGGACTTCCTGGGTCGAGTAGGAGACTTAAGGAACTTTCCTGTCTTACAAGAGGATTGTAAAATGCACCAATTAGCACTCTGTAAAATGCAATCGGGGCTCTGTAAAACGCACCAATCACCACTCTGTAAAATGCACCCATCAGCGCTCTGTAAAATGCACCGATCAGCAGGATTCTAAAAGTAACCAATCGTGGGGAGGATTGAAAAAAGGGCATTCTGATAGGACAGAAACAGAACATGGGCAGGGTCAATAGGGGAATAAAAGCTGGCCGCTTCAGCCAGCAGGGGCAACCTGCTAAGGTCCCCTTCCATGCTGTGGAAGTTTTGTTCTTTTGCTTTTCACAGTAAACCTTGCTACTACTTACTCTTTGGGTCTGTACCATCTTTAACAGCTGTAACACTCACTGCGAAAGGTCTGCTGCTTCATTCTTGAAGTCAGGAAGACGATCCACCCACCAGCAGGAACCAACTCTGGACACATGATAACTGTGATGACTATGTTGTTCTAATGGTGATTTTCTATTTTCCAAATTCTTTCTACGTTTATTAATTGGATTCTTTGGTAAGGAAGTGCTATCACTTCTTCTCATTTATCCCTTTACTCCCCAGTTCTAAGGTACCAGATCCGTTTCTTCCCAGGCAGCAGGGGAGGCTTTGGTATCACACAAACTTGCAGTTCTTGTCTTTTCTACAGACTGGCCCATGTGTCAGCCACAGCGACACACCTTCAGGCCTTCCTACACAAATCCTCCGATGTTCTCACGGTGTAAAAGCTGAGACTGTGATCACAAGTACAATTTTGTTTAATCTGAGAGAATGTTTTCTTCTTTAACAAATATACACATAAGGGGATGGGGTGATTCCAGGAAGAGAAAACAGCCACGTGTTGTTTTGGAGGAAAATGTGAGCTCCACCTCTGAGCTGGACTCCATGTTGCCCTCTGGACAGGATCTTGTTTATGCTGCATCTCTCCTGCTTCTGGCCCCACCCCGCTTCAAGTCTTGTTTGTTGGTCCTCTTGGTTAAATGACTGCAGAAATGTCCCTAATTATTTTCCTCTCCAACTCAACACTCCTGGTCGCAGCAATTCCCAGCAAGAGGCAAAGTCTATTTCCCTGTCCCTTGAATCTGGGCTGGTCTTATAACTTGCTTTGGCCAATAAAATGTGGCAGTAGTGGCCGGGTGCAGTGGCTCAAGTCTGTATTCACAGCACTTTGAGAGGCCAAGGAGAGCAGATTGTTGAATCCAAGAGTTAGAGACCAGCCTGGACAACATAGTGAAACACTGTCTCTATTAAAAAATACAAAAAATTAGTTTGTATTTAGTTTGGCATGGTATCATGCACCTGTAGTCCCACCTACTCAGAAGGCTGAGGTGAGAGGATTGCTTGAGCTTAGAAGGGGAAGGTTGCAGTGAGCCATGAAGGTTGCAGTGAGCCATGATTACACCACTGCACTCCAGCCTGGGAGCCACTGTACCCGGCCACTAATGCCACATTTTATTGGCCAAAGCAAGTTATAAGACCAACACAGAGAGACCCTGTCTCAAAAAACAAACAAAAAAAATGTGGCAGCAGTGACCGTGACCAGTCACCAGTTCTGAGCCAGGCCCTAAGAGGACCCAGGACTCTTGCCAGGAGCTGACCTGCTGGAGGAAGAGAGACAGTGGCCCAGTGGTCCACCGTGACTCCATCTGGGAGCTGCCAACCTTCAGGCATGGGAGTGAGGGCATCCTAGTCCAGCCAGCCCACTTGCTGTCTGCAGACACACCATGAGCCCAGCCAAGATCCTCCGAGCCTCATCCAGATAACCTGGACTGCCCAGTTGACCCCTGGGCTTGTGAATAGAAGAAGCACTCCTCATGTGAAGTCATGGAGTTTGGAGTGGTTTGCTGTGCAGCAATAGCTACCTGGTACAGTCCTTCCTGAGCCACCTGAGCCACTCTTACTCTAAACCCAGATCCCACAACACCTCCAGCAGATCCCCAGGACTCTTGGGATGCAGTGCACGGAGCATTTGCCTGGTCCAACCCATTATAGGAGGGATGACACCAAGGAGGATCAGGTGAACTGCCCGAAGGGACACAGCAAGGTACAGGCATATTGTGGGGCTAGAACCCCGGACTCCAGCTTCCTAGTCGAGTGCTTTTCCCAGGACCCTTTCTGCTTTTATTTTGACAACTTCTTCCCCAAAGCTCAGCTCTCATTCCTCAGACCAAGTAGCTCCAAATCCTTGGGCTCACCTGCACAGACCCAAGGCTGACCTTGGCAATCCAGAACTCCTTGCCCACCTGGGGCAGGTGTCAAAAACCAGGGCTTCACCTGGACAGTGAAGAGAATTCTACCTCTACCTCTCCTTCATCTTTCTCCTGCAGGGAACGGCTGTGGTCCTGCCAGCCCCCACTTTTGGAGGGGCCTCCGACACTCGGGGCAAACATAGTTTCTGAGGACACATTGCCCCAGAAGCATTGGCTAAGTGAAAGATTAATAAACAGAAGTTTATGGGATCTGGAAAGGCTTCTAACTAGAATGATCTGAAACTAAAGATTAATGACAATGGCAGCCGCAATGTAATAGCTGTGTGGTTTATTGAGGTCTTACTGCATTGCTGATGGAGCTGAGCGTGTCTCATGCTGTGTGTCATTTCATGCATGCAACAACCATATGATACAACAACTACTATCATCTCTGTTTTACAGGGGAGGAAACTCAGAGAAATGCAGAAATTGTCCATCATCACCCCAGATCACCCCCTTGGAGAAGCTTCTCTGACCACCCGAGCAAGGACGCAAGCCCCACCACTGCCTGCCTCTGAGCACTGATGACATTGGACACCTCACCCTCGCGTTGGTTTACTGTCCTGCTTTCCCTTGTGGGACACAGCCACGTGAGCCCAGTGTGTCCCACTCACAGGGGTATCCAAAGCCTGGAGCGTGGCAACAGGCAAACAGAGACCCGTGGAGGGAATGGTGGGGGAATACCGGGGCTATAAGAACGGCCCTCGTGAAGGTTACGTTTCAGTGGGCAGCAAGGTGTCAATCGGCCAATGACATAGTGCATATTTGATGACCCCTTGGTGGGTGCAGGGCACTGGGGACCTGGTGCTGTCGAGGATTACAGATGGGCTGGCAGGGGCCCCTTCTCTCTTATGGAATCAAGCACGGCCAGCAAAAGTTGCTACCGAGCCTGACCTGGCCAAGCGGTGGCCCCAGCTGCAGCCAGGGCCTTTGGAAACCTCATCAAAATGAAGAGTGGCCTCGTGCGTGCTGACCAGGGGGCTGGTGGCCCACAGGGACGGCATTCCCAGAGACTACAAGGAGCCAGTGGCCCTTTCTTCAACCGCCAAACAACAGCCAACCTCGGCCCCACAAAGACAGGCACATGAATCACTTCTGCAGAGACTGCATTTCCTTTGAGGGGCTGTCACTGGCACTGGGCAGTAAGAAAACATTTTGTCATGCACATCAGCTGCCTTTCTCTGGACCTCGGGTGGCCCAGGGCCACTCCCCCACCCAAGGGGATGGCTGTCCCAGTCAGCGCTCATCCATCAAGCTCATAATGAGGTGGCAAATTGCTGTCTTGGAGAGACACTCAAAAGCCAACTACTTCAGCCTGTCCACGGAGGTGTCAACGGCCGGGCCCCAGGAGACGGCTCCCTCCGGGAGGCCTTCTATAGGGGCAGAGGTGGGAGGTTTTACTGATCACTAAAGAAGTTGCAGCACCCACCAGCAACTCCTTGGTCCCCTGGGGTTCAGGCTGCCCTGACCCCACTTACTGCCCATTGCAGCCAGAGGCTGACATCTGTCCCCACCCCTGGGATCCCCATAACCCTGAATCCTTGCTGGCTTCAGAGTCAGCTGAGAAGGCCTCCTCTTCCTCTCCCAAGTTCCAGGCCTCAGAGACAGCAAAGCAGAGCAGCAGCAATGCCTCCCCTGGCCTTTGACCTGAAGACATGGATGATGATGGTGGTGGTGGTGGTGGCGGCTACGGGTTGAGCATCAGCTTCCTTCACTCATAACCGAGGCTTCCACACTCTATTAGCCCTCATGACCACCCAGGAGGGAAGTAGTCCTGTAGCCCCGTTTCACAGATAAGAAAGGGAGAGGTCACGTGAGCTCCGCACATCACCGCACCAGTGGGAGAACCAGCCCCCTCCAGAGCCCAGGCAGCTGCACACTCGTTCTCAGACAACACCCACCCAGGTGACGAAGAGACCAGTGTCCCGCCAAACCACTTGCTCCTCAGCCCTGACCCTCGGGGACTCACTTCCCTGCTCGTCTGTGTAGTGTAACCGCCCACCTGTGTCCCCGAGCAGGTTCATCTGGGCTCTTTGCAGCCCTCTGTACATGGGATCCCGCCGAATGTGCTCCTCTGTGGTCGCTGTGACTTCTCTCCATCCAGGCCATTCGGGAAGGTCTGTCTGAGCCGCCGCGTGGCTCCACGCTTTACTGGGCCCTCTGCTGAGTCACATTTTCCAGCATGGATGCTTCCAAGCCCACGGCCCTGTCCTTTCCCAAGGCCGGGAAGGGCTCCCAGCTCTGAGGCTCAGGCACTGGTGAGCGCCTCCTGCAGTTGGGCCTTCTGAGCCCCCAAAGGCCCCCTGAGGCTTCCTCCTTCCCCAGTGAGGTTTGGTGGGGCGGGGTGGGGCACAGAGAGGTGTAGCCACGGCAGGACAGCCTCTGGGACCCACCCAATGCAGTGCCCTGCCTTTACACGCGTGGAAACCCTTTGGTCCTCAAAGAAGCAGCCTCCATCCTGGCTCCCTCCAGCTTCCAGGCCCTCGCTGCAGCTTTGGACCTGGGTTCACAGGGCAGGCGGGTGGTGCAGAGGGCCTCCCTCCACCTGCAGAGCCACATGTAGCCGCACACGGCTGGGTCCCCAAGTGTCCACCTTGATTTAGGTCAATGCTGCCTTCTCTCCGTCACCCCTCCTTTCATCCCACTGCCCCTTTAAATGGCACGCCAGGCTGTGGCACCCTCGAGGCCGCTGCTTCTTTTGCTCCAAGTTTTCAGCTCTGTGGGCCGTGGGGCAGGTGACTCAGGCCAAGCAGATGCCTTGCATCCTGCTGGGAAAACTTGATTTTGTAGACATTTGCTAGGACTGCCACTGAGCATGCGGGAGGTGGGGTGGGTGCAGTCGGGGGCAGAAACAGTAGGAGTAGGGGCTGTGCAGTGGCCAGGCTGTTGGGGAGGAAAGGCAGGGAGCACGGTGGCCTCTGCCACCTCTAGGAACGGGCAGAGAGCCCCAGGGAGGCCCCTTTGACCTGCAGTGTGATCTTGGAAAGGCCCCTCCTCATCTCTGGGCTTGGGTGACATCATCGAAAATACAAGGAAATAGAGAGAAGGCCATGCTAGGTGCATTGTGAGGGCCAGAGGTGCCATGGGACCCATCCACATGGTGTCTCCTTCCCTGAGCTCACGCCACAGGGAGGGAGGGAACCAGTGCCCAGGCTGGTTTCCGGGGAGGGGAGAAGCGAGAGGAAGAAGGCAAAGCAGAGGTGAGCAGGAGGCAGCTGGAGCAGCGTGGGAGGGGGACGTGGAAGCAGTGTTAGGGCGGGAGGGTGACCTCTGAGCAGAGGGTAGAGAACAGCCCAGCGGTGCCCGGGAATGGGGATGCACGAGGGACTGTGGGCAGGGGCAGCTGCTGGAGATGAAGCCCAGGGCTGGCTGGGCACCTTCCCATGGTGGGGACCTAGCTCCTCATGCCCAGCACAGGATGGTGGATGGGGTGGTGGGGGGAGGCTCAGCCAGGAGGATCCCTGGGACTGCAGAGGCAGTTGCTGGGGCCTGGATGTGAGTGGGTGGTGGGTGCACAGGGAGTAGAAAGAGCCTGGCCTTTGGGGATGAGAGTCCTGGGTTGGCATCTGTTTCCTGTCTCACTGGAGTGGAGACACCGGCAAGGAGGGGGTGACGGCCTGAGCTCTGGACATCAACAACGAGGTGCTGTCAGCCCAGAGAGGGGCGGCGTCCTACTCACGGTCACACAGCCGGTGAGTCACAGAGCTGGGTTCTCATCCCCTCTCTTCGGCTTGGGCTCGGTCATGAGACAGCCGTAGGAGCCCCACATACAGGAGGCTCCCATGGAGGGAGAACCCAAGGCACCCGACAAGGTGGGTGTATTGAAGCGAAGAAACCAGGGGCCAGAACTGACTCAAGCCTCCATCCTGAGAGTGGCTCCCGGGAGTGGTGTCCCACAGGCCTGTGAGAGACAAGCCTGGCTGTGCTTCCTGCCAGCACCTGGCCTGCTGCAGCCCACCTTTCCATCTGCCTGCGGGGCTCAACTCCACCACAGCCGCCTCCTCCAGGAAGTCTGCCCAGATGTCCCCTCCCCGGCTGGTGCTCCAGTAAGCTCCTGCTGTTTACCCGCCCATTTCCCCTGCTGGACCACAACTCCCAGTGTTTTATTTCCATTTCCCTTTGGCTGCACCCAGGAGATGTGATTTTGAACTAAATAAGTGGATGTGTGGAAGGCGGGGGCGTCACAAAAGGGCTCAGCCCAGGACCCCTGAGGTCAACCCTGACTCCCTGATTGTTATGTTTGCCATGGGAACTGAGCCCCGAAAACTCAATTTCCTAGACATTTGTCAGAACTGCCACTGAGCATGCAGTGGCGGGCGGGGGCGTGGTGCAGCAGGAGAAATGGCAGGAGTAGGGGCCGTGCAGTGGCCAGGCTGTGGGGGAGGAAAGGCAGGGAGCACGGTGGCCTCTGGCACCTCTGGGAATAGGCAGTGCCCCAGGGAGGCCCCTCGCCCCATGCTCACAGTCCCCTCCATCATCTGCAGCTCAGAGGCTCAACTCATCATGTGATCACAAGCTTGACCTCCTCCTCTTTGTGCCTCAGTTTCTCCATCTGGAAAAATGGGTAGCTTTTGCCGATCCTTCCCAGCTGCAGAATTCCAAGGGCAGAATTTCAGAAAGATGGCCACCAGAGGCTCCTTGGGGCCTACATACGTCCTTGTGCTTCTTTAACTTAACATTCGGACAGTTCTCTAACTCCTCTGCTCACTCAGAGGGTCTTTCTGGGTTGTGTCATGGTCTGTCAGCTTTTTTTTCACCCTTAGTGGAGTATAAAATAATGTCGTCTCTTACAACAATTGGTGGTGCCTTATCTTCCATGAAATATGGTGATACCAACCATTTCCCATTTCTAACAGCGCCTTACTATTTTCCTTTAATCCTAGCAACAACCCCAGGAGGTAGTTACTATTACTATCGCATTTTACAGAGAAGGATAAGAGAAGTTAACACCTCACCTAAGGCCACACAGCGATTTACCCACGGAGGCTGGACAGTGTCAGACGGTCTGGGCAAGGTGCTGGGGCAGCCTCTGGGGTGTGGATGTTTCCGCAGGGCCTTAACGAATGGTGCAGTTTCTGTTGGAAAGACAGTCGTTCCCTGTGACGTTCTGGACAGAAGCATGGCTTAGCAAAAGTGCAGAGGCAGGACCAGGGAGATATTTAGGAGTCGGGGAGTCTCTCGGCAGACTGAAGCTTAAACAGAATGTCTGGAGTTTTGATCATCAGGGGTGTTAGGTCCAAATTGTACAGGGTCTTGAATCCCTGTGCAAGAAAGAGGGCCTTTGGGAGGCAATAGGGAGCCATTGAAGGCTTTGGAGTAGGGACATTGCAAGGCTGGAGCAATGTCTGAATAGCCCCTGTGCATTCAGGCTAAAACCAAGCTCCTTTGGCTGGCATGCAAGGTCTCCTGCAACCAGGCCCTTGTCAGTCACCCCTGCCAGTGCCCCCCACCCCATGCCCTCCCTAACACACTGCTCCAGCCATACTGGCACTTTCTCTGTTTTTGAGCTGACAAATGTGTTCTTCCCACAGGTCTCCCCAGGCTCACCTCCCCGGAGAGCCCCCTCACGTCTCTTGCCTTCGCCTCCCACATTGCCCAGCTTCACTGTCTTTAACACACCGACCACAATCCGAAACTATCCTGTTGTCGTCATGGCCTGCCTCTCACCAAGCACAAATTCACTCAGGATGGGGCTGTCCTGCTCACCAGACTATGCACAGCGCATGGCATACAGAGGGCTTTGAAATGAGTCAATCAATCAACGGATGGGCTGATTCCTCCCACAGGGCACGTGTGCGTCTATTTTATGAACACGTGGATAGCAGCTGGTTGCCAAGAGGATGAGCTTGGACATCCCACCACCGTTTTCTTCCCTCTGCTTGTTCCTGCTGCCACAGCCCATGGAGAGCCTAGGCTCAGATGATCAGGTGTGGTCCTAGCCAGGTCCCGAGCATGTCTGAGTAATGGGGAGCGAGGAATAGATCAACACAGGCTTAGCCACAGGTGTCTGTGCCAGGCATTTGGCCCCCTTCCCCATCCTGACACTCCATCAGCATCTCCAGGGCAGGGAAGCAGAGGCTGAGAGGGGACGTTTCCTGAGCTTTTCTAAGCACCGAGCACGGGCTGAGGCCTTGCCCTATGTAACGCTTTGGCTTTTTTTGTTGTTCCTCGCAACAGCCTCGTGCTGCAGCAGTGGCTGGTGGTTTCATGAGTTCCATGTTTCGGGTGAGACTCAGCGAGACCTCAAGGCTTGTCCTCAGCTGCCAGGCCAGGGCCTCAGCTGGATGGCATCCGGGCCAGTGACTCCCACTGGCTTCTTTCTCCGGGCCCCGCTGCTCCAGCTGCCCCATGTGGGACCTGGAGCGAGTCTCGAAACCTTGTCCAGCCTGGTCTGTAAACAGGCTTCCCTCAGGGCCGAAGCCAGTTCGATGTGCCTGGCACAGGGCCTGACACCAGCATGTGCTCTGCCAGCAGCAGCGTGCTGACATCATCATCGTCGTCGTCATCATCACCATCCTCGACTGGGGAGTTTGCATCTGACCCAAAGTGGAGCTCGCATTCTGGAAGCAGGGTCTCTTCACGGGGAACAGGAGAGCAAAGCCCAGGTCCTGAGCTGCCACCCCTTGTACGGGGGCAAGGACCCAGGCCCTTATGGGCATCCAGGGAGTCTCTGGCCCACCCCCCTCATGGGGTCCTCGGAATCCCCTGTACCTTGTCCCTTCTTCCGTCCACCACCAGAGCTAGGTCCCACATAAAAAGGGCTCGAGGTGGGCGAGCGCCTTCCTTTGTCATCCAGTGCCATTAAGGCCGGAATTTCTCATGGGAAAAGGAGCATTTTGGCTGCATGAAAGGTGGGGGGTGCAGCACGGCCTGGGGTTCCAGGGACGCCCGACCTGGAGTCGTTTGAAGTCCACCCGTTATCTGCCGCTGGGGTTGTTTGGCTTCTGTGGGGCATAAACAGGGTGATTGAAGTAGGCGGTTGTGTCTTTCCGGACGACAAAAGTCCCCTTGCTAATTGCCACATCAAATGATTGGGAACCCCCCCAGTGGAAGCCCTCAAATTACCGTGAATACTCACTGCTGCCCCAAGGCCGCCGCGGAGCCCCCACCCCGGGCAGCCGCCCCGCGCACCAGCTCGGGTTGCAGGCGGGGGAGGCACAGGAAGGCCTCGAGGATTTGTTCTGCTTGGCTGCCGGCTCGCTATGCCAGCCCCCGGCCCGGCCGCATCCCCCTTTGTCTCTGACCGCCAGAGCCAGCACACGGGCCAGCCGCACAAAGTCCCCCGCAGAAGAGGGAGGTCTTCTCTCTGTGGCCACGGTTCGGGACAGGGTCCCCGCTCAGCCCCAGCCTCTGCACCTTCAGGGAGACCGTCACAGAGCTGAAGTCACCTTGTCCCCACACACATCAAAAGCATCCAAGCGCACGGTTTCTTTGGGCTCTTTGCTGTCTGTGGCTGGTGGGAAGATGTGGACACCCAGTGGCCAGCACCCCTCACTGTCCCACGCCTGTAACAGGCACTCAGTGGGCCCGGCCCCTTTATCAGTCCAGGGATGCACTTCTCAGCGTGCTCCCCATGCTGGCCCAGCCCTTCACGCCCGTTGCCTTGTTCTACTCCATCAGGTGGGACTATAGTCATTACCCCATTTAATAGAGGAAAAACTGAAGCTTGGGGACATCAAGTGTCTCACCCCAGGACCCCAGGACATGCTCCCGCCTGTGCTCTCTGGTTGCTCATGGGCTGGCAGGGGAGAGACCCTCGTCACTCGGTGTGGATAACGGATCCTGCCCTACCACCACCTGGGTGATTTCAGGGTTGTGCGGCCACTGCTCCTGAGGAGAACACAGCCCTGTCCCAGGCTGGCCACCTCCTGAGACCTAGCATAGATTTCCCACTGGAGTGGCCCTGACCACCCCCAGGCCAGCTTCATGCCCACCTGGCATCCAATGACAGGCAACACCTGCCTCGGTGGTCACTCACCAACTCTCAGCATGATGGGAGATGATAAAATGACAGAAATGGGTGCGATGAGATCCCTGGAGTACAGGACACAGAACAAAGCCACTCGGCCTCTCTGAAGGAGAGAAGGTGTTAGCCAAGTCAGGGGTGGAGGGAGGAAGGCCAGGAAGCCAGTGTGTGCCAAGGTGCCATGGCAACAGAGTGGGGCCTGCAGCCACAGAGGATGGGGATGAGGCTGTGAATGGGCTACAGCAGCAGTGGCATTTTCTGCTCCCAGCAGACGTTTTCTGAGTAGTGGCTCATGCAGGTGGCCTCCGCCCTGCCCTGGCTGGCCTGGGCTGCCTGAGGAGGCATCTATGGGGGGCCCTCATGCTGCCTGTCAGCAGTAGGAGCAAGGCAGGGGCAATCTCTGAGTGCCTCAGTTTTTCATATGTAGAAATACACATAATAATAGGAGCCACCTCGTAGAATTGTTTTAGGGAATCAATGACTTGATTGACACACACGGCACAGCAGGGCCTATCACACAAGTGCTCAATAAATGTTCAATATTATTACTCTATACAATACAAAAACAATCAATGCTCTAGAATCAAAGGAATGCCCGCTACAACCATAGTATTTTCACAAAGGATACAAAGTTTTAGTTACATAGAATAAATTCTGGAGGTCTTTGTACAGCATGGTGATTGTACAAAGTTAGTTAATAATGTGTCATATAACTGAAAATCCCCACACTCACAAATGGTAACCTGTGAGATGATGGGCATGTTAATCAGCTTGATTGTGGCAACCTTTTCATGATGTGTACATGTATCAAAACATCACACTGTGCGTCATAAACACGGACAATTTGTCCGCATCAATTATGTGTCAGTAAAAAACACGCAAAAAAGAAAGAGCTTTAAAAAGCCACTACGTTTTGGCTGGACGTGGTGGCTCATGCCTGTAATCCCAGCACTTTGGGAGGCCGAGGCGGGTGGATCATCTGAGGTCAGGAGTTTGAGACCAGCTTATCCAACGTGGGGAAACCCCATCTCTACTAAAAATGCAAAAATTATCTGGGTGTGGTGGCTACCGCCTGTCATCCCAGCTACTTGGGAGGCTGAGGCAAGAGAATTGCTTGAACCTGGGAGGCAGAGGTGGGCTGAGCTCCATCACACCACCTGGACCCATCACACCCGCCTGGATCCATCACACCCGCCTGGGCCCATCACAAGCATCTGGGCCCATCACACCCACCTGGGCCCATCACACTCACCCAGACCCATCACACCAACCGACCCATCACATGCATCTGGGCCCATCACATTCACCTGGACTCATCACACCCACCCAGGGCCATCCTGCCCACCTATGCCGGTCACACTAACCTGAACCCCAGTCTTTGTGTATCAGGTTTGTTTGGAACACGTGTTGGAGTGTGCCTACCTGGCTCACGGGTCAACCAGAGCCTGGCTTTTTGCCCATGTTTTAAATGGTGCAGTGCAGGGGATTTCTGGGGTGATGAAACCCTTCTATATGATACTGGATTTGAAATTACACATTTGGCAAAACCCATGGAACTGTGCAACACCAAGAGTAAACCCTGATGTCAACGGTGGGTTTGAGAGAATGACAATGTGTTGATACTGGGTCTTCAGTTGCAGCAAATATGCCACACCAAGGTGAGATGTCAACGACAGGAGAGACTGTGGGTGGAACCCTATGTAACATCTGATCAGTTATTCTGTAAATCAAAAACTGTACTAAAAATAGTCCATTAATTATTTAAAAAAAAATACAACCAACCAACCAAAAGGAAGTGGTGTGAGGCGTCCAAGAAGTGGAAGAGGCTGTAGCTTGACCTGGAAGCCAAGAGCAGGGGCAGGGTTCTGGTAGGTGACAGGCGCCCTTTCCACCTGCTGGAGCTGCCGGTTTTCTGATTCTCCGCCAAGTTCTCCTTCGGCTGCCCCACGTACTTCAGCACTTATCACTTAATAGCATTAATTATCACAACTCCTCCCTGTTTATATGTAGCTTATCAACAAACAACTTGGGAGTCTGATAAAGCTACATGGCTGGGGCGAGCTTCCAGAACCTTCCAGTCCCACAATAGACAGCAGCTCCAGGCCCCATTTCACCGGACCCTGGGCTCCAGGCCCCCAAAGACAGGAGGCAAGAGGTTAAACGCAGGGCTCGGATGCTGTGGGAGGCTGGGCCAGTTACTCAGCTTCCCTGTGCTCAGGTTGATTTTGAAAGTTACACTTAAAATAGCTCCCGGATCACAGGACAGAGTGTGGCCAGCACACTGGGAGAACTTCATCATAGGTGTCCTTTTTCTTGGCAGCTCCTGT
Organism: Piliocolobus tephrosceles; assembly: GCF_002776525.5. Taxonomy (NCBI): domain Eukaryota; kingdom Metazoa; phylum Chordata; class Mammalia; order Primates; family Cercopithecidae; genus Piliocolobus; species Piliocolobus tephrosceles. Next base: position 4,573,617 of record NC_045446.1, on the reverse strand, counting down.
GCCCTGGCTGAGGGAGGGAAGGGTAGAGAACCTTCTCAGAGAGATCAGAAGAGGCCAGCGTATTCCCAGCTGTGTTCATCAGCTTGGGCTGCTGGAACACAGTGCGGCTTCCACAACGCAAATGGATTCCCCCATAGTCCTGCAGGCTGCAGGCCCAGATCAAGGTGTGGCAGGGCTGGCTCCTCCCGAGGCCTCTCTCTCTTTGGCTTACAGACCCCTCTGTGTGTGTCTGTGTCCTCATCTCCTCTTCTTACAAGGACATCATTCCTACAGCATTAGGACCCACCCCAAAGGCCTCACTTTAGTTTAATTACCTCTTCATAAACCCATCTCCACATACAATCACATTCGAACGCACTGTGGGTCAGAACCCCAACAAACTTTTGGGGGGACACAATTCAACTCATAGCCTCAGCAAATTTCTAAAACACCCACAGACCTGGTCCCACCACGAGGATGGCCAGGCGCAGCTGAGACGTAAACTCGGAAGCAGGTAAAGGCGGGTGGAGCATCTCCTGTGAGGCTTTGTCCTAGGGTGGGGTGGGGGCTGCTGCAGAGAAGAAAGGATGATATAGCTGCATCCCAGGTCCAGCCCTGGGCTGGCCCAGCTTCCACGTGGCCCTGATGGCTTTCTGGCCCTGCGTCTGCATCTGCCCTGCGTCTGCATCTTTCTGGCCCTGCGTCTGCATCTGCGCTGCGTCTGCATCTTTCTGGCCCTGCGTCTGCATAGAATGGGTGAACGCTCCCTCAGACCCCATTGTTTTTTGTAAGGGTACATGAGACTGAGGACATGGGCAGCTCCTGGAATGCTGAGAGGAGGTAGGATCCTTTATGATAATTGGCATCTGAGAAACCCCAAAACAGAGAGGCAGGAGACCCGAGTTCCTGTCCCAGACAACCCTACCTGCTTCCAAACCTCCCTCCTGCCGTGGCAGTTCTAAGAACCATAGCTGGTATCAGGACAGCAGCCACAGGATGCTTCCCATAATCCCGCCTTTGAACCCCACAACCCTGCGGGTGAGGCCCCCCAGGCACTCACTTTTATGGAGGAGAAGTGAGGCTCAGAGGTTAAATGTCCCTCCCAGGCTCACCCTGCGCTGGGATCAGAACCCAGATGTCGGCCTCCACTGTGATTTGCCAGGAAGATCTTGGATGGGAGGGAGATCTCCCCGGAGTGGCCCATGGGGACCGCTCTTAGTCTCCCTGGCTCCCTGGGGACAGTTTCAGGTCCACAGCCCGGCAGGCTGAGGTGCAAAAGGCTTCTTTGCGGTGCCTGAGGAGTTGCCCGCATCTGGAGTCTTCGTGCGTGTGTTTGGTTTTGTTTGCTTTGGAACTACAAAGGACTCACCAGTTAGTTACTTAGAGTTAACTCCTCAGTTATTTTGCTCCGACTGCAGGGAACTTTCACATCCGCCACAACTGTGTTCCAGCAGCCAGGAGGGCCCTTCGTCCTGCAGAGGGCTCTCTGGAGGCTTCACCACCAGGCAATGGAAAGAACTTATTTTTAGGAAAACGAGAAGCTACCTACCACTTAGCGAGGAATCCGGGTTAATTGTGAAGCTGTTCTCAGTTTCTTTATTTAGCTATTTATTAAACTGGCTCAAACTAGAATTAATGGCTGTGCCAGCCTCGCGGCTCCTCGTGTGCCCGTTCAGGGCAGCCACAGCAATTTTGGCCTGATTAAAGGCTCCGCCAACCCACCTCCCCACTCAGACACACAGCTCGAAGGCCCCGGCTCAGGAATGCGTGGCCCACAGCTCACAGGCCGGGTTGCAGAGAAGAGCCGTTTCTGCCTCAAATCCACACCCTGGGCTTCTACCCATGCAAGCATGTTGCTGAGCCTGTCCAGGGGCACCAGCCTTCACCATCCACCCCAGAGGCAGCCCCAGCCCCTTGCACCCCGCTCCAGGGCCCCTGGCAATAGATCCCTCCTGGCGTCACCCAACTCGTGCCTTTAGGCAGTTTCTGCGATTTGAATAATCGCATGTATCTATTTGCCTGCTCCACCAGAACATGAGGTCCAGGAGGCCAGGTCCCTCAGCCCTCCATTCATCCCGAAGCTCCAGCTTCTAGAATATGGCCAGATGCATGGCAGGTCCCTTCAGCCTGGGGGCTGCAGGGGACACCATTGAGGCTTGACGTTAGGGATGATCCCAGATCCCAGAGCCTCCCAAGCTGGAGAGAAACAAGAAGAGGCATAGGCACTCCTGTCCCCCAAGGAAGCCTCTTGGGCAGTGTTGTAACCTGCACATCCAGGCAGGAGCGACAGTCTCGCTGCTGCACAGCCCCAGGACGGTGATGGCCAGAAAGTCAGATAATGCGAAGTGTTCGCGCTGACGTGGAGAAATCAGAGCCCTCCTATCTGGCTGGTGGGAAGGCTACATGGTGTGGCTGCTTTAGAAAACAGTCTCTCTGTTCCTCAACAGGTTAAACATGGACCTACCATAGGACCCAGCAATTCTGCTCCCAACTGTATACCCAAGAGAAATGAAAACACGTGTCCACACAAAAACGTGTACAGGAATGCTCATGGCAGCATTATTCGTAACAGCCAAGAAGCAGAAATGAGCCAAATGTTCATCAACTGACAGAGGAATAAACAAAATGTGATCCACCCACACTGTGGGATATTATTCGGCCCTAAAAAGGGATGAAGGGCTGGCACGCCGCAACATGGATGGCCCTTGCAGACAGCATGTTCAGGGGAAGAATCAGTCACCAAAGACCACACCTCATACGATCCATTCACATGAGATGTCCAGAGCAGGCAAATCCATAGAGACAGAAGGTAGATGAATGGTTGCTTAGAGCCAGGAGAGATGGAAGAAAGCGGGCAAGTTCATCGCTAAAAGGCTTCTTTTTGAAGTGACAAAAATGTTCTCTGGGTGTGGTGGCTCACGCCCGCAATCCCAGCACTTTGAGAGGCCGAGGCGGGTGGATCACCTGAGGTCGGGAGTTCGAGACCAACCTGACCATGACCAACAGAGAGAAACCCCATCTCTACTAAAAATACAAAAAATTAGCCGCGCGTGGTGTCACGCGTCTGTAATCCCAGCTACTCAGGAAGCTGAGGTAGGAGAATGGCTTGAACTCGGGAGGTGGAGGTTGCGGTGAGCCAAGATTGCGCTACTGCACTCCAGCCTGGGCAACAGCCCCCCCCCCCAAAAAAAAAAAAAAAAAAAGGAAAGGAAACCTTCTCAAATTGGCTGTGATGATGCTTGCACAACTCTGTTAAATGGACCCAAACCAGTACGTTGTGCACTTTAGATGGGTGAACTGTATGGTGTGTGGATTATATCTCAATAAAACTGTTACCAGAAGAGAATGAGCCTCTCCCAGCCCGTCTGCTCCCGGTAGGTATCCAGCGGAGGTGTTTACCCCCCACATCAAAGGGCTGTGCTGGGATGTCACTGTAGCTTCAGCCAGAGCTCTGAGCTGGACTCTACACAGAGGCCCTTAGATGGTTCAACAAGTAAGGAGACTGTGGGGTCTTCACACAGTGGAGTGTTGTGCAGCAGCGAGAGCACTCGGCCCGTACCCGCCCCTGAGAACAGGGCTGCATCTGACACACGTGGGTGAATAAGCCACACGTGACACACAGACAAACAATTCCTGTCCGTGAAGCACAGAACCAGGCGAGCCCCAGAGGGTGCTAGAAGCAGGATCGTGGCGGGCCCTGGAGGAAGGGGCTGGGTGGTGATGGGGTCTTTTGGGTGTTGACGGTGTTTTTTTTTTTTTTTTTTTTTTTTGAGATGGAGTTTCAACTTTGTCACCCAGTTGGAGTGGAGTGGCATGATCTCGGCTCACTGCAACCTCTGCCTCCCAGGTTTAAGCGATTTTCCTGCCTCAGCCTTCCGAGTAGCTGGAATTACAGGTGGCTGCCATCACGCCCGGCTAGTTTTTGTATTTTCAGGAGAGACAGGGTTTCACCATGTTGGCCAGGCTGGTCTCAAACTCCTGACCTCAGATGATCCAACCGCCTTGGCTTTCCAAAGTGCTGGAATTACAGGCAGAGCCACCGCACCCGGCCTGTGTTTCTGTCTTGATCCCTAACAATGAGCTATGAGTAGCTTGGTGAGTCCTGTTGACCAGAATGATGGCTATGTGGGTGAGCTTATTCGAGGAAAAGCTGCACACTTTCCTGTATGTACATCATATGCCCATTTTCTTTTTTTTTTTCTTTTTAATTTAAGGCTAAAACCAAGCACAGAGGGCTGCAGGGTTGGGGCACAGTGGTATGTGGGTTGTGGGGTCAAATGGTCCCCACTCCCTCGGTCAGACTGAAGTCCCGGTTCTCCTGGCTGACTTTGGTTTGGTTATAATTCTCACCTGTGCAACAGGGCTGATATTGACACCTGCCTGAGAGGGCTGTTCTGGGACTGAGTCCTGCCGGTAAGAAGGAAGCCAGGGCCCAACACAGCAGAAAGAGGACACAGTCCTGCCAACACGCTGATTTTAGCCGAGTGAGCCCATTTCAAACTGCTGATCTCCATGTCATGAGAAGACACTTGTGCTGTCTTCAGCCGGTCCATCTGGGGTCATTTATTACAGCAGCCACAGTAAATATCCGATGGGTCTCTCATCCTGCCTGTGCAGGCCTCAGACGTAGCCTAGAGCTGTGTCTTCTACCTCTGCCCCCTCTCCTGAGCCCCAGTCTCCTCATGGGCCTTTGAGGTGCTGGGCAAAGTGCAAATCCCCCACTTTTGTCTCTGGCTGGGCAGGTGCCCGCTGGTGGAGGGAGGGCTGGAGGAGGTTTCAAGCTGGAAGCCCCAGGGCTCTGCCCAAGGAGTCACCTGAGGCCTCAGCTACCCCAGCCCCAGGCATGTCCCTTCCATGAAGGGAGGAAAGGCTGGGTCCTCTCTAGAAAGATCCCCATTGGGCCCCCCTCAGCCTGTCTGAACACAGAAGGACACAGCCTCAGCCCCACAGACAGAGTTGACCAGGACACTTGCAAATACCCTGCCCCATCCTCAGTCCAACCAACACACCTGCCGTGCCCAGCCTGTGCTATGGGGTTGGGGGCGCAGAGGTGAGCAAACATTAACAGGATCTCTCCCCCAGGGAGCCCAGAGTTCAGCGGGGAAGACAGATGTTCATCCAATCGTCACATTTGTAAGGCAGTGTCAGTTGGAGGAGAGGCACCTGGGGGCCGAAGGGGGTCAGGAAGATCTGGAAAGACCTACCTGAGGAGATGCTAATTGCCCTGATATTGGCAGAGGGGATGTCCAGGCAGGACGTTGGAGGAGGTTGAGCAGGGCCTCGAGACCCGGGGGAGGGGCCTCGGGGAAGAGGCCACAGTGGCGGGGCAGCCAGGACTCTGAACCCGGTGGAAGGCTCTGGAAGGCTGTAAGCTGAGGGTCTGGGGATCCCATCCACTTTCATAAAGACCACTCTGGCTGCCCTGTGGAGACTGGCTGGGCGAGTGGCAGTGGAAGCCCCAGGGCGGGTGGCTGCCATGGGTCCCCAGCTGCTGCCACTTCTTGCAGGAAGCAGGACCTAGCACACCCACCTGTGGCCACTTCCCAGGCCTGTGACCCTAGCTGCATTCTGGGAGCTGGCTCTGAGGGACCACCCTCCTGCTGGCCCGGGGGGAGGTGGGGGTGGGATGTGCAGGGGGAGAAAGAGCCACCAGCAGCTCCAAAAGGTGCCAGCTCTGTAGGCTCCAGCCTCCCAGGGCCAGGACCCCGGACTGTGCCGCCACCCCTGCCCCCATCGTCAACACATCTCAGCTCCTCTTGGCCTGTTCACTGACCTGCAACCAGGTGTGAATTGGGCCCTGGCCAGGGAAGAAATGGCTTTGATGAGCCAAATGGTGGGACCCTTTTTGGTGGGGGGAGGGGCATTGGAATCTCCACAGTTCACCCGGGCACGGTGTCCTGCAGAGACCCAGGCCCAAGAAGGGGCCGGGAAGGCACGGGGTCCTGCAGAGACCCAAGAAGGGGCCGGGAAGGTTTCCTTTACAAGCCCCCCTCCTCCCACGGCCTGCTGCACAGAGCCCCTCCCTGGGCAGCTGCCGCCGCTGCGGCCAGGCCTCTTTGCAGAGCAAGGAGGCTGGGCTGCCGCAGGCCTGGCCTCTTCCTGGGCACAGAGATCAGCATCTGCCGCACCAGCCCATGTCACTTTCCTGGAGGGCAGGCCTTTGAGGAAAAAGGGACAGAGGCTTTCAAAGGGACTAAAATGTTTGTTTTTTAAAAATAGCAAATGAACTCTATGCATCTCAAGGCCTTTTCGGAAGCCTTAAGAGAAGCAGGGGGTGGAGAATGCTGGGCCCCTTGCCAGAGGGAGGGGTGGCCCTGCCCAGGGTCAGCTGCCCATGCTCAGGGGCTGCCCATCAGCCCCTGGTCGCTTGTTCACGCACACAGACTCACGGGTAGCTAGTGGGGAAGGTCAGGTCCCAGTATCTGGTTCCCGTCCCCAACACTTTGTTCAGTGGGAACTGGGCTGGCCAAGTCTTTTCTCAGGCATCCCCCACCCACGGATTCTGTAAGGGGTGGGCAGGACCAGCTCTTCCTCACTTCACAGCTGGGGAAGCTGAGGGTCCAGCCACTGGGGACAGAAGCTGGGGCACTCCGGGTCTTTCCCTGCCCTCTTATCAGACCTGCTCCTTCCCTTTCTGGAGGAATTCCCATCCACCTCAAGACTCCTACAGAGAGCAGGTGGGCTGGACTGGGTGGTTCGACCTGAAACGAGAGCCCCGCCAGCCTCCAGGCTGCCTGTCTGGCCGGGCTCCTGCCTTCTCCCCAGTTGTCCTCAGGAACTGAGAAGCTCCTGCTCCGTGCAGGTGCTGCCCTGGGCCTGTAGCCCTGACGGAGCTCAGCAGGGCTCCGGCGGGAGAGCCCCCAGGCCTTCTCTGAACCCCCAGTCCAAAAGACCCCCAGCCACTGTCTGGGTGCCCCTGCTTTGCTACCCTCCCTGCGTTGGTCACCCCCTCTTGCTCGGGAGTGTGCTTATGTACTGATGTTTCTATTACAGTGAGCTCTGTGAGGCACATGGTAGGTGCTCAGTAAATATCCCTCTAAGGATTGGATGAGGGAACCTGGACAGAGCCCAGAAGCAAGGTAAAGTGAGAGACAGGATGCACTGAGCTTCAGTTCCCGGCTGCACTGCACGTCAGGAGAACCTGCCAGGAGGCTCTGCCCGGGAGGTGGCCTGGCTGGCCCCACCACCCACCCCATGGGGTCTCACACCCGGCACCGCCCTTCCCTGCTCTGGCCAGTGGGCTGATGCCATCTACCTGCTCACCTCGCCAGACTGAGACAGACTCTGGATTTGAAAGTGCTCAGACACTCTCGTGGGCTGTAGGACAATGTCGGGGTCCCAGGGTGATGACAGAGGGCTGGCATTTAGGGTTTTCAGGGAAGGCCACCCAGACACCAGCTCCCTGCAGGCTGCCCTTGGCCTGGGGTCCTGACCACACTCTGTTCCCACCCCCTGCCTGAGTACCATCAGGAGCCACTGCCCCACCCCATCTGGGTGCCGCTGGTCATGCCCCTCTTGGCTGTGGGGTGCACCAGTGCAGTTCCTGAGCCCCAGAGCCCGCTCAAACCCACATCACCACCCAGAAGCTGAGAGGCTCAGACAACTGATACAGCTGTCCTGGGACCAATGCTGGTTCCTAGGTCAAGAGGGATTGACAGGGAAGATCACCATGGGTGACCACCTGTCATGTGCGTGGGAAACGCTGGGCTCTGTCCACCCTGATGAGATGGGAAGACGCTGACACGTGAAGGTGCTCTTTATTCCAATTAGAATTTCCCTGGACCCAGCCGTCTGGGACAGAGCCCTGGGTGCCCCAGAAGAGGCCCCAGGCGCCACACCACCTCTAGGCCAGAGCTGCCCCCGCCTGGTTGAGTGGATTAGCAGAACAGGGCTCTGGAAAGTACTCTGGCCTCCCTCTGCCACAGGATCCAGGCAATGTGACCTGGGACACGGGACCAAGTCTGCTCAGTGCTCAGCCTCTGTGTGGCCAGGCGTGGTCAGGCCTCCCAGCTCCTCTCCAAGGCCATTTCCTGGGCTCAACCCTGCTCACTGGCACTCACCCCACGGCCCCGCTGGGGGACTGGCAGCGGGAAGTTCTTCTCAGGTGCATGTGGTCATGGCAGTCAGTGCCAGCCGGGCCGGTGCTTGCCACCCACCTTTTCGAGCCCATCAGAGCCGCCCCTGGCCAGGCTGCTGCTGGGGACAGGACAGGAGAAGATGGCCAAGCTGGCTTCCTCCAGTGCCTGCCAGCTGCCGTCCGCCCTCCCACACGAAGACCTCTGCACCGCACAGGCCTCTGCTCAGGAATCCCGTAAACCATCGCCCACCCACAGCTCCCTCTGCTGGATACCTTGGTGCCTCACGTTGACCTCAGGCCCCCGTGTGGGTTGGGCTTCCAGGGTCTCACTTCCTCTTCCTGACTTGTGTGTCTTCAAAGACATTCCACCCCTGCTGCAAGCATGACTGGCCTAGAGACCCCCATCCCTGCTTCCATCCACTGATCCAAGGCACTGGGCACTGACTATGTGCCAGCCCCGGTCAGAAGTGCCAGAGATGTAGGGGGTCATTGGACGAAGCTCCTGCACGCCTTGATCAGGCAGTTCCTGAACTCCACACGGAGCTGTTTAGCTTAACCAGTGTTAACTTTAGTGACAACACTACAGGCCCTTCAGGGGGCCATCCACGTGTGCCCATTTCCAGGGTGCCACAAAGCTCTCATGAGCATGGGCCTTGCCTACTGACTGACCTGGGTTGAAATATGAGCTCCCCACGACAAGCTGAGGGACTGGGCAAATTATAAAGATTCATGACCATGTCAGTGAAAATGGATGCCACACCAACTAGGTGTACATCCCGCTCCAGCCCCCTGAGTGATGAGACTGTTTAGTCATCCCCAAACCCTACAGGGTAGGCCCTGTTGCCTCCTGAGTTGCAGGAAAAAGGAAATGGGGGCGTGGGGAGAAGTGTGTTGGTCATGGCCATGCCTCCGCTCTCTGAGCCTCAGTTCCAGCCCCGACAGCCTACGGGCAAGGTGCCCCCAGTGACCCGCAGCTGCTGCAGTGAAATCCCACAGACCAGGTAGTATGAATATCAGGCATTTATCCCTCGCAATTCTGCCGGCCACAAGTCCAAGATCAAGGTGTTGGCAGGGCCACATGCCCTCTGAAGTTGTCAGGGGAGGACCCGCTCCACCTCTTCCAGCTTCTGGGGCTCCAGCTGCCCCTTAGCTGGGGCTGCCTCCCACCAGCCCCTGCCTCTGTGGTCACACGGTCACCTCCCCTCTGTGTCTTCTCTTTTTTTGCCTCTTATAAGGATCCCATCATTGCACTTAGGGCCCACCTGGGTAACCCAGGATGATCTCATCTCAAGATCCTTACCTTAATGACATCTGCACAGACCCTTCTTTCCAATAAGTCCAGCTTCTTAGGTAGCTGTGGCTTAGGGGCCGCCAATCAACCCTCTACCAGGCCTCTGATGCCTGGGGCCAGGGCAGGGGCGTCTCTAGCTCAGGTCTGGGGGTCTGTGGGTGGTCCTGCAGACACAGGTTTTCATCAGAGGCATTGAAGGTGCCCACACCATGCCGAGAGGTGCCCACACGGCCCTGTGAGCTGCGCTCCCCTGGCTGGCACCCCAGGCCGGCTGTCTCAGGGCAGACTTGCCTGTGGACCCAGTGTGGAATTCCAGCCACCACGGGATGCTGGGTGTGGTCTCCGCGGGATCCTTGGTGGCCCGAAGAAATCATCTGTTCCCATGTGCTGTGGCCGCCAGGGCTGTCCCGCCACCATGGAGCCAGCTCAGAGGGCACACGGCCCCGAGACAGACTGGCATTCTGGCTGCATCTTGGGGGGCAGCCTTGGCATCTGAGGGGCTCTGAGGCAGGGACCTGGTGCACCCACAGTGGGGGACAACAGCTGCCTCTGGCCAGGGGAGCCCAAGGAAGGAAGCCCAGGCAGCCCAGCTCCTTTCCAGTGATGCCGAGTGCCTAGCTCAGGCCACACACAGGAGCAGGGAGCTGGCAGGGATGCTGCCGCCCACAGGGCCCTGGGAGTTGGTCAAGGGAGTGGGTGGCAAAGGCCAGCATGCCATGGCCCCTCTGGGGGAAGGAGCCTGGACACAGAGGAGCACGTCACCACCCCCATTCCAGGTGCAGAGACAAAGGGAACAGAATCAACAAGACCAGGGCCTGTCTTCAGGGAGCCAGGGGCCAGGGCCTGAGCCCTGCTTGGCCAGCACTTGCTAAGTGGCCGGAGGCCGGTGGCTTCCTCTCTCTACGACTCTGCCTTCAGTCATATCTGAAGTTGGAGCTGGTGGTCCAGTAGAATGCAGGGCACTGCACATAGGCTGCACACGCCACACGGGCTGTCGCCAGCACTGCCTGCACCAGCATGGGGCCGTGACTGGAACAGCACTGGGCAGAGTCTGTGTTCAGTAACCATCCTTAGCTGCTGTTATCAAGGAGGCACTAAAAAGATTCCTGGGCTCCCCGGGGAAGGAGTAAATGGCTGCATTTGTTGGGGAGGGAATAAAAAGGGCGGAGAAGAAATCAGGGACAGCTGAAGGGTGGGTGACACACCAGGGTAGCAGGCAGTGCCAGTGAACAGAGAAAGCAGAGGCCCAACTGCAAATTCCTTAGGAGACCAGCTTGCCTGGCGACGGCTTCACAGGGGCTTTGACATTCACAGAGGAGTTCGGACCTTCGTGCTGAAGGAAGAAATGTTTAGGGTGGGAAGCAAGATTAGACCGGCACTTGGAAATGTCACGGGGGATTCTGTGAACAGAGCAAGTCTGATTAAGATAAAACAGGAGAATTATAGGGTGTAAGGACTCTGGGTGTAAGGTCCCCTCCAAATTCTCCCTCAAGGTCCCTGCATGGACCCAGGCAGCATCCCTGGTCTTTTCATGTTGGTCTTCTCACCAACCTTTGCTGCTTCTGCTCCAAATCCGCCCAGCTTGGGAGTCCCCACCTTGGTCTCCTGGACCCCACTAACCGGGGCCCCTGCTTGCTGGTATTGCAGTTACTCCCACCTCCAGGCTTGGCCGCGCAGGAGCGCAGGGGTGAGAGGTCATTGCAGTGCATTGGCTTGGCCAGAGCCAGGACTTTTCATTCAGGGCCGCAGGGAGCAGCTGCCCCCTCCCCGGGAGGCACCTACAGCCCCACAATTGGGGACGACGCCAGCCACCGAGGTCTTTCTTCTCGGCACTGCCCCCACCCCCACCCCGGCTGTCCATTCTTCAAGCAAATGTTTTTGATTTTACAGGAAGTAGAGCAAGGACCTAATCTGAGTTTAATTTTTGAAGCAAGGCCTTTGATTTAATACTTATTCATTTAAGTAATTAATGCCTCCGAGTCCAGAGTCAGAAGCCATCTCAGTTTAGCCTGTCTCTTTCCTTACACGCAAAAGCAGACCTCACAGCACTTGGTACCTCCAAACCATTAATTTATACCAACGGGGACATTCCAAGGCCCGGAGCAGTTACTGAACACGACTGTGCAGCCTTCTCTGCCATATTAATGTACTCCTGTCCCCAAAGACCTGAGACAGGAGCGGCTGCCTACTTAGCAAGGACTCCGCTCACAAGCCTGGTCCTTGTAAGTATAGAATATTCTGGGTTATGAGACATGTTTTCAAACCCAGACTTCATGCATTCGGTCAACAAACATATATGAAGCACTGTCTCCCATGCACTAGATACACCCTAGAGAAGCAACTCAGAGAAAACACACAGGCAGCAAATCTGTAGGAATGAGGGCAGAGCGGGGAGGGCAGAGTGGGGAGGGCAGAGCGGGGAGGGCAGAGCGGGGAGGGCAGAGCGGGGAGGGCAGAGTGGGGAGGGCACTCTGGGGCAGGGATAGTCAGCGCCACGTGGTGGGAAGATGTTCTGCGGGGACCCTGAAGAGTAGGGAGATGGAGAGATCGGGAGGGAAGGGTGACACAGAGGTGTGGGCAGAAGGCAACAGCCAGGAAGAAAGAGGGGTGTCAAGGTGGAGGGTGGGATTCCAGAGAGCTTTTCTTACTGAATTCCTGGGGGAATTTTGTTTTCCTTTTTCAAACCACAGGATGGATGTGCTGTCTCCTCCGGCAAGCTCTCCTCTCCTTCATCGTGTTATACTGGTGTTCCATCTACTACCATCTCGTGTAGGGCAGGCACGCAGGGCCACGACTCTGGCTCCTCAGAGCCCCTGGTTTTATAGTCTGTGTCCAGTGTGGGGTATGTGATAGCAATTGCAGCTCTTATTTTATAATTGGGTAAACTGAGTCCTGGAGGCAAGGCTGTCCCTAGATGGATGTGGGTTTCCTGAGTTACCTGCCACTGACTTGCAGGACGCTCCACTGTCGGCATTTTGCCTGGAGATCTGGGGGTGCTACTCAGAGTCTAAAGGCAAAATTCAATCAAACTCGGTTGGGGTGCTGGCTCACGCCTGTAATCCCAGCACTTTGGGAGGCGGAGGCAAGCAAATCATTTGAGCTCAGGAGTTGGAGACCAGCCTGGGAAACATGGCAAAATCCCATCTCTACAATAATAATAATAATACAAAAAATTAGCTGGGTGTGGTGGCCTGTGCCTGTAGTCCCAGCTACTTGGGAGGCTGAGGTGGGAGGATTGCTTGATCCCAGAGGTCAAGGCTACAGTGAGCCAAGATCACACCACTGCACTCAGCCTGGGTGACAAAGTGAGATGCTGTCTCAAAAATAATAATAAATTTAATCAAATTGGACTTAAATACTGTATAGAGAAGAAAGGTGAGGTGGGCAGAGCCTGAGACCTGGGATGGCATACCCCAACACCCCACAAAAAGAGGGTCCTGCCTGTGGTCCACACCTGGAATTTAGTCAAGGACAGCTTTTCTAGGGGGAACAGAACAACTACTTGATCACGTCACATGGGTCCGTTAATCTGATAAACCCATCAAGAAGAGCAGAGAACAAACATTTGGCAGAGCTGTGGGGGTTGCAGTCTTTTCTGGCCACTGCAGATGTTTGAGGGCGTGCACAGCTGTCTGCAGGCACCGCAGGGAGGACAGCAATCAGGAGAGCACTGCGTTGTTAGTGAACCCTCTCAAACCCAGGCTGATTTTTGTGCACACCTACATGATCCCAGCATCTGGAGCTTTTATCAGGTTTCTTCAATCCTCAGTGGCTCCCCAAACCCCTGGCTTCTTGCTCACAGGCTTGGAAAGAATTTATGCATCTGAGGACCTCCAAGTGGAAACCTGAAGTCTGCAGGAACACAGAGAAGCAGAAATTTTCTCTGAGAGAAGTCAGGGAGGCTTCCTGGAGGAAGAGGCATTTGAGCAGGCTTGCCTATGGCCTCCTGCTCTGGGCATGGAGGGTTTATGATCCCTTTGGTAACAAAATGCAGATAAAGCACCTCCTGCCAAAAATATATATTCAGGCCCATGGAACAATTTATTCATCTCAACCCACAAACATCAGTTCAAACCTGGGCTGGACACTGGTTCTGCCTGTTCATAGCTGGTGGTTTTCAGTGAGTCACTTAACTTCTCTGTGCCTCTGTTTCTTCATCACAAGATGGAATAATTATGCAGCCTGCCTCCGAGGACTGTTGAGTGTATTCAATGAACTCTCAGACATTGCTGACAACTGGACCCTTGGTATTCAGCCTGGAGACCTGATTGGTCTCTAGGGAACTTCTTACTCTAGACCAGGTCCTCTGCCCAAACCTGGGGATTGAGCAGCACCCAGACCTGGCCTCCAGGCGCTCAGAGTACAGTAAAGGAGACAAATAGCAGACCGTGCTCCCGCAGCCAAGTGCGAGTGGCCACAGGGCGGCATGGAGCAGAGCCCGGAGGTGCCCCCAGCCAGGCCCAGCTTTGGCTCCACATTAGCCAAGAAAGAGAGGAGGGGAAGGGCCACTGATGACAGGAATGGATCTTGCCGCTTCTTGTCCAGCAGACACACACACAGACATATGTGCACACCATGCATGCAAAAAGGCACACACATATGCCTCTGCACACATCCCCACACAGCCCAAAATATACACACGTGCACACGCTGGCACACACATGTACCATGCAGGCAAACACACATGTACATATACGTACACATGCACACAATACCTACTGACACAAAGGCACACATACACCCGAGTACAGGCTTACACGAGCATACACCATGCATACAAATATACACACGCCTGCACACATAGGAGCATACACCACACACACTCACATGTATGTACACACTCATACACATGCACACATGCCCACACAAGGCAAAGACATGCACAAACACACAAGGGCATACGCCATGCATACAAAGATTCACACGGGTACGTATGCACGCACATGCACCTGCATGCATGATCACACACGTGGACGCATGATCACACATGCGCATGCGCCCTACAAGAAGGCATCTTCTGCCCTCTGCACCAGGACGACAGAATTACCTTCAGCGCCATAAACCCAAGAACATCAAAGGTGGCAAAGACCTCTGAGGTCCGTGTGCTTAGGTTGTAGAGAGAAACAAAACCCCTGCAAAACAGCGCCATCTTGTGGTGGCAGTGGGACCAGGCTGGAGGAAGGCGGCATCCTTCTTCCTTACCGGAGATCCGGCTTTTCCTTGAATCTGGCTTCCAAGGTGGGCTGAGCCAACTGTAACTCTCAGGCAAGTACCGAAGCCACCCCTTTTATTCGGAGGAGGTCGGGACGCTCTGGACCAGAGGCTTTCCCCACCTCCACGGCCCCTGTGCTGGGTCCTGGCCAGCCGAGGGTGACCAGGGTCCTGAGTCCGGCTCTGCTGGGGACTCTGGGAACCTCCTTCTGTCCCTGGGCTTTACTCACCTCATTCATGAAATTAGGTTATTACACTGATGCTCGAGAGCCCAGACCCACCTGTGTCTACAGCCATGCCCCCGAGCCTGGGGCATCCATGAGTAGACTGGGCCGCCCCCTATATCAAACTGGAGCGCAAAGCCTCCTGGGCATCTCCATCTGGCTGGTTTAGAGACCCGCTGGGAATTCACCACCAGGATCTCCCTTGCTGGAAGCCTGGGAGTGACATGAGATCTCAGGCCCTGCCTGGACCTTCTGACCCCTCAACTTTATCTTAACAAGAGCCCAGGGGATCTGGGCACTGCCCCTAGAACTCCCGTCAGCACCCAGCACCCCTCACCTCCCCTGGGAACCCCTTTCCCCCACGAAAGCCTCAGCTCTGAGACACAGACTGTTCCCCACCTGGTCCTCAGCCCCCCTCCCCGCCCTCCAGCCTGCAGGAACAAAGGCTCATAACCATTCGGTAAACAGAAAACCAAGACACTTTCCTGGTGGAAATCGAGGCATGGGATTTCTCCCCGCCTGCCCATTCAGATCACTCACCTGGCAGGGCACAGGTAAGGACCCAGCTCTGAGACAGGCCACCGGGGCCAGATCCTGGTTCTGCACTCCCTGAATGGGTCACCTGAGGCAAGTCGCATCCCCTCTGTGTCCCCATCTGTAAAATGGGAATGGCAAAAGAATTTATCTCAGAGTTGTTTTAGGGAATAAAGGAAATATAATGCATGCAAAGTGCCTGGTCCACAGGAAGCACTTACTCACTATTGGTGTTGGAGTTGTTTGCTTTGCAGGGCTGTTCAATCCCCTGCCACCTTCTAAACACATTTAACTTGGGGAAGGGGCCTCTTGGGGAGGACAAAAGGAGGCTGGAGCTTCCACTGCCCTCTGCGGACCTGGTGTGCAATGGCGCTGCAGCGGGTGACCGCGGTTTTAAAGGCATCGTCAGTAGAAACGGCCTCACGCATTTCCATAATTCACTCTGCACCAATTAATCTTTCACTGTCGATAGGAACCTGCGGCTGAATTCTCTCCCCGGGACAACTCGCCATTCTCAAGCTCTGAGGGATTTTCTTCTCGGCTGGCATCATGCTAATTTCCCTCGAGTACCCCTGGAAAGAGGTTTTAGAATAAGACGTGGAGCTTGGCAAGAATTTGACATCTGAAACAACTGTCGCTCAGGGAGGAGGGGGTTGTGACATTTGCTAATTGCCAATCGAGCGCTAATGCGAGCATTGAGATGCCTGGAAAAATGCTTCTTCCCGCTGAGGCTGGATGGAGCTGGCTCATGGGCCGCACATACACCTGCAGGGCGTCATCCTTTGCCATTGATAAATACCCTTCATGGACCTAAGGAGGGAAAAAACAGGGAAATTTCCTTTTGGAAAATCAGAGAGCACTGGCTGCGGATGGGGCTCCCAGGCTCTGGAGCCATCGTTGCCAAAAACCAGCTGAGTCACCCAGGGTGAGACCCTGCTTTCCCTCAGTGCCTGTGAGATGAGGGCCATGGCCCTTGCCGTCCTCTGCCCTTCCCTAACTGCAGACCCTGGCTTCTGACCGCAGACAAGGGAGCTCTTCCTCGTCTAAGGATGCATGGAGCAAATTTTAGGGGCCTCAGAGCCCTACCTCCAAACCTCCTCCAGCAGAGTCCCAAAGGGCCCCTGCCTACCCTGGCCTGCCTGCCAAAGGGTGCTGGCAGAAAGCAGGCAGGTGGTGCAGCCTCGCCCTCTCCCACAATGGGCATGGGCCATGCCTGCTTCTTGGATGGCAAATCCCTGCTTCCAAGAGAAGCCTGAGGCCTGCCCTGAGAGGGCTCAGCCCCTCCTAGCATCCCTGGGTCATCTCCCTCTCCTCAGGCCTGGCAGCCTGTAAGCTCGGCTCCTGGGAGCTGGGGTCCCCCAGAAAGGAGCTCTCCTCATTGCCAGCGAGAAGCAGCTCCAGCTCATTCTGCAGGCTAATGAGAGGGACAGCTCGATAAATGAAGCCAAGAATGGGACTGTGTTGGGACCCCCTGGAGAACCCACGGGGCAAATATCTTTATGTTCCAACCCGATTTCCTCTTGTGGAATCTCGACTATAAAATGAGCAACACAGCTGTACTAATAACAAACAAAAGCATCAATGTTCAACCATCTATGCTGTGCCAGGCTTTGTGCTAAGCACTTCATTCTGTGAAATCTTCTGGAGTCTTCTCGACAGCCCCATAAAGGGGGCTCTGACACAGCCCCTACTTTGTGCAAACCAAGGCTCTGAAAGGCTCAAGTCTTCCCAAGGTGATTTAGGGCACGCCTGCTGAAATAATAACCAAGACATGTGTTTGGGGTTAAAATCCTGATATTCAAGACTGAAATAGCTGCCCCTCACATCCTCCTCCAGCCCTGCACCCATCACCCCGAGCCCCACTATGGGTGAAAGAGCAGGAGGGCCCTCCCTGTGAAATAGCCTCGGCTGCTCCGCACGGGTATTGCTCTGCCCTGAGTTCAGGCTGATAACGCACCCGAGGGCAATCACATCGTAACAGCCCAGAATTGTTCTCAGTCTAGAACAGACAATAAACCGCCCGGGCAAAATGTGTCATCATTCTGCCGCCAGCCAACGGGCTCCAAGAGTCGTCATCTTGAATTTGTGCCCAACTCAAGGTGACGGCCCAGGCTGGGTCACGGGGCCACAGGGTGCTTTCCAGGAAGGCACGAAGAAGGCATTCCAGCACGGGAAGGTGAAGCAGCGCGGAGGTTATTGACTTGACATGGGTCATTTTGCCCCGGCGTACCCCATGGGACTCTGCCATCCTATATCTCCGGCATGGCATTCTCTGGGCAAACAAGCGCACAGTCATAAATGGTGGCCTTTGCACACCCAGAATCGCTGCCTCATGGTGTTTTGATCACTGACCTGGTTTGTTTGTTGATTGAGAGTATTTTTAGCTCGCCCGCGATTACCCCCGGGGTCACCAACTTTCCTTTTTAATCTTCTCTTTGAATAGAAAGGAAATGGAGAGTAAGGTGCCTGTCACTCGAACGCTGGGGTAAGTCTGGGGCAGTGCACAGGCCACCGAGGTCACACTCACGTCAGGGACAGGGACGACACTGCCATAGTCGGCAAATCTCGCTCAGCCAGCCCTTGAGGGCACCAGTGTGTAAGCCGACCCCAGGCCTGATCAGAGAAGAGGGTCACGGTGTCCGTGCACGGATTCACCGAGGGTCCAGACCCCAGAGGGGCAAGCGGTCAGCACTATAGTCTCGCCCCACAGCGCTGGCCCCAGGGTCTGTGGAACCCATTGGCCCCCCTGCAAGAGCTCCAGAGGTGATCCCCCACATTCCGTGCAGGATTAAGTGTATTCCAGAGAAGACTCCCAGGTCGCTCCGGCTTCCTCCCAGTTCTGGTGTCCTTGACTACTGGCTCTGCCATCCAGCACCCTCACAGCTCAGTTTCCCCATCTCTAAAATGGGGGCTAACAAGAGCGTCTACTCCATAAGCTTGTCCAGAGAGGTGAGACGGGTGAAGTGCGCCTATACGAGGTGAAGTGCGCCTGTGCGTGGTGGAGTATGTGGTGAAGTGCGCCTGTGCGTGGTGGAGCGCGCCTGTGCGCGGTGAAGTGCGTGGTGGAGTGCGCCTGTG